>NC_083842.1:4471923-4681959 GCF_015708825.2 Lethenteron reissneri | reverse complement strand
TCCGATACCTGTCACGTGCAGCGCACGCACGCGGCACAGCGCACAGACGGCTTTAACAAGAACAGCAGCAGCAGCAACTCACGTTCACGACAAGCCCTTAGACACAAACGTCTCAGAACGTGGTCTCAAAGGAGGAGTTCAAATTGACCGAGCAAGGGAAAAGCGTGGAAGCAAACTCACTCACTCACCCACTCACCCACTGACCCACTTATTCACTCACTCACCCACCCAGCCACTCACAACACTGTCTCCCCCCCATAACACAGGGTTTTGTGGGTTAGATCGCGTAAAATAAATAAATGTGTCGTTAAACCCGCTACCACCCGACACAGCCAATAAGTAACGGTGGTTGTCAAGGAAACAGAACAGTAATTACAAGCCAGATTTGGCTGTCGCCTGATGAAGCTGGTTGTAATCACTGGTGAGACGTCGTACTCAGATTGTCAATGTTGTGGCTTGGCTCTCCAACACACCGGCGCGCTGTACGAGCGACGAACTGGCATGTTCTGTTTACGTGATCTAACCCAAAAAAACCTGTATTATGGATGATATTGGTCACGAAAGCCGCGTTAAACTGACTGTCCCCCCCCCTCCCCCCCCCCATGTTCCCGTGTGCCCCCGCGTTCTCACACACCTTCCCCTCCAGCCGCTCCGTCACCACGCGCAGCTCGTTCCGCTCCTTCTCCACCTTCTCCAGGCGGCTCTTCAGCTGCTGGATCTCATCCTGCATGGGGGGAGGCAGGGGGGGGCACGTGCTGCATCTAAGTCTGTACACAGTCTCCCTCGAGCCCTTGCCAAGGGTGTCATCCCGCGTCCCCGCCTCTGTCTCAGTGTTGTTGACTTCTCCGTCCCATGCTCTTGAATCCATCCTCGTGTCTTGTATCCCCCCCCACGAGTCAATGTGTCTGGGAGCAAGTTGCCCCGGGGCTTTGATTTTTAGATTTTTCTTTCAATTCCGCCCCGGGCCTACGGCCACCTCTGGGCGGCCCTGGCCACAGGCTGCGGCCCTTGTGGGCGCCATGTTGCTGTGTCGCGTGTCCCCATGTGCCCGTGTTTCAAAATCAGAACAGAGGAATCCGATGAGCTATGAAGCCCTCTCTCGCTGATGTCCACGTTCACCATCTCTGTGCCCGTGTCCCTGTGTCTATGCTTCCCCGGGTCACGTGTCCCCTCCCCCGCCGCGTTTCCTGTATCCCCACGTCACTCACATCGCGCGCGCGCAGCGTCTCCTCCGTGATGTTGACGTGCACGAGGGGCAGCACGTAGGTGTAGAGCCTCCACCAGAGCCAGTCGCGCACTGCGCCTTGCTTCCTCACGTTCCGCTGGATGCAGCGGATCGCCACGGCCTGCACCTGCACTCACAGCCACCACCGCGCCACCGCTGCCACAACTACACCACCACGACCACAACCGCTCCACCACGACCACACCGGCTCCACCACAATCGCACCACAACCGCAACAACACCGCCATCCCCATAACAGCACCACCATAGCCGTGACCAATCCACCACAACCGTAACCCCTCCACCGTAACCTGTATCTACACCACTGCAACCGCACTACCACGGCGACACCGCCACTACGTTGGGAACCACATTCCAAACACGGCGTAACTACATCGTAGCTGCGACGTCGCAACCGCAACCACAACCACACAACGTACAGAAAACCCCCACCCCCCCCCCCACTACGTACAACACCGTCCACTCACAACACCGCACACTCGCAACACCGCACCGCAACTGGCCTGGCACCGGTGCGGCGAGCGCGGCACCCACACCTTGCGCTTCTTGTGTTTGACGCGGGCCAGGTATCCGCGGCACGCGGCCTGCAGCAGGGTGATGTTGTGGCCCACTCGGTGCTCCCGCTCGCGCTCCAGCCGGCGCAGCACGCCCGCCCGCATGAACACCTGCACGCGGTTCACGGCACGTGCACGCGGTTCAAGGCACGCGCGACCAGGCGCGCACGGCGCACACATCTTTGTAGCCACACGCCACGCAGATGGCACGCACCAATCCATGGATATGAACCCCGCGCAGGCAGACACGCACGCGACCTATACGGCACACCGTACGAGAGACAGTGATCTACATGAACCACGCACATCCAGTACACCGTGCACAGTGTTGTTGCGATCGTGGTTGCGAGCGTGGTTGCGAGCAGCGTGAGTGTGGTTGCGATAGCGGTTGTGTGGTTCTCTACCTGGGTGTGGCCCAGTTGGTAGCTGCTCCGATCCAGCTCCAGCTGCTCCAACAAGTCTTTAACAGCCTGCGCCGCACCAATTACACATCATTATACCGCCCACAACACCACACCGCCGCAGCACACCATTACAACGCACCAGTGCAGCACACCGCCAGCGCTCACCTTCTTCTCATCGGTGACGACCCCCTCGTCAGGCACGGAGGGGTGGGGGGCGAGGACGGAGAAACGGCGGCGCAGCTCGGCACAGTCGACACGCTCCGGGAACCCTGGCACCAGCGGGGCACAACCGGAGCGCCACGTCACAACCACGACACCAAGCGCCGGGGGATGCCCTTGCCCCAGCGGTCTACGAAGGCTACACGGGGGACCTTCGTCTTAGTGTCCGTGTGTGCGCGCTCGATCACCTTGCCGGTGCAGACGCAGCGCGTCCATGAGACGGGACGCCCGGAGCTGGGTGCGCAGGTGCGGGATGTCGCACGGCACCACCACGTCCTGTGCAGCAGAGCGCACGGGGTCACAACGCGCCCCACGCCAGCACCCCTCGCCCCCCGCGCCAGCCCACTCACGTGCCCGCTCACGTGCGTGCGTGCGTGCCCACACACCTGTGTGGCGGTGGCGTCGACGCTCGCCGACGGGGAGAGGCACAGGATGAAGTGGGAGCGCGCGCGGCGCAGCGTCTCCACCAGCGCTTCCTGCATGGACACGCGGACGCACGGACGCACGCGCCAGCAGAGATCACCAGACGAAAGACGCACGCACGCCCACGCAACGCGAACACCGCGTACGCGGTGCGGACGGGGGTCGGAGTTCGACGATCGTTCGAGAGGGCTCCATGCCGATGAAGACGACGACGTTCCGGCGAAGGTTGCGGTCGGTGTTGAGACTGCCCTTGTTAATCATAATAATAATACTACGACGTGTCGTCTGCTTCCACTCACAGCCGACATTAATTCGCAAGAGGAGGCCATTGGCCAGTTACACGTGACCAATATTATCCATAATCGCGGTTGTTGGGATAGATTTCGTAAATGTAAATGTGTCGTTAAACCCGCCACCCACCACTCAAAACAGCCAATTAGTAAGGTATCGAATTTCCATGTTTCATTTATGTGACAAACCTTACGAATTGGCTGTCTTGGGTGGTGGTGGCAAGTTTAACTCAAAAACCTCCATTAGGCCATTGGTGTGCAGCTGTCACGGTCCAAATTTGCCAAATTTGAAACTATTACACTGCAAACGACTCAAGTGGGATCAACAACAATAACAACAACAACCGCCATCCACCACCACGGCGCCTGTGCCAGGCCAGGTGCACTTTGAGGTCACGTGAAGCGTCGAAGGCTCGGGGCTGGCAGGAGGTCACGGGGGACAGACCCAGGTGGTGCCATGGGTTCACTGAGATGACTGGCAGATGAACACAGCCAACCATTAAAGCCAAACACACACACGTGGTGTTATTGACAAACGTGTAGTCTGTGCACACAGCTGTACCCCCCCCCCTACTGTGCCAACTCACGCGCACGGTAGCAACATGACGCTTCTCCTTCGGTACCGCCGCAGCCTGCACGCACGGCGGTGCGGTGCGCCACTCACCACCTGCAGCTTGACCTGGATGGGCGCCGATTTCTTGCGGGCGGCGCCGGGCCCCGTGCTGAACGCCTTGCGGACGCTGGTGGCGCGGCGCAACGCAGGCTGCGAGGCGCCGCCGAGGCCGGCGACGGAGCCCGACAGCACGGCCCCACCGGTGCGTCCGCCCAGGAGCACGCCGACGCTTTTCCTGCGCGCGCCGAGACGCGACACAACAATGGCGTCGTCTCCCGGCGTGGTGTGTGCGTGAAGTTGCGGACCTAGCAGGGCACTAAGTGCCGCGAGGACACCGTGGCTAACGGCGGTTGTTGTTGTGGTGGTGGTGGTGCGGTGCGTCACCTCGACGTGTGGGCGAGGAGGCTGCCTGCCCTCTGGCCGCACTGGCTGGCAGCGCGTGATTGGCTGATCCATCCCCTCGTGTCGTACGTGACCAGGTGAGCCCCGTCCGCGTGGGCCAGAGACACGAGCAGGGGGTGACCGGGCACCCGCCTCGCACACCCCCCTGTACACACACACACACAGCCAGCTATATACACACCCGCCTGTACACACACACAGCCAGCTATACACACACACCCGCCTGTACACACACACACCCGCCTGTACACACACACACAGCTATACACACACACAGCCAGCTATATACACACACACCCACCTGTACACACACACACACAGCCAGCTATATACACACACACACCCACCTGTACACACACACCCGCCTGTACACACACACACACACAGCCAGCTATATACACACACCCGCCTGTACACACACACACAGCACAGCCAGCTATACACAAAGACAAATAAATAAAGATCCCCCGTGTAGCCTTTGACAGACTGTTGGGGCAAGTGCTGTTAAGCGAGCACCTATGAAGGCCGGAACTGCACACAAGGGAGTGGGTGGCCAACACCACGCCCGGCCGCCTTTGTCTCTCTGGTGGCGATATGTACGCACCATACCAAGTACTAATTTGAGGCTGAGTCGTCTTAGGGGAGGCCCAGGACCGGTTCAGATAATCATCACCGGTGTTTGCCGTGAGCGGGAATCGAACTCAGGCCGCCAGGTTCGTAGCGCAGCGCGCTGATCACTACACACAAACACACACCCGCCTGTACACACACACAGAGCCAGCACGCACACACTATACACACGCACACCGAGTATGCACCCCTATGATAGTGAATCACCGCTATCGTCCTCACCTCTTTTCTCGCTGCCGAAGTTGGTGAAGAACCTCTCCATCATGGCGGCCTCGTCAGACGAGGTGTTCATCATCGCCTCCTCGTCCAGCAGCCACAGCAGCCCCTTGGCTTCCTCTGCCCGGCCTCCTCCACCCCCTCCTCCTCGTGCCTGCACAGCAAAAAAAAACCACGCACACACCATCACCACCACCACCACGTGTACACACCATCACGCACACACACCATCACCACCACCACCACGCGCACACACCATCACCACCACCACGTGTACACACCACCACCACGCGTACACACCGTCACCACCATCACCACCACCACCACTACTACGCGTACACCATCACCACCATCACCATCACCACCACCACGCACACACACCACCACCACGTGTACACACCATCATCACCACCACGTGTACACACCATCATCACCACGCGCACACCCCATCACCACCACGCGCACACACCACCACCACCACAAGCAGACACCATCACCACCACGCGCACACACCATCACCACCACGCGCACACACCATCACCACCAGTACCACCGCCGCATGTACACTCCATAACCACCACTGCGTGTACACACCATCCCCAACTCCACCATAGCCACCACCGCCGCGTGTACACTCCACCACCGTGTCTACACACTACTACCACGCACACCACACACAGCAACAGCACGCACCAGCACACGCACACCGTGCACACCGTACCTGCGTCTGGCTAGCCGGCTGGTCAATGGCAGCGATCACTGCTGGCGCAGACAAGTCCAGGTCCTCCATAGACACCTCCACACCCTCCTGTAACACACCACACACCGCAACTCCGCGTTACACTGACACACTCATCGCTGTCGCCGTATTCTCCGGGTTTCTGAGACCCTCCGGGGGGGTTAGACGCACCTCAAGGTTTGAGATGCACAGAGTTACCGGATTGCCACACGCGTCCCTTTAAAACACGGAGGGGATAAACTGCATTCGTTAAGATCGAAAACATCTTCATCTATAGAGAACCGCCTTAACCTACAGAGCTTGGACAGTTGTTGTGAAGCGCCGGCTCACCGCGTCGCCGCCGCTGCTGCTGCCGCTGCCTTTCCCGCGCCTCCGGGTCGTTCGGTCTCTCACTCGGAGAGCGAGCCAACGCCGCATGGCGGCGCTAGCGGCGGCGCAGCGTGAAAGACTTGGAACCGAACGAGCCGTACTGCACGTGCGTGCGGTGCGTGCGGAGCGTGCGGTGCGTGCGGTGCGGAGCGCTTGTTCTCACCTGCCGGTAGGTGCGGACCTGCGAGTCCACGGTGCGCTCGCGAAACAGCTCAAGCAGCCGCTCCTGCAGGTAGTTGACGCACAGCTCCTGGAAGGTGGCGGCCCGAGGCGCCAGCCGCGCCGCTTCCGCCGCGTGATTGGCGTGTCCCGGGGGGGCGCCGGCGGGGCCGGCGGACGAGCCGCCGGGCGTGGAAGGCGTCTGCCACCCCGGGGCGTCGACGAGCATCAAGGAGGACACGGTGTTCTGGGGGGCGCATCGCAGCGACCTGCGGGGGGCGCCACACGCTTTTGTAGCTCCGTCCACCGAGCACCACCCCCACTCCCATGCACGGCCGCGATGGGCGCGAAGAGATCTAACGATTTGTAGCTTTCGTGACTGCAGGGATTCATATTCTTGGCTCTTTCGGTGAAGTCACGTAGAAGGAAAATAATAAAATAATAAAAATAACACAAGGAGTGACTAATCCCATATCTGCATTTGTCATCAATATGCTAAACGCCTTTGTCAAGGCGCTCTCCTCCTCCCACCCAGCTTAAAATACGCTGCCAAGCTTAGCGGTGGTCATTAGGACGCTGTCTTTCCGACAGCTCTGTTGCTTCACCTGAGAACGGCTGCTTGAGTTGTGGCCGAAATTTATTTTACTATGTTTTATTTTTATTAAGTTATTATTTCTCTTCTACGTGACTTTACCGAAAAAACCAAGAATATGAGAACTAACGAGATGAGCCCGTCCTCAGCTGGTAGTCGACGGAGCGAACGAGGTCAGTGGAAGGAATTCCAGGGAGAAGTCGGCTTTGACATCTCAAGTGGAGCCCGACCTTCTTAGCTGAAGCCCGGCCCTGTGGTATAGTCTATTAATTTGAATGCGGCCCAACATTTATTCCTCTTTTTCCACTTGCACATGCGAGCCGTGCTGGGTCCGTGCCGAGCCAGCACGACGAGGTATCTTAACTTAACGGGCTTAAGTAGATGAAGGAGGCAAGTGGAGGAGGATAGGAGGGGGCCGTGGTGGGGGGGGGGGAGAGAGAATGGCCGTGTAGGCCGACTGACCGGTTGATGATGTTCACGACGATGTTGAAGAGCTCTCCGTAGAGGGCAGACGCAAGCCCGGCCACGCAGTCCTGCGGGGGCAGCCTCACCCCTACGCAACACGCACCGCGTAGCACAAAGACGACCCCCCCCCGTGTAGCCATCAACAGAGCGTTGGGGATAGTGAGCATCTATGAAGGCCCTGCATGGCGCGCGAGGGTGTGTGGGGTGGACAGCAGCCTGCCCCGGACAACAACGCTGATGTTGACACACTGCACTAGGCACTCATTTAAGGCTAACGTATGTACGTATGTTTAACTTCTTTCGCACCGCACGCGGCCAACCGTGCTCACCGGAGGTGCGGGAAAAGGACGAAACAAACTTAACACAACAAGCAGTTCTAAAGAAATGAGTCTTTAATCTAGATGACGATTTAGAAATGGCAAAGCTCCAGTTGGCTTCCTAATATCGGAAGGAAGAGCGTTCCAGACGGCCGCAGAAGCGCATCCGCAAAGCGCGCGAACGTGGGTGTGAACAGCGACGCGGGCGTCTAACGCGTGTAAGCGTACGCGCCGAGACGGTGCGGTCTGTGCGGTGTGAGGTTCTTGTTGGACGTGGTGTGTGCGGAGTGTGTGTAGACTGTGCGCGCGTGTGAGCAGTGTGGAGTGTGCATACGTGTTGGTCTGTTTTTTAAGTCGTGGACATGCTGTGTGCGTGTGTGTGTATTAAAGCGTGTTTTTGCACAGGTGCTGTGTGTACTGTAAATATCACTGTCGGCGTGCGCTGCAGGCTGCGTGTGCCGTGTGTGCCGTAAGACGGGGGTGTACCGCTGTGATCGAAGACGGCCTCCGTAAGCTGGTCAACTGCGCAGCCCAGAGCTGCAGCAGCACGGTGAGCGGACTCCGAGCTCGAGAACGCAGCCTCTGCACGCACAAAACGCAGCACACACACACACACCATGTGGCGCACACACAGACACCATGCGGCACACACACACACACCATGTGGCGCACACACAGACACCGTGCGGCACGCACACACACACCATGTGGCGCACGCACACACACACCATGTGGCGCACGCACGCACACACCATGCGGCACGCACACACAGACACCGTGCACGGCTGAGGGTGTGCGAGGTGAGGCGAGGCGAGGCCGAGGTGAGGCGGCGCACCGCTGAGGGTGTGCGAGGCGCCCAGGTGGTAGATGGTCGCCAGGACACGCCACACTCCGTTCTGCTCCTCGGCCGAGAAACCCAGCAGCTTCATGGCGGTGACGAGGCGCGACAGCTGCAGAGACAGCCTCGTCCGCTCGTCCTGCGCACCGCCACAACCGCCGCACCTCCGATTAGCGCGCGTTTGACATCGTACGGTGCGTGAAGAAGTTCAACACGCGCACGCATGCACGCGACGGCTCAATCACAACGACCCGCTTCAACGCTACCGCCCCAACCGCGCGGCAAAACGCGGTGGGGGGTGCTTCCCACTCCCGTGGGAGGGTGGCGCCGTGGTAACCCCACGTGCCTCGCAGCAAGGAGGGCCTGGGTTCAACGACCTCGGACTCGGAAGCCGTTCTGCACCTTGCTACCCGCTGTTGTCACCGGCCTCTCTGGTTTTCCCACCAGAGCTAAAACACACGCGCGGCTGCCACAGCCGTTTGGTTATCCTGGGTAAATAAGTAATTCTGAGGTGTTGGGGGGGCGGGAGGGCGGGGGTACCTTGTGTGGGGGATTGATGCCAAACGCGTGGTCTTCGCTCAGCGTGTGCAGGCTCAGCTCTGACCTGCAACACGCCATGACACGCACGCACACGGCACAGAGACAAAGGTCACCCGCAGCGCCTTGAACAGACCCCGTTGAGGGCGGGCGAGTGCTGTTGGCGAGTAACACCGACGCAGGCCGGCAAGGCACGTGAAGGGGGAAGGTGGCCGGTGCCACGCCCGGCCGCCTTTGTCTCTCCAGTGCTGATGTTCACACACCACCGCACTAGGTACTCGTTGAAGGCCGAGTCGACCTCGGGGAGGGCCGCTGTTTATTGGCCGTGAGCGGGAATTGAACTCGGGTCGCCGGGTTTCGTAGTGCAGCTCGCAAACCGCTACACTACCACTCACCATAGCATGCACACAAAGACACAGATCCCTCGTATATCCAGACTGGTGGGGCAAGTGCTGTTAGAGAGCTCCTATTAAGGCCGGCACAGTCAGTACACAAGAGGGTGATGCGGCCAGCACCATGCCCAGATGCCAGTCTCCACACCTAACCAGATTCTCATTTTGGGTCGAGTTGACCTAGATGAGGCCCAGGACAGGTTCAAATTCCATTTTCCAAACAGCGCTCACGCACAGTACTCACACACAGTACTCACTCACAGCACTCACTCACACACAGTACACACTCACACACAGTACTCACTCACACACAGTACACACTCACACACAGTACTCACTCACACACAGTACACACTCACACACAGTACACACTCACACACAGTACTCACTCACACACAGTACACACTCACACACAGTACTCACTCACACACAGTACTCACTCACACACAGTACACACTCACACACAGTGCTCACTCACACACAGTGCTCACTCACACACAGTGCTCACTCACACACAGTACACACTCACACACAGTACACACTCACACACAGTACACACTCACACACAGTACTCACTCACACACAGTACACACTCACACACAGTACTCACTCACACACAGTACACACTCACACACAGTACACACTCACACACAGTACACACTCACACACAGTACTCACTCACACACAGTACTCACTCACACACAGTGCTCACTCACACACAGTGCTCACTCACACACAGTACACACTCACACACAGTACACACTCACACACAGTACACACTCACACACAGTACTCACTCACACACAGTACTCACTCACACACAGTGCTCACACACAGTACTCACTCACACACAGTACACTCACACACAGTACACTCACTCACACACAGTACACTCACACACAGTACACTCACACACACACAGTGCTCACTCACACACAGTGCTCACTCACACACAGTACACACTCACACACAGTACACACTCACACACAGTACACACTCACACACAGTACTCACTCACACACAGTACACACTCACACACAGTACTCACTCACACACAGTACTCACTCACACACAGTACTCACTCACACACAGTACACACTCACACACAGTACTCACACACAGTACTCACACACAGTACACACTCACACACAGTACACACTCACACACAGTACTCACTCACACACAGTACTCACTCACACACAGTACTCACACACAGTACTCACTCACACACAGTACTCACTCACACACAGTACTCACTCACACACAGTACTCACTCACACACAGTGCTCACTCACACACAGTACACACTCACACACAGTGCTCACTCACACACAGTACACACTCACACACAGTACACACTCACACACAGTACTCACTCACACACAGTACACACTCACACACAGTACTCACTCACACACAGTACACACTCACACACAGTACACACTCACACACAGTACACACTCACACACAGTACTCACTCACACACAGTACACACTCACACACAGTACTCACACACAGTACACACTCACACACAGTACTCACACACAGTACTCACTCACACACAGTACTCACTCACGCACAGTGCTCATACGCACACAGTGCACACTCACTCACAGTACACACTCACTCACTCACACACAGTACTCACTCACACACAGTACTCACTCACACACAGTACTCACTCACACACAGTGCTCACTCACGCACAGTACTCACTCACACACAGTACACACTCACACACAGTACTCACTCACACACAGTACACACTCACACACAGTACACACTCACACACAGTACTCACTCACACACAGTACACACTCACACACAGTACTCACTCACACACAGTACTCACTCACACACAGTACACACTCACACACAGTACTCACTCACACACAGTACTCACTCACACACAGTACTCACTCACACACAGTACTCACTCACACACAGTACACACTCACACACAGTACACGCTCACACACAGTACTCACACACAGTGCTCACTCACACACAGTACTCACACACAGTACACACTCACACACAGTACACGCTCACACACAGTACTCACACACAGTACACACTCACACACAGTACACACTCACACACAGTACTCACTCACACACAGTACACACTCACACACAGTACTCGCTCACACACAGTACTCGCTCACACACAGTACACGCTCACACACAGTACACACTCACACACAGTACACACTCACACACAGTACACACTCACACACAGTACTCACACACAGTACTCACTCACACACAGTACTCACTCACACACAGTACACACTCACACACAGTACACGCTCACACACAGTACTCACACACAGTGCTCACTCACACACAGTACTCACTCACACACAGTACACACTCACACACAGTACACACTCACACACAGTACACACTCACACACAGTACTCACTCACACACAGTACTCACTCACACACAGTACACACTCACACACAGTACACACTCACACACAGTACACACTCACACACAGTACTCACTCACACACAGCACTCACTCACACACAGTACACGCTCACACACAGTACACGCTCACACACAGTGCGCACTCACACACAGTACACGCTCACACACAGTACACACTCACACACAGTACACGCTCACACACAGTACACACTCACACACACTCACACAGTACACGCTCACACACAGTGCGCACTCACACAGTACACGCTCACACACAGTGCGCACTCACACACAGTACACGCTCACACACAGTACACACTCACACACAGTACACGCTCACACACAGTGCGCACTCACACACAGTACTCACTCACACACAGTACACACAGTGCGCACTCACACACAGTACACACTAACACACTCACACACAGTACACACTCACACACAGTACACACTAACACACTCACACACAGTACACACTCACACACAGTACACACAGTACACACTCACACACAGTACACGCTCACACACAGTACACGCTCACACACACTCACACACAGTACACGCTCACACACACACAGTACACGCTCACACACAGTGCGCACTCACACACAGCGTATGAACGCAGCAGCTAAAACTAGACCAACAGCAGTGGGAAGGCCCAGCTCCCATCATGCCTTGCGTGCATGTCACGTGACCACCACATTGCATGTATGTGCATCCCAACCCGCACTTCCAACGGTTTCTCATCGATTCCATTTCTAATTTTCTGGATTTGAATGAAACAACACCGGCCCAAGTCGTGCCGGCGCACGAGTGCGAGCGAGCGTGAACGAGCGCGAACGAGCGCGAACGAGCGCGAACGAGCGCGAACGAGCGTGAACGAGCGTGAACGAGCGCGAACGAGCGTGAACGAGCGTGAACGAGTGTGAACGAGTGCGAACGAGCGTGAACGAGTGCGAGCGAGCGTGAACGAGCGTGAACGAGTGTGAACGAGCGTGAACGAGTGTGAACGAGTGCGAGCGAGTGTGAACAAGTGTGAACGAGTGCGAGCGAGCGTGAACGAGTGTGAACGAGTGCGAGCGAGCGTGAACGAGTGTGAACGAGCGTGAACGAGTGCGAACGAGTGTGAACGAGCGTGAACGAGTGTGAACGAGCGTGAACGAGTGCGAGCGAGCGTGAACGAGCGTGAACGAGTGTGAACGAGCGTGAACGAGTGTGAACGAGCGCGAACGAGTGTCAACGAGTGTGAACGAGCGTGAACGAGCGCGAACGAGCGTGAACGAGCGTGAACGAGTGTGAACGAGCGTGAACGAGCGTGAACGAGTGTGAACGAGCGTGAACGAGTGTGAACGAGCGTGAACGAGCGTGAACGATTGTGAACGAGCGTGAACGAGCGTGAACGAGCGTGAACGAGTGTGAACGAGCGTGAACGAGTGTGAACGAGCGCGAACGAGTGTGAACGAGCGTGAACGAGTGCGAACGAGCGTGAACGAGTGCGAGCGAGCGTGAACGAGCGTGAACGAGTGTGAACGAGCGTGAACGAGTGCGAACGAGCGCGAACGAGTGTGAACGAGTGCGAACGAGCGTGAACGAGTGTGAGCGAGCGTGAACGAGCGTGAACGAGTGTGAACGAGCGCGAACGAGTGTGAACGAGCGCGAACGAGCGTGAACGAGCGCGAACGAGTGCGAACGAGCGTGAACGAGCGTGAACGAGCGCGAACGAGTGCGAACGAGTGTGAACGAGCGCGAACGAGTGCGAACGAGTGCGAACGAGCGCGAACGAGCGCGAACGAGCGTGAACGAGCGCGAACGAATGCGAACGAGTGTGAACGAGTGCGAACGAGTGTGAACGAGTGTGAACGAGTGCGAACGAGTGCGAACGAGCGTGATCGAGCGTGAACGAGTGTGAACGAGTGCGAACGAGTGCGAACGAGCGTGAACGAGCGTGCGCCCACCGCAGTGCCGAGTCAGCGCCGGCCAGCAACTGGTGGAACACGTTGAAGGTTTCCTCTCCCGCGGGCCACCGCGTGACGCGTGACCGCTCCAGCAGCATGGCCTGTGCGGGCGACACGCGGAACAACGCACGGCGTGGAGAGACGCGCGGCGCACAGCGCACGACACCGCGACAACAACAACCGCAATTCGCCACTAAGCTGCGCTTGTGCCAGGGCAAGGGGCCACTTTCAGGTCCCGTGAAGTGGCGACGCATCACGGCGGTATTGGCTAAACCGACAGAGATGGCTGGCTGATGGACCCCAAGCACAACCCCACTGCCTGACCACAAAGACAAAGGATCCCCTGTGTAGCCTTTCACAGAATGTTGGGGCAAGTGCTGTTGGCGAGGACTGAACACGCCGGCACGGCACACGAAGGTGCGAGTGGCTGGCACCACACCCTAGCCGCCTTTGTCTTTATAGTGCCGACGTTTATACACAGAGCTAGAGGAGGCACCAGGACCTGTCAAGACATTCGCCACTTTTATCGGTCGTGAAGGGAAATCGGACTCGGGTCACTGGCTTCGTAGCGCAGCGCGCTAACCACTCCCCAAACGCACACATGTGGTGCGTGCGTGCACATGCGGTGCGTGGATGCACACGCGGTGCGTGCGTGCACACGCGACCCGTCTGTGAGACCTGGATGCTTGCGCTGGCCAGGGCGCCCGTAGCGTCGAAGTCCAAGGAGAGGATGTTGCAGTGGCGTGACGAGTTGGGGCTGCCGCTGACAGCCGCGTGGCCAAAGCTCTCCAGCAGCGTGAAGGCCGCCTGCAGACGCTCCGCTGCACTCACACACAGAGAGAGACACGTGGAGACACACAGACATAAACACACAACAACCGCCATTCACCACTAAGTGGCGGTGACGTCACCACGGCACTTGTGCCAGGCCATGTGCACCTTGAGGCCACGTGAAGTGTCGAACGCCCGCCGGCAGGAGGTCAAGGGCAGACCCAGGTGCCATGAGCCGACTGACTGAGATGACTGGCTGACGCACCACCTGTGCCCCCTACCGTGCCAACTATACAAAGACAAAGATCCCCCGTATAGCCTTTACAGACTGTAGGGGCAAGTGCTGTTAGCGAGCACCTATGAAGGCCGGAACGGTACACGAGGGGGTGGGTGGCCAGCACCACGCCCGACCGCCTTTGTCTCCCCAGTGGCGATGTTTACACACCGCACCAGGTACTCATTTAAGGCTGAGTCGACCTAGGGGAGGCCCAGGACCGGTTCAGATAATCGTTACTGGTGTTGGCCGTGAGCGGGAATCAAACCCGGGTCGCCAGGTTCACAGCGCGGCGCACTACCGCTACACCACCGCTCCCCTCCACACACACCCAGACACACACATCCAGACACATGCACGCACGCACCCCCAACGCATGGCGGCCGGCGCCCCCACCTGTGATGCTGCTGTGGCCGCTGGCCAGCACGATGGTGCAGAGCGCCGCGTGCTGCAGCGCCGTCGTCTTGCCCGACCCCACCGGCCCCATGCAGACGATGGACTGGTCCCGGCGCGAGGCCAGCATGGTGCGGTAGGCGGACCGTACCACCGCAAAGAGGTGCGGCGGGGGGTCCTCGCTGCCCAGGCTGCGGAACAGGTGCATGACCTACACCGTGGGGTTGAGCGGCAGGGGGGGCGAGGGGTGGGGAGGGGGTCGGGGGGTCACAGAGGCAGTGGATTAGACGGCCGTAGGCCCCGCTAACAGCACCGCCGTCGCCAACGCACGCCGAGGGGTGCGAGCGGCCACGCGGAGTGTGGGTGAGTGTGGGTGAGTGTGGGATGAGTGTGGGGTGAGTATGGGTGAGTGTATAGTGAGTATGGGTGAGTAGTTTGTTTCGGTCACCCTTGTAAAAGAGCTGTTAAGCTCAATGGCCCTCATCTGTCCTCAATAAAGCCTGAGTCTGAGTCACTGTGGGTGTTGGTGAAGTGAGGTGTGTGTGGATGATGTGTGTTCTGTGTGTGCGTGTCCTGTGAGGTGTGTTTGTGTCCGGTGGGGTGTGTGTGTGTATATTAGGGTGTGTGTGTGTGTGTATCCGGTGGGGTGTGTGTGTGTGTGTATATCCGGTGGGGTTGTTTAAGTGTTCCGGGCGAAGCAGGGCTCCAAGCTCACCTTGTCGGAGTAGGTGTGCGTGAGGGAGCCCGGGTGCACGCACACCAGATGCTCGCCGGCGCGCGTGTGGAGGAGGCCGTTGCCATGGCGCTGCCGCAGCGTGTGCAGCACCGAGCTCTCGTTGAGGAAATGGAGGCCCGACACGTCCTGAGCGTGGTCCCAGTTCTCCGGCGACGCCTGCATCACCGCGACAACCACAATAGTTTCCACGCAGCCACAACAACAACAACCGCCATTCGCCACTAAGTATTCGCGGTGACGTTCTCCACGACGCTTGTGCCAGGCACAAACACACACACACAGTCGCACACAGCCACAGCCGTCACACAGTAACAAAGCCATAATCGTTACAAACACACGGCGAGAGCCACGCGAACACACGCACCATCACAGCAGCTGCACGGTCCACGTTGCTCCTGTAATCCCATGTTCCCGTGTCCCCACGTCCCCATGCTTCCCAAGTGTCCCGGTGCTCCTATGTTCGCATGTCCCACTGCCTACCACCCCGTGTCACCGTGTCCCCTTAATATGGCGACGCTAGGAAGCCGCGTCATTGCCGCCCCCCGTGTGTGTGCCCGTCACCTTCTCCAGATCATCTTCGTCCACCTCCACGGTGCAGCCGTCGTGATCGAGACGCACGCGGACCCGGCCCTCGCCCGCAGGGCCCAGCATGCGCGCTGCTCAAGCGCACGCAGCAAAAAGAAAAATACAAAGATCCCCCGTGTAGCCTGTGACGGACTGTTGGGACAAGTGCTGTTAGCGAGCACCTATGAAGGCCGGCACGGCACACGAGGGGGTGAGTGGACAACACCACGCCCGGCCGCCTTGTCTCCTGAGTGGTGATGTTTACACACAACACCAGGTACTTATTTGAGGCCGAGTCAACCTAGGGGAGGCCCAGAACTGGTTCAGTTAATCGTCACCGGTGTTGGCCGTGAACTCGGGTCACCGGGTCGGTAGTGTGTATGTGTATATGTCATATACACACACACACGCACAGCCAAAGGACCCCCGAATAGCATTTAACGGACCTCTGGGACAAAGTTCTTGTTACAGAGCATCCACGAATGCCAGGAAGACTCACCCAGTGTGAAGCCTTGCTGATGAACAACCCAGACGCGGTCCCCTCCCCCAGAGGCGGGCTCCCCCCCAGCCTGCGCGCACACACACACACACGGCCACCGACACGCGTCAACGTACACACAACAACGTACACACAACAACGTACACACAACAAAGACCCCTCCCCGTGTAGCCTTTTTCAGGCTGTTGGGGCAAGTGCTGTTAGCAAGCACCTATGAAAGCCGGCACGGTGCACGTGGGGGTGGTGTGGCCAGAACCACACCTGGCCGCCTTTGTCTCCCCAGTGCTGATGTTTTACACCGCACCGGGTACTCAATTTAGGCTGAGGCTCGCCCTAGGCCGAGGCCCAGGACTGGATCAGACATTCGCGACCGATAGAGCGGGGATCACTCTCGGGCCTGCGGTTTCGTAGCGCAGTGTGCAGACCACTGCACCACCGCTCCCCCCTATTAAAAAACACACACACGCACATGCACGTACGCACGGATATGCATGCATGCATGCACGCACGGACACACGGAAATCTTGACGGTGAAATGGCAGCGACATCATTACACGCCTTCACACACACACACTTACAAGCCAGGAAGTGACGCGCGCACACACGGCAGAGAGCCGACAGAAGCCCGTCTGCGCAGCCTCCGTGTTATGAGAGGGAGTGCAGGAAAGAGATGGGGAGGCAAGAGGGAGAGAGAGGAAGCGATTTCAAAGCACTGCTTGCGGTCCGTGCGGGGCGTGTTTTTTCCACCCGCAGCCCCGGGGGGAACTCGGTCGCGGTAGGAGCCAGGCTACGTCCGCTCGCGCTCGTCAAGCAGAGATGACAACCAGTGGCCGATCGGCTTCAGCGCTTGATAGATTTGTGCCCGAGATAGGAGGTGTTAAAATGCCAAGCGCTGCAGTTTGACTTACAGGCACCACCGTGTGATCTTTACACATGCAGGTTTTAGCAGCCGATATTATTCTTATTATTACAGACGGATTTTTGGGTCGGGCCACACAATGGTCCGGGTAAATTTGTGTCGTTATCAACCCTGCACCACCCGACACACAGCCAAACAAATTGTCTGAAGTTGCGCAAACAAGAGTTTAACGACGCGCCAATTGTTACCGTTTCGGCTGACTCACCGGCGAGTTGACGAAAAAATGCTCACAACCAAATTAAGCTAGCGTTACTGTGAACACAAACAGGAAGTGAATTAGTGAAGCAGAACAAGGATGAATCCTGGCTAAGGAAAAACAGCCAGGGATTTTCGAAGGCTGGCCAGCAATGGGTTATGGGTGAGACCACACAACATCAAGCGTCCCATAATGCACCTGGCACTGGCTTCCTCGTGTGTGAGAGCTCACACACGCACACACACATGGAAGAGTGTGAGCTCACACACACACACACACACATGGAAGAGTGTGTGAACTCACACACACGCACAAGAGCACGTGAACTCGCACACACGCACAAGAGCACGTGAACTCGCACAGAGGAAAGCTTGCCAACTCGTACACACATGGGCAGCACCGTCCAACGCAGCACCACAGCCGCCCCCCCCGCACCCTCGCAGCGTTCACCTCGTCCGCCCTGCGAGCGCTGGCGCTGTCGGGGATGTCGAGGCAGCAGCGCGCGATCTCACACAGCTCCGGCGCCGGCTGCACGCGCAGCGTGATGAGGGTCCCGGCCGCGCGGATCACGGCCACCAGGTCCTCGCGCGACCGCCCCTCCACGCTCACCTCGTCGATCGCCAGCAGCCGATCCCCGGGCAGCAACGCCTGCCACGCGCCACCTGCAACCCCGGCGGTGGTGGCGGCGGTGGTGGCGGTGTTAGCTACCGATTCTTGATTCGTATTTTTGTTGTTGTCGTCACTATTCCCAAACGTTATCCCGGTTGGGCTACCGGCGTCGTGTCACCAAGTATTATCTCTCGGACATCTCGCAGAGATGGTAAGAACCTTCGTGCTGCAGAACAAATGGCGCACAGAAGCGGATATCGTACCTCTGAGATCCCTTCAAATGACACTGGTCCATACAGACACATGCAGCAGAGGGCAACACTTCACACTCGCTCTGCATGTCTTCAAAGATTATTTGGTGACAGTCAAACCGAGACCGTCAAATCACTGCACTTCGGTAACTGGTTTAATCACAGGTGGCCGAAACCTGGATTCAAACCCAGGATCTCGGCAGGGTTGGCTCAGCGTCTCTCCGACCTCTCCAGCCACCCGGCAGTTCCTGGCGAATCTGAACCGCAAGGGGCGAACGCAGGGCGAAGGTCGCGGCGAGGCCAGCGGTCACCTTCGGGGGCAGAGTTCGCCGTGGAAGCGGGGGCGGCCGGGTGCGCGGTGGTGGAGACGGGAGGGTCGCGCGCGCCGGGCTCGGCGTAGTGCACGGTGCTGCGCTCCCCGTTGGCCGCCACGAGGTACGCGCGCCGCAGCGAGAAGCCAAAGTCTCCTGCCGGGCGGCGGTGCAGGGTGATGTCCCGGGGAGGCAGCAGCGCCGGGGTAATGCGCACGTCCGGCACGGGCAGCGCCAGCTCCTTCTCCCGGCACGCGGGCACCGGAAAACTCACCTGCGAGGCGGACACACCATCGTCGCCCACCGTCACAGAACCGTCGGCCGCTGCCACTGCCCTCCAAAAGTGACGTCGCTATCGTTATTATTATTATTTTCAGAGATACGTTTGCCATTGGTACACATGTACACGATCTGAAATCCCTCAAAAATCAAATTGCCCTTTGGGGGGGGAGTGGAGGAGTTCCGGAAAGCAGTACCGTTGCGTGCGCTAGCGAACGTGTCACCTCCACTGGAGCGCTGGGCCGGGCCGCTCCATCTCCTGCTCTCGGCGCAGGAGTCGGGCCTTCCTTCCGAGCCGGCACCGGCTTCGTCGCCATCGGCGGGACGTCCGTCCTGGTCACCGCCCCCTGCGCGGCGTCGCCTGCGCCGCTAGCACCCGCCGCCGGGGGCGGCGCCGCGTCGGCCCGGGCTGCGTCGACCGAGTCCGGCCGCCGGAGGCTCGGCCGAGCTTTACCGATCGAGGGCTGAGCAGCGGCAGCCTCCTCCTTTCGAGTCCAAGATGCCCGCTTGGGCGCCAGCACGCCAAACACCGACGCTCTCTGCAGGACGTGGCTGGGGCAACAGTGGTGGTAGCAGTGATGGCGACAGTGGTAGGAACGGTGGTCGTGGCGGTGACGGTGGCGGTGACGGTCACAGTGATGGTGGCAGTGATGGTCATGATGGCGGCGATGGTAATAGTGATTGTGATAGCAGCGGTGGCTTGTGATGGTGATAGTGACGGGGATTATAATGATGGTGGGTTATCGTATAGATAGCAACGGGGCTTGTTGCAGTAGTAGGGATATAGTAATGCTAGTCAGGGCGGTTGTTGCTGTTGTTGTAGTGGTGGTGGTGCTTGTGGTGTGCATGGAAAGGTGGGACATGTACCTGCCAGATCCCTCGTTGGAATCCTCGAACCCCTGCAAGCGTGACGGGTGAACGGAGCAGAGGTGCGGAGAGCGGCGGAGATGGGGAAAGGCACAGCGATGACAAGAGGCGGCGGACGTCAAGGGCGGAAATAGTTGAACAAACGGCAACGAGTGAAAAAAATTCAAGCGGAAACGAAAATTCACGGGCGCGACGATATTTCACACCAACAAACAATACGACGGCCGTGGACACATTTGGCTGCCGCTATAAATGTCCACATGATTAGCCACTTCGAAAAAGAGTTATCGTAAAATAAAATAGTTTAGTTTATTGTCATATCGCAGCACCGCCGCATCGTGGCAACTCTCGCAGGCGCCGAGCCCCTCCTGGACCATCTGTGAAGAAGAGCTTCATAGCTCATCGGATTCCTCCAGGATCAATAAATATTCAGATTCCGATCTCACCTTGGAATCGCGATTATTCTGCGGCGGCTGCTGCTGCGAGGAGATGGAGGACGACGACGAGGAGGTGGAGGAGGAGTTCTCCCCTCGGCGCGACGACCTCGTCAGATTAAAGAAGCCCCTCTTCAGTCCGGCTTCCTCAAGCCTGCGAGGTGGGGCAGGGAGCAGGCACGGCACGCAGACCGAGAAATAAACACGCAGCAGCAAGGCCGCCAACTCTCCGCGTGTGAAGCGAAGAGCCTCCCCCCTCCACAGATCTCATCCCGGCATGGACGTCCACGGCAAACTCTTCCAAGCCCTTTGGCAGCGGACGCGGTGTCGGTCGTCACGGCGTCGGTCGTCACGGCACCGCCCTCCCCGCGAAGGAGGGAGGGGGAGACCGGACGTCGATGCAGGCAACGGCAGTTTGGGCCACAACTTCCCCCGACACAATGACCACGCAAACTTGTCAAATGCGCAAGCGCGCACGCAAACACAAACACACACGTCCAAACACAAACTCAATCCCCGTAGCATGTGCCAACTGCTGGGGAAGGTCTCTCTCGTGGCAATGTTTACAGATCTCACCAGGTACTCTGTTGATGCCGAGTCGACTTCGGGGAGGCCCGGGACCGGTTCGGATCATCGCCACCGGCTCTTGGTGGCCGCGACCAGGAATTGAACTCGGCCGCCGGGTGCATAGCGCGGCGTTGCTAACCACTGGGCCACCGCGAACCTCACTTTTTTTTGCGTGTTTAGTTTGTCCTTCCCCACACATCCGATAAGCACGGTTGGCTACATACCGTGCGTATAGAGTTCAACACACACACATACAACAACAACCGCCATTCGTCACTAAGTGGCTTGTGCCAATCTATTCGCACGTTAAGGCCAGGTGAAGTGTCGACTGCCCGCTGGCAGGACACGGGACAGACCCAGCAGGTGCCATGGGTCGGCTGAGACGACTCATGGCACGACTGGCACCGCCTGTGCCCCCTACATACGCACTCGCGTGCGCACACGTACGCGCACGTGCGCGCACGTACGCTCGGCCTCACCTCTGCAGGTCCTGCTGGCTCATGGCAGGTGCTGCCGCCTGGGATTCTCCCCGCTTGCGCCGCTCCTTCTCTCCCTTCTCTCCCTTCTCCTTCTTGTCCTTGCGGAAGCTCGGAAACATCTTCGGCTCGTCCTAAGCTCCCGGGAACGCCGAAGCTGTCGTCTCTGAACGCGTCCTCGCCGAGTCTCGACTGGAATGCCGAGAGAGCAGCCAACGGGCGAGGCAGGGCAGGGCGGCCGCCGCGTCAGCTGATCCAGCAAAAACCTCGTCGGGTTACCATGACGACCGGGGGGCTCTCTCTCTCTCTCCTCCGCACGGAGCTGGAGACATGGGGGATACCATCACCGTCGCTATGGTCAACATCGTCACCAACACCATCACCGCCATAACACCTTCGTCAATATCAACACCATTACCATCAAGATAACTATAACCATCATCACCATAACACTCATCACATTGCCAAGTGAAATCGTAGGACATTACAGATCACGACCTTCATTATCACCATCCACTGACAAACCTCTCACCATGACCATCACTGCCACCACCATCAATCGTCAGTAACATCACCGCACAGTGCCACCTTGGATCACAATTGAAAGGTCGCGAGCCAATGGGGCGGTTGACTCATCCCATCATCCGTCCGGGGTCGATAAAACAAGTACCGATTTGTTTTTTTCAGGGGGGGAAATCAACAGTGGTTGTTGGCGAGACTCGCCCCTGCCGTAGGAGAATGCGGAATTTCCACCACTGGCCCAGGAGAGAAGCACCAGTGCCTCAATGGGCAGAAAATTACTTTGGTTTGACTTTTGTGGCGATGGCTCACGGGACGCCACGGGGGTTACTGGCGATCACGATGCCTCCTCCATCTGCGATGGAGCCGCCGCTGCTCAAAGATGTCTCTGCCAGAGCCCATCCCGCACGCGCCATGTGCAGCGGGACACGGGGGGATATGGGGATCGGCATGTGGGGGAGTGGCCCGGGAGCGGGAGGCATTGTGGGCTTCCGCATACCAGATGCCTAAACGCACGCCAGAATTCCGTCGGGGATTATACATGCCGGGTCATGCAGGGCCTACGGGAGCCTTGCCCGCCGGAGACGAGATCGCCTGACGTAACTGACGGGAGGGGAGCGGCGCTCACGACCTCATCGCTGAGGGAGGGCGGGCGGGCGGGCGGGCGGGACGACCTCTGTGGGGTCACAGAGTTGCGAGCACGCTCCTCTCCAAGTTTGCAGCGGGGTCGGGGATGGGGGGGGGGCTGTGAACAGCAGAGATTGACGAGGTGATGCCTTGCAAAGGGGAACCAGAGATGCGTGGGTTGCAGCAACAACAGCCAAGACCGAACGCTACATCCCTATCTAACCGGATCAAGATGCCGCCGCGGCTGAAACTGCTGGTGCCGGTTAGACAAACCGAGAGCTTGCCCTACTCGGAAAAAAACAGCTACTTGTACACACGGCCTCTCACGGACCAAACCAGACAACAACAGACCAAGCCCTCACGTTAAACATTAAAACCGCTTCTTGTTGTTGTGATCGATGGGTCGTCCGATTGGCACGGTTGGCTTCGTGCAGCGCAAATTGAAGTTCAACACAAACATCAGAAACGGGTCCCGCATTCGATTTTTACCCCCCCCCACCAAACCAATGAGCCAAAGGAGCCACCAGCCACCCCCAGAGTCCTCTCGCTAACCCCCACCAGCAGCCGCACAGCACCAGCCCGCCGCGCACTCGCCCTGACCCCCCAAACCACACGCCCTGACCCCCCAAACCACACGTCCGTGGCGCTTTGCGAGCCCTCTTCTCATTTTGCGTTTCGCTTTCAAGTTCTGCACCGTGCAAGCCGCACTCACAGCCCACTGCTAAGGAGTCAGACGCGGCGTGCGGTGCGCAGGAGTTGTATGGAGTGCGATGGGGGGGTTGGTGGGGGGGTGAGCATTGATGAACCTCTTTCGTGCCCGTACGTGGCTGATCGCAGCTGCGGGGTTAAGGACAACAAACGAAAAACGCACGCACACAACAAGAGCAGCTGCGTGTAGGGCGAGTGTAGCGAGGTGCGAGGGATGTGGGGTGTGCAGTGTGTGAGTGGTGAGTGTGGTGAGTGTGTGAGTGGTGAGTGTGTTAGTGTGGTGAGTGTGTTAGTGGTGAGTGTGTGAGTGGTGAGTGTGTTAGTGTGGTGAGTGTGTTAGTGGTGAGTGTGTGAGTACAGTGTGGTGAGTGTGTGGGTACAGTGTGGTGAGTGTGTGAGTGGTGAGTGTAATGAGTGTGTGAGTGGTGAGTGGTGAGTGTGGTGAGTGGTTAGTGTGTGAAGGTGAGAATAGTGTGGTGAGTGTGAGTACAGTGTGATGAGTGTGTGAGTGGTGAATGTGTTAGTGGTGAGTGGATGAGTGTGGTGAGTGTGTGAGTGGTGAGTGTGTGAGTGGTGAGTGTGTGAGTGTGGTGAGTGTGTGAGTAGTGTGTGAGTGGTGAGTGTGTTAGTGTGGTGAGTACAGTGTGGTGATTGTGAGAGTGGTGAGTGTGTGAGTGGTGAGTGTGGTGAGTGTGGTGAGTGTGTGAGTAGTGTGTGAGTGGTGAGTGTGTTAGTGTGGTGAGTACAGTGTGGTGAGTGTGTGAGTGGTGAGTGTGGTGAGTGTGGTGTGTGAGTAGTGTGTGAGTGGTGAGTGTGTTAGTGTGGTGAGTACAGTGTGGTGAGTGTGTGAGTGGTGAGTGTGGTGAGTGTAGGGGAATGTGGAATGTCGGC
Source organism: Lethenteron reissneri (assembly GCF_015708825.2). Lineage (NCBI taxonomy): Eukaryota > Metazoa > Chordata > Hyperoartia > Petromyzontiformes > Petromyzontidae > Lethenteron > Lethenteron reissneri. The sequence goes on along the minus strand of NC_083842.1, from coordinate 4,657,268 downwards.
GATGGAGCGCGTGGGGGGGGAGTGGTGCCGAGCGAGGAGCGGCCAGGGGCGTGGATGAGGTCAGGAGGGAGGCTCAGGCCCGCGTCCCTCACTCCCGCGGGGCCGCAACTCTCCTCGGCCTCCCCCCCCCCCCACCTCTCTCTCTCTCTCGCGGCCCAGGGCCTTCCTCACGAGGCCCTCTCGTCGGAGGGCCGAGGTGGTGGCAGGGAGTGCCCCCCCCCCTCGTAGCCCCCCCCCCACCTCTGTAGCGCATCCATCCATGATGACGGTGACGGGGCGAAGGGGAGAGAGGGGGGAGCGGGCAGAGGGGGGGGTGCAGGGGGGGAGCAGAGGGGGGAGCAGAGGGGGGGGTGCAGGATTGCGAGCGGCAGAGGGGGGAGCAAGGGGAACTGGACATGCGGTTCAGGGGAGGGGGCGGTGAGGGGGCGGTGAGGGAGGGAGAAAGGGGAGGGAGGGAGGTGAGGGAGGGGAGGGGAGGGGGCGGTGAGGGGGGGAGGAAAGGGAGGGGGCGGTGAGGGGGCGGTGAGGGAGGGAGAAAGGGGAGGGGAGGGAGGTGAGGGAGGGGAGGGGAGGGGGCGGTGAGGGGGGGGAGGAGAGGGAGGGGGCGGTGAGGGAGGGAGAAAGGGGAGGGGAGGGAGGGAGGTGAGGGAGGGGAGGGGGCGGTGAGGGGGGGAGGAGAGGGAGGGGGCGGTGAGGGGGCGGTGAGGGAGGGAGAAGGGGAGGGGAGGGGAGGGAGGGAGGGAGGAGAGGGAGGGGGCGGTGAGGGGGCGGTGAGGGAGGGAGAAAGGGGAGGGGAGGGAGGTGAGGGAGGGGAGGGGGGCGGTGAGGGGGGGAGGAGAGGGAGGGGGCGGTGAGGGGGCGGTGAGGGAGGGAGAAAGGGGAGGGGAGGGGAGGGAGGGAGGTGAGGGAGGGGAGGGGAGGGGGCGGTGAGGGGGGGAGGAGAGGGAGGGGCGGTGAGGGAGGGAGAAAGGGGAGGGGAGGGGAGGGGAGGAGAGGGGAGGGAGGGGAGGTGAGGGAGGGGAGGGGGCGGTGAGGGGGGGAGGAGAGGGAGGGGAGGTGAGGGAGGGGAGGTGAGGGAGGGGAGGGGGGGAGAGGGAGGGGGGGAGAGGGAGGGGGGGAGAGGGAGGGAGGGAGGGGAGTGAGGGGAGGGGAGGTGAGGAGAGGAGAGTGAGGGGAGTGAGGGGAGGGGAGGTGAGGGAGGGGAGGGGAGGGAGGAGAGGTGAGGGAGGGGAGAGGAGGGGGGGGAGGGGAGGGGAGGGGGGGGAGGGGAGGGGAGGGGGGGGAGGTGAGGGGAGTGAGGGGAGGGGAGGTGAGGGAGGGGATGTGAGGGGAGTGAGGGGAGGTGAGGAAGGGGAGGGGAATGGGGGGGGTGGGTGAGGGGGGAGGGGAGGTGAGGGACGAATGAGCAACAGAATCGGATCGTGGCATCAGGGCGGATCAGAGAGGGATCGGGGGCCTTGAGAGATACCGGGTGGGAAAACGGAGGGATCAAGGAATCGGGACATGGGATCGGAGGGGGGCGGTATCAATGGGGAAGGATCAAGAGGGGATCAGGACCTAGGATCATGTTGGGGGGGTGATCAGGGGGAGGTGATCAGAGGGAATGGGGATCAAGGGGGTGGGGATCAAGGGTGGGTGGGGGATCAGGACCTGGGATCAAGGGGTGGGGATCAGGGGGGTGGGGGATCAGGGGGGTGGGGGATCAGGACCTGGGATCAGGGGGGTGGGGGATCAGGGGGGTGGGGGATCAGGGGGGAGGGGATCAGGGGGTGGGGGATCAGGACCTGGGATCAGGGGCTGGTTGTTGCTGCTCGCCGCCGCCGCCGCCGCCGCCTCCGCCGCTGTCTCCGAACGGAAGCGAGGCCCGGGGCCGAGGCCGCGACAACTTCCGCCACTCGAGGGGGGCGCGCGGATGGCCCCGCCCCGCCACGCCCCGCGTGACGTCATCGCTCGCGCATCCAATTCAAGGGACGACGGAACCGACTTTATGACGTCATCGGCGCGTAGCGGAGATCATGACGATGACGCAAGGGTACCGCCGTGACGTCATCGCGCCATAGACGGCGAATTCTTCAGTTTTCAGTTAATTTCGTTTTTCAGTTTTCATTTCATTTATTTTGTATAGCCCTGTGAGCCATTCTGCTCACGTGACGTGCACATTTTCGGGCGTGTGAGCAAATTAAACATTTTCCTGCTGTGGTTTTCCCACCTGATAATGATGGTGGTTTGTGTTGCAATCGAAACGTCGTGATTCATTTTATTTCACACCTACGTGACTTTACCGAAAGAACCAAAGAGTCGAGTGTAGAGGGTTTGATTTCCCGCTGCGTGACGTCGAAAGCGACGTGACGCGCGATGGCAACGCGCGTGACGTCACACGGTATTTGAAACCGGCACGCGCTGGCGGCCACGTGCTATCTTAAAAAAAAGGCTCACTGCCCGAAACGTCGCCTATTATAGTTTTCCTTTCAAGGCCAAGACTCGCCATTGGCCCACTAAGTGACGGTGACGTCACCACGGCGCCTGTGCCAGGCCAGGTGCACTTTGAGGCCACAGCGAAGCGTCGAAGGCTCGCTGCTGGCAAGAGGTCACGTAGGACAGACCCAGGTGGTACCATGGGTTGACTGAGATGACTGGCAGATGAACAGAGCTGTTACCCCCCTACTGTGCCAACCATTAAAGCCACAGACACACACACACACGTGGTGTATTGTTTGTGCGTCAGTGCCAACGCAGCAGCAGCATCAGAAACAGGGAAACTTCTCTTTGGTTATTTCGGTAAAGTCACGTGGGTATAAAATAAAATGAAGCACGACGTTTCGGGCACAACACAAGCGTCCGTCACCAGGTGGGAAAGCGTGGCCTGCTGCTGAGGCAGACTGTTGTAAAAGGTTTGAAATGGGTGTAGCTCAAGGGTTATAAAGAAGTGGCCGGGGCTAGTGATGTTAATGTGAGAAATTACCATGTAACTGTAAGATATGACCCTTGGGCTACACCCATTTCAAACCTTTTACTGGTAGTAACCTCCTGGTTACACCAGCCCACAGGGGATTATTGTATCCGTCCGTCGTGCAGGGAGGGGCTGGGATACAGTAAATTTAGCTGTGACGATCCCACCTGATGACGGAGACTTGTGTTGCCTCCGAAACGTCGTGAATTATTTTTTTTTATCATTTTTATTATTTATTTTTATTTTTACCTACGTGACTTTACCGAAAAAACCTAAGAGCTTGCCATAACGTCAGGGACCATGGCCAATTACAGCCAACGTCAGTTGACCGTGGACAATTAGACCCAAGCCGAAACATAACATATAAAAAAGAATGTTTAAAAATATTTTTACAAATATTTTTAATGATAGAATATAGTATTGTCATCAGTATGTTGATGCCACATTGGGAAGTGTGTTAAAATTGAGTTACAAGATTTGAGGATACAACGACAACAACAGACAGTGAGTTAAATAAAAGCGTGTCAAAAATAGTCATTGTGGGTTCCGACTCAAATGAGCATTGAGGCTTTACTGGTGCACATCCGTTTACAGTCCTTACAGAACAGGTGAAGGTAATTCCACATTCCTATGGCAGAGGCGGGGGGGGGGTTAATAGGACAAGCGCTTTTGACTTTCCAACAAAGCGGTACCTATTTTATCGACCGCAGAGGACGGTCACTGCATTGCGTGCTTTCGGATGCGCTTCTGCGGCCGTCTGGAACGCTCTCCTTTCTATATGAGAAAACCACTGAAGCTGTGAACTTTTCAATCAATATTGGAAACTCATTGCTTTAGAACTGCCTTTAGTCTTTAGTTTGTTGTCCTTCCCCCGCGCCTCCGATTAGCACGGTTGTCTACGTACGGTGGCGCAAAAGAAGCTCAACACGCGTACATACAAGCTTTGAACTCTCGAGATTCAACTTGGGGGGTCAGCCCACCTGGATGAATACGTGACGACGACACCGTTACGTGCTGGAGACGAAGTGTTTAATGAATGGCGTGCATCCAACCAAGCCGCGACGACACATTTACACGTGTGCTTTGCACACACAATGTGGGTTGGTAGGCACTGCCCCAAAACCCTGCCTGGCACGGAAATTAAAGTTGCATTACCATTGAACCCCCGCTGGTCCGCACGCCTGAACGATGGGTTTGCGTGCAAAATATATTCCAAAACTAGCTGACCATTGTCTAAATTACACTTATTTGTGATTGAGAGGTGATTTCTTTAAACAAAAGGAAGGAGCAGCAATAGGCTCTCCTTTGTATCCTGCTGTTGCGAATCTGTACATGGGAAACTTTGAATCAAGAGCAGATGCTTCAAGTATATTGAAACCATATTTTTTGTTTACTTGTGTGGATGACATTTTGTTTGTGTGGCCACATGGTAAAGATGCACTTAATGAATTGCTCAATCATCTCAATTCGCAAAACCCGGCCATCCAGTTCACCATGGAAATGGAGATGAATAACATGCTCCCATTCCTGGATATTTTGCTCGGACGCGGCCTAAATGGTAAAATAACAGACAGCGTTTACCGAAAGGGAACGCACACTGATGCCTATCTGAATGCAGATTCGCATCATCACCCCGCACAGAAATCCTCTCTCATCAAGACGCTCATACATCGGGCTAAACAGTGTCAGATGGTGAAAGTCTAAGGAGAGAGATGAAACATGTTAAAGAAGCACTACGAGGAAATGGCTAAAATAACGCTCAAATTAACAGAGCATTGGATGCTAAACCAAGATCGAACAGCAATACTGCTGAAAGCGATCACGTTATTAAAAAAAATACATCGGGCTAAACAGTGTCAGATGGTGAAAGTCTAAGGAGAGAGATGAAACATGTTAAAGAAGCACTACGAGGAAATGGCTAAAATAACGCTCAAATTAACAGAGCATTGGATGCCAAGATCGAACAGCAATACTGCTGAAAGCGATCACGTTATTAAAAAAAAAATACCAGAGACTGTGGGAGTAACTGACAAATTCGTTTTGGAAAAACCAAAAAAATCTAAGTAAGGTTTGGAACGCTACACTAAATAAATAAATAAACTTGTATCTTGTGTTAAAGCTTTCGTGACTGCAAGAATTAATATTCTTTGAGTCTTTCGGTAAAGTCATGTAGATAGGTAAAAAAAAAAACACTACGACGTTTTTAAAACCTATCTACGTAACTTTACTCAAAGACCCAAATAATATAGTATCTTGTGCTAAAGATGAATTGCCTAAGTTATCACCAGAAGATGTGTATCAGATTAATTGCGTATGTGGCAGATGCTATATTGGTCAGACAGGACGTACCATTAGCATAAGACTAAAAGAACAAAGAAATATTAAATACTCTCAAACACAACTGTCGGCATTTGCAGAATATACTTTCCAACAAGGACACTCAATTGATGTTGATACCGTTGAAGTGTTGTGTAAAACTAATTATTACTGGCCGAGACTAATTCTAGAATCCATTGAAATTGAGAGAAATACAAATAACTTTAACCGCTCTGACAACTGCAGGCTTAGTGCAGCCTGGAAGCGTTTTATTAAGCAATACATCTTACAACTGCACTCCTTATAGAGGAAACACATGTTAATTAACTGATTACTAATCTATTATATAATTGTAATACCCCCCTCCCTCCGCCTCTGATCTCTGCACCGGATGGGTTCAGTGATGACGTCGTCCTGCTGCTGCTGCTCCATTTAAGACCGGAAGCAGGTGGATTGCTTCACTATTCTGGCAAATCGCCCGATGATGCTGAATGTAATTACCAGCGAAAGGTATTGTACATGTTGTCGATTTACTCTCCAACACACCGGTTTGCTGAAGTAGTAACTAATTGGCGCGTTGTTTACGTGACAAACCTTCCTTGCTGTGTCGGGTGGTGGAGGGCTTACGACACATTTATACTTAAGCGATCTAACCCAAAAACCTTTATTATGCATGCAACCTTCTCGCGCGCAACTAAATCGATCAATCGCGCAGCTTGACAGCCTGATTGCTTCCAAACGAATCACACGGACTCTCGCCCGTGCCGTTCAGTGGCCGATCCAGCCTTCGTTTCCCCCCTCCCCACTCTCCATTGGTCGCGATTGCTCATTATGACAGCAGACGGCCATCAGCCCCCACCCCCGGCCCTCAACTCCCACAGTGGCCGTGCGTGTGCGGGTTTTGTTTCATTTACTGGGTCCCGCGTGGTGCTGTGGAGCGGTCGAGCAAATGCACTGCTCTATGTTACAAGCCGGCCACGCTGACAACAACAAAAAGTAGAACTTTAAAGTGGAAGCCATAATAAAGGGGTTTTTTTGGGGTTAGATCGCATAAATATGAATCTGTTAAACCCGCCACCACCCGTCACGTAGAACAGAACGTGGCCAATCCATTTCTAGTACAGCACACCGGTCTGTCGAAGAGCAAATCCACAACATTTACAATCTTGAGTAAGACGTTTCGCCAGTAATTACAACCAGCATCATCAGGCGGACAGCTTGATTGCTGTATAGGCACCGAAGTGGCATGTTCTGTATCCGTTTGTTCTTTCGGTAAAGTCACGTAGGTATAAAATAAAATTAATTAAATCACGACATTTCAATTGCAACACAAGCAATCATCATCAGGTGAGAAAACCACAGGGCCTGCAATCGCCCTCCCTCTACCCCACACCCCCACCCCCACCCCTCCCTCTCCCCCTTGCTCCTCCCCCTTCCTTGCCTATGTAATGTGAGGTTATATCCGGGTCGTTGACGGATTACAACTCGTCACGACGATTGGCTCTGCCGGTCCTGGTTCATAGCCAATGGGGGGAAGCCTAGGGGCGTGGCCCTGACGTAATGGAAAGGTGACAGCTGGTTGTAGAGGATTGGTTCTGCTGGCTTTAGCCACAGCCAATGGGGAGACGAGTCAGGGGCGTGGTCCCGGGAGCCTCTGGAATATTCCATAGAGACTAACCAGGATTGGTGGAAACGTACCACGTGACCCGGGTATTAAATAGGGGTGGAGACGGACGACACGTGGTCAGAACGGGAACGAACGGAGGAAAGGGGCCACGCGAGAGCGGGGCTCCGGGTTGCCACGTGGCAGTGCGTCTCTATCTATCCCTCTCACGCTGCCTGTCAGCAGCGTGAAGGAAAGCTGTAATACAAGTTGAATAAAATACCAGATTCCATAAGTCGCCTCAACGACCTTTATTACACCTATATAAGCTCTTAGCACGGCAACCAACTCTTCCACTTCAGCAAAAAAGCATTCTTGCTGTGGTTTTCCCACCTGATGATGGTTGCTTGTGTTGCAATCGAAACGTCGTGATTTAACTCATTTTATTTTCTACCTACGTGACTTTACCGAAAGAACTAACGAGTATGGATCCCTGCGGTCACGAAAACTTCAAATCTAGATTGGCACGTTCTGTTTATGTGACAAACCTTACTAATTGGCCGTGTCACATGGTGGCGGGTTTAACGACACATTTATTTTCGCGATCTAACCCAAAAAAAACTGCATTGTGGATGATTTTGGTCGTGAAAGCCTACTCCGTGTTAAAAGTAGAACTTAAAATGTTTCTATAAGAATTTTGCCTTCCAGTGAACAACGCGCTGCTTTCTGCAGGGAAATCCCTTTCAGCGGCGCAAACACTGCATTGTACTCTTACAGTATATTTCTTACAATCCCGTAACGCCGTAAAAAAACACAGCTTCTCACGTAACAATACAAGGCATCCCGTGCATCACACACGACGTATACTGCTTGTGATCCACCAATGTGGAGGCAGCAGCGAGGGTTGTGGATTACCGCACACACAGATGTTGTTGTTGTGAAACTCCCTTCTAACCGAGGGTGTTGGGGAGGTGCCATTCCGTGGCTCACCAGCAGAAGGCGGTACAGCAAAGTGTGGACGAATCTCCATCTGTTCCCATCTGTATGGGGATACAGCGTTGCCCCCTCGCCGCGCAAGGCATGCGCTTTTTCTCCAGGGGCTCCGGTTTCTTGCCATGCACTGTATAATAAACACATTCATTGGCTGCAAACATCTTAAAGACCCAATCAAGCATTGCTTTTCCTGAGACTGAGATCCTACGACTCAGCGTGGCTTTCCAGGATAAAAAAGAAAATAACAATATATATAAAACTGGGGGGGACTTTTCCTTTGATCGGTCATCGCACAAACACTTGACGTGTCCCAGGCCAAGCCTCCGATGCCTCCACGGCAGGCGGCGACGGTTCGGCTCCAGCGGCCACCCGTCGATGAACAGCGCGGTGTGCGAATGAACCTGAACCATCCCACGCGCGGTCACCGCTCCGCTCACAGTGGTGGAAGATCCCCCCGACGCCATTTGCAAGAAGTCGGGCTGCCATTGCCAAATTCGAAAATAACACCACACATTACACAATTGGCGATGAAACACACACACACAGCAACAACAGCAGCGATCATTGCCACCCCCGACTACCGGCAGCAGACCGATGCCCCAGTTCTCTGAGACTCATGTATCATGATATCTCTAGATCCCACCTGATTCAAACAAACCAAAATCAACTTGAACTTGACAACTCTTCGCGGAGGCAAAGGCCTGGGTGACAGGGGAGAACGTAGGTCTGGTGGTGGTGCTGATGGTGTTGATGATGATGATGACGCTGTACGTCTGTGGGAAGGTTACTTCGTGCCGATGCTGCAGGCCCAGGTGGTGTGGCCGCCATCCGGCGGTGGCGGTGATGACGATGCTGTACGTCTCACGGTGAGGACGTAGGTCTGGTGGTGAGGTCGCTTCGTGGCGATGCCACAGGCCCAACAATGAGGCCGCGCTCCGGCGGCGGCAGCGGTGACGATGATGATGACGCGGTACGTCTGGTGGTGAGGTTACTCCGTGGCGATGCTGCAAGCCCAGCGGTGAGGCCGCCCTCTGGCGGCGGTGACGATGGTGGTGATGACGACGATGACGCTGCAGGCCTGGTGGTGACGCTGCGGCTCACGGCAGCCAGGCTGCACATGCCGGGCTGTCTCACAGCTCCGTGGTGACGCTGAAGGCCTCGGCTGTGAGCACGGAGCTGAGCGTGTCGGTGGAGGCCGTGTCCTCGCGGGGACCGCCCAGCCCCGTGCCGGCACCCTTTTTGTTGTCGGCGGCGGCGGCGGCGGCGGCGGCGTCGCCCTCCTCCTCCGGCGGCGGTGGCGGCGGCGCCATCGCCTCGTCGCCGGCGCCCCCCGGCTTGCTCGCGATGAGGCTGACGGCGCAGTCCTCCGCCTGATCCCGCTTGCGGCTCTTCCGCGCGAACGTCACCAAGGATTGGAAGGACGAGCGCTTGCCGTTCGCGCCCCGACTCTGCTCCGCAATGTCCGACGCTTCCTCCGCGGGCGGCTCCTGTCGCCGACCAGCGGTACGGACGTGAGCGCGCGTGAGACTGTGAGCGTGACGATATCGCGCGTCTGCCGCTTGTTGCGGAGCTTCGCGGTTCAGGTCACGCGCACGTCCTGGTTAATACTATGGCGTGGGTGGGGGGGGTGTTATGTTTAATCACAGGTGGCATGCGCCGTCTGCTTCACGGTGGAAGGAATGATCCCGTGCCGGTGGTCCCCAGCCCCCCGGAATTTGAAAAATAACCCCCAAAGATTACTGGGTTGGAAATCCCACGGCAAGGCGGCCGCTGCCCTCGTACGCAGATCACAATCACACACAGCCACCACACACAGCCTGCCACACACAGCCTGCCACACACAGCCACCACACACAGCCACCACACAGCCACCCACACACAGCCACACACAGCCTGCCACACACAGCCACACACACACAGCCACACACACAGCCACACACACAGCCTGCCACACACAGCCTGCCACACACAGCCACACACACACAGCCACACACACAGCCACACACACACAGCCACACACACAGCCACCCACACACAGCCTGCCACACACAGCCACACACACAGCCTGCCACACACAGCCTGCCACACACAGCCTGCCACACACAGCCACCCACACACAGCCTGCCACACACAGCCACCACACACAGCCACCCACACACAGCCTCCCACACACAGCCACCACACACAGCCTGCCACACACAGCCTGCCACACACAGCCTGCCACACACAACCACCCACACACAGCCTGCCACACACAGCCACACGCACAGCCTGCCACACACAGCCACACACACAGCCTGCCACACACAGCCACACACACAGCCTGCCACACACAGCCACCACACACAGCCACCACACACACAGCCACCACACACAGCCACCCACACACAGCCACACACACACAGCCACACACAGCCTGCCACACACAGCCTGCCACACACAGCCTGCCACACACAGCCACACACACACAGCCACACACACACAGCCACCACACACAGCCACCCACACACAGCCACACACACACAGCCACACACACAGCCTGCCACACACAGCCACACACACATCCTGCTACACACAGCCACACACACACAGCCTGCCACACACAGCCTGCCACACACACAGCCTGCCACAAACAGCCACCACACACAGCCTGCCACACACAGCCACACACACACAGCCTGCCACACACAGCCTGCTACACACAGACACACACACATAGCCACACACACACAGCCACCCACACACAGCCAGCCACACACAGCCTGCCACACACAGCCTGCCACACACAGCCTTCCACACACAGCCACACACACACAGCCTGCCACACACAGCCACACACAGCCTGCCACACACAGCCACACACACAGCCACACACACACAGCCACACACACACACAGCCTGCCACACACAGCCACACACACAGCCTGCCACACACAGCCTGCCACACACAGCCACACACACACAGCCTGCCACACATAGCCACACACACACAGCTTGACACACAAAGCCACCACACACACAGCCTGCCACACACAGCCTTCCACACACAGCCACACACACACAGCTTGCCACACACAGCCACACACAGCCACACACAGCCTGCCACACACAGCCACACACACAGCCACACACACACAGCCACACACACACAGCCTGCCACACACAGCCACACACACAGCCTGCCACACACAGCCTGCCACACACAGCCACACACACACAGCCTGCCACACATAGCCACACACACACAGCTTGACACACAAAGCCACCACACACACAGCCACCACACACAGCCACACACACACAGCCACCCACACACAGCCAGCCACACACAGCCTGCCACACACAGCCTGCCACACACAGCCTTCCACACACAGCCACACACACACAGCCTGCCACACACAGCCACACACAGCCACACACACACAGCCTGTCACACACACAGCCACACACAGCCTGCCACACACAGCCTGCCACACACAGCCTGCCACACACAGCCTGCCACACACAGCCACACACAGCCACACACAGCCTGCCACACACAGCCCCTCCAACGCGGTGTCTCGGCACGGCGCGGGGGATCGTGTGCCCTTGGTGCTTTTCTAACGGTGCCTCACCGCTGCCGCTCCGGGCGCCGTTGCGTCTCCGTCCTGGTGGTTGACATCCTGACCACGGGCGCGCACCCAGACACAGAGATCGCACGCTTAGCAGACCGCCGGGGCGAGCGCCGTCAGCGAATAGCCCATGAAGGCTGCCGCGGATAAAACCCGAACTCGCTCGCCCTCACATTCTTGTCACGCGACCTCAAACTCCACTCGCTCACCCACTCGCTCGCGCATTCAACGACTCGCTCGCCGATCCATTCATTCACCCTTCTCCTTTCAGGAGGGTCTTCGCGGCATTGGGTTCCTGTTTAAATGTGTTTTCGGCCAATTCACGATCAACGTTTATTACACGGAACACCCGTAAGAAATTGCACGGGCGCTCGAGGGGGCAACGCTCTATCCCCGTACAGACGGAAACAGATGGCGATGAGTCCACGTGCCCTGCCTCCACAGTGCTGGATTACAGGCAGCTACGTCCAGCAGCAGCGTAGCCACCCCCCTGTGATGGGGGCAGGCTGTGGTTGGATCCGGCTCTAACTCCGATGAGCACGGGTTGGCTGCGTATGGTGCGAGAGAAGTTCGACACGCATACAACTACCCTGCTGAGCTGGTGATCTAGATAAGGCTGGGGAGCATTTGTGCGTGCAACCTGGACGCCGCGTAAGGATGTGCGCACGCGAGGCGACGAGCCGGGGGGACCTGCCCTGCCGTTATGGGGCTGTGGAAGACCCAACGCCGAAGATCCCTGCGGTATGATCGACCACGAAGCTCATGCTCTACCCTAAATCGCATCATCCACTGCACAAACCATGGCAGCAGCAGCAGCAGACGCGGATACCCGATGCACACATGGAAACTTAAAAACTCTGCGGCAGCGTGCCACCGCGGTCATCCAGAACAGAGCGTGCAACGTACATGACGACGCAACGCCCCGAGACCCACGAATACGGCGATGATGCATTACCCCGCTACGGCTCCCGCCGACGCGATTGTCTGGCTCAACCGCCTGATCTGCATCTACATCGCTCCCCCCCCGGCTCACCTGCGTGTCGGCCTGCAGCAGCAAGTCCGGGCCGAACTCGCCGTCCACCTGGACGTAGGTGTTGGGCCGCGGCGCGGGCCCTGCCCAGGCATTGTTGCCCTTCTCCCGCCCCATCCGTGGCATCTCGGCGCCGGACAGGTTGGCCGAGCCGCACTTCTGCCGATTGCGGCGGCGCACGTAGACGACGATGCAGACGATCGCCAGCAGCACGGCCATCACGATCACCACGACCTTCCACGTCTCCACCGTCGCCTGTGCCGTGACATGGACATGTGTCACTACGGAGCGTGGCGTGGGTTGCTGGCAGCGAAGGGGATCTGCAGTTGCAGCAGCCCTGTCTGTCAGCAGGTCACGTGACAAGTCAGAGAGAGGGATGTAGGGAAAAGTTGATGGGAGGATAAAAGGGCACCCCTAGCGAGTGGCATCCCGTCGTGCTGCTGGAAGTCTTCGTCCTACTCCTAGTGTCTCTGAGTCAGCCACTACACCTGCACCCAATCGCCTCGGTCACCTGCGGGGAGTGCGACGCTCCTCCGGCGGTGGCGGTGGCGGTGGTGGTCGCTGTCGGAGGAGGAGCGGCGGTGGCAGCGGGCGGAGGGACGGCGTGGGTCGTGGCTTCGGAGGAGGCCGCGCCCGCGGTTGTAATCGGGGCGGCCGTCGTTTGCTTGGCCGGGATCGGGGTGGCCGTGCCCGGCTCGGTTGCGGCTGTCGCTGCTGTGGTTTCATTGGCTATGGCCGGGGCAGCCAAGGTCCCACCACCGTTTGTAGCTGCAGATGTCACTGCTGGAGTGGTTGCTGTGGGAGCGGCTGTGGTTGTGGCGACTGTGGTTGACGCGACTGTGGTGGGGGCGACTGTGGTGGGGGCAACTTTGGTTGATGCGACTGTGGTGGGGGCGGCTGTGGTGGGGGCGACTGTGGTGGGGGCAACTTTGGTTGATGCAACTGTGGTTGGTGCGACTGTGGTTGATGCGACTGTGGTGGGGGCAACGTTGGTTGATGCCACTGTGGTGGGGGCGACTGCGGTTGGTGTTGCTACAATTGATGCGACTGTGGTGGGGGCAACTTGGTCCAGGATGGGCACAGGCAGCGACATTGTGGGCACTCGACTGCTGGGAATGGAGACCTGGAAAACAGGACAGGGAGCAACAGAAATGCTGACACGTCCGTCCACGAGCACAGGAGGCCTCCGGCCCTGCCATTAGTGATTATTGACAATGGTTCCAACAGAGCCACCCTCGTTACATTCGCTGACACTCACCGGCAGCTCCTAAGAACGTGCGGACACACGGCGCGATAGCGACGTCACTTGAGGACCGTGCCTGGGACACGTCTGTCGTGACCCTGCTGCGGTGTTCACTCAATCTGTCGGGGCCACGTGGAAGCTCCTGGACCTATAATACCCCCAGGACCTCGCACGCGCTCGGCATTTGTGCCCAACACTCGTTCGTTTTTGGGACGCGTGCCCTCGCCTGTCGTCACAGCCGGGAGGCTCCGGCCCTTCGGACATGTCGCCCGGCTAAGGCACGCTGGCGGTGATTGGAGGGGGGGGGGGGTGCATACCGAGGCCGTTACATAGACGCGTATGGTTGAGGCCCGATATTGGGCATCGTAAACTCGACGGCGGAGGACAGGCTTCTCCGGCGACGTGGGGACCGCTAGGCCTCCGGCCTAGGCCTGTTTTGACGACGAGGCGAAGGGTGACCCTTGACGTCCACATTTTCGCTAATTTGCAGAGGGGGGCCACTCTTGCCGATACGATATTATCAGTGTGAGGGCCGCCACACGTTTGAGACCACTGGGATTTGGTGGGACACGGTGGGGTGCGTCTGGGATTCGCGCGAGAGGCCACCAGAGGCCGCCAGTGGCCCGCGGGCCTTGCAATGAAGAACACTGCCCTAGACTGTGGTTTGTTTTATCGGATGAAGGTGTCGTCCTGTGACCCCCTCACAGAAAGAACAGTTTCTTCTCCGACTGCGTGCGGTTTCACCCGCAGTGACCCTCAAAGAAGGATGGACGCGTGACGACCCCCCCCCCCAACCCCGGCCAGGCGAGGGGGGCCACCCCAGTGGAGCGAGCCTCACCGGCACGGACGATGTCAAGGACGTCCCAGACGTGGACGCAAGGAGTGTGCAGATCACCACCACGTGGTACATGGCCATGGCAGCACCTGCACAGTACACGGGGGGGGGGGGGGTAAGCAACAGGCACAACAAACAAACTGTTTAACACGCAGGAGGCTGTCGCGACCAATATCATCCATAAGAGATTTTTTTGGGTTACATCGTGTAAATATATAAACGTGTCGTTAAATTCGCCAATTAGTAAGGTTTGTCACAGAAACAGAACGTGGCTATTTCGTCACTAGTACAGCACACCGGTGTGTTGGAGAGCCAAGCCACAACATTTACAAGTTTCGCCAGTAATTGCAACTAGCTGCATCAGGCGACAGCCAGATGAAACTAGCTGTAACTGTTGTGGATTTGCTCTCCAACACACCGGTGTGCTGTACCAGTAACGAAATGGCCACGTTCTGTTTACGTGACAAACCTTACTAATTGGCTGTGCCGGGTGGTGGCGGGCTTAACGACACATTTATATATTTACGTGATCTAACCCCAATAAAAATCCTGTATTTTGTAAGCGAACTATGACTTAAAGATGTTTTATTTCCCCACGTGGGGTCCCACTGAGCTCTTTAGCTGTGACGTGGCGATCAAAAATCAAGTTCAAGTCCATTTATTTATTTATTTCAAGTTCATTTATTAGGTATAGCCATGTGAGCCATTCGGCTCTTGAATCGGGTGCAACCGCAACAAACAAAAAACTAAAACATGAACAAAAAACATCTTAAAGTGAATCTGTGACTGAGTGCAAACAGAAAATCCAATAGATAAAACTTGAACACAAATGTCAGCCAAGACGCTGTTGGAATAGCCTTCCATTGCCTCTACCCATGTTACAACAACGTTGCATGCACCCTCAAGCATGAGTTATAACTGTGGTTTGGGCACTGTGGTCACCGGTGTCTTACAAATGGTGCTGCTACTCGCTAACGGCACTTGGCCCGACAGTCTGTTAAGGCTACACGGGGGATCTTTGTCTTGGTGGTGGAGCTGTGTGCGGTGTGGCTGTGTGCGGTGTGGCTGTGTGCGGTGTGGCTGTGTGCGGTGTGGCTGTGTGCGGGCTGCCTGTTGCGTGTGAGCGCGGTGCGAGCGCGTCACTCCGGAGGAAACGTCTGGAGCCCACGTCCCGTGTCCAAAGCCACAACTTCCAACTCGTGGGTTCCACTGAAGCCCCCCCACCACCACCACCCCCCCATCATCATCATCACTGTGGCTATGAGATGTTAACTACCTCGCCTGGTATACAGGAGGTCGTGGGTTCGATCTAGACCCTGACGCCTGCTGCTGCTGCTGTATATTTGGAGTTTGCGTCCCTCTCATCATCATGGTCTGGGACTGTTGTTATTGTCTTGGTGTGGTCAGGGACTGTTGTTGTTGTTGTCTTGGTGTGGTCTGGGACTGTTGTTGTTGTTTTGCTGCCTTGCCCCAAGCTCGCATTGAGTGTTGAAAGATCGGCAGGAAGTTGAGGCACTTGTGCAATTTGCACTTTTATATTTATTTTAATATAAAAAATAATATTACCCAGTGGCTTGTTTTACTTGCTTACCTTTTATTTACTTTGCACTCCCATCGGGTTTATTATTGCCACAATTATTGCATCACTTTTATGATTATATGTCATTGTAACCCGCTGACACCCCCCCCCCCCTTCTCCTGGACACGTGTGAACAAGAGCTTTATAGCTCATCGGATTCCTCCAGGACAAGATCGAGATTCTCATCGTGAACCACAGAAGGAGTGGAGTGTAGTGGCGGATCCACGAGGTGGGAGGGGGTGGGGGGAGAGGGTGGGAGGAGAGGGTGGGGGGTGGTGGGAGGGAGGGAGGTGGGGGGGAGGGACGGGGGGGAGGAACGTGGGGGGGGGAGGTGGGGGAAGATGGGGGGGAGGGAGATGGGGGGGTGGGGGGACGTGGGGGGGAGGGACGTGGGGGGAGGTGGGGGGAGGTGGGGGGGAGGGAGGTGGGGGGGAGGGACTCGGGGTAGGGACATGGGGGGGGAGGTGGGGGGTGGTGGGAGGGAGGGAGGTGGGGGAGGTGGGGGGGGGGAGGGACGGGGGGGAGGAACGTGGGGGGGGGAGGTGGGGGGAGGTGGGAGGGAGGGAGGTGGGGGGGAGGGACGGGGGGGAGGGACGTGGGGGGAAGTGGAGGGAGGGGTTGGGGGAGGTGGGGGGGAGAAGGGAGGTGGGGGGGGGAGGGACGGGGGGGAGGGACGTGGGGGGGGGAGGGACGTGGGGGGGAGGGAGGTGGGGGGAGTTGGGGGGGAGGGAGGTGGGGGGGTGGGGGGACGTGGGGGGGGAGGGACGTGGGGGGGGGGGCGTGGGGGGGGGGACGTGGGGGGGGGGGGGAGACGTGGGGGGGGAGGTGGGGGGCAGAGGGAAGATGTTGGGAGGCTGGGGGGGGGCATTGGGGCATAGACTCAGAATGTGTGTTTAGGCTGCAGGAGTGAATCTGGTGAGCTGTGAAGCTCTTTTGCACCGATGTCCAGTCCGGCCACGGGGTCGGCGGAGGTGCAACAGCAAACAACGTCAACAACAAATCGAGAAGAATGCAGGCAAGTGACTAAATATAAATGTACCAAAGAAAAAAACCGCATTCATTATAAATGTCCGATTTACAAAGGTTTGGGGCAAAGCAGCAAAACCAACAACATCAACAGATGCAGCCCACACCATCGTGGCAAATCGCTTGACACCCACCAACCCACCCACGTCCCCACTTGAGGCCACGACAATTTGTGTTTTTTTTCTCGATGTTCATTGATTGAGAGGGGTACCGGGGAACCCGACACGCGTATAAGGGAGGGTGGGTGAAACACGTGGATTTTTTTGTTGTCGTTTTTTGTTTCCTTTAAGGAAGGATCTTGAACCATTTCACGGAACGGACTCTGGACGTAGCGACGCGATGAACAGTCCGCGAGAAGACGAACGGCGCCAGCTGCGGAAACTCCGTGCGAATCGCGCGATGAGAAATCAAACAAAGAGAGAGAGTGGGAGGGAGAGGGGTGAGGTGAGCAGAGCGTGAAATCTTTCATTTAAAAAATGGGGGGAGGGTTTACATAAAGCAGAGCATTAAAAAAACAGAAATGATGAACGAAGCAAGGTGCCGACTACACCGAGAATCTTCTTGCTTCCTTTGATCAGAAAATAAAAAAAGAGAGAGACACGAATGTGGGCCTGAAACTTGGGGAGGCCGTCGTTCCAGGTCGCGCGGCAAAGAGGGGGGCACGGGTGGAGGAGTCGGCGAATGTTTTGAGTTTCCTGTGAGCGACGTGAACTCCTCGACGCGACTGGGAGGAGGATCTCACGCAAAACAAGTTCTGGAGTCGCCATCACGGAACAGGGCTAAGTTGAAGATGTCGTAGTTGGCAGGAGTTGGGCTTTCGCGACCAATATCATCCATAATAGAGGTGGGTTTTTGTTGGGTTAGATGTGTCGTCAAACCCGCCACCGCCCGACACGGTCAATTAGTAAACCATCTCCGCACAGATGGTTTCAGTGATTCGACTGCTGTACTTAACGTCCATCTCCTGGCTACATAGCAGCTACAGACCCCAAATCTCTGGCACCTAAAACTAAACTCAAAGATTTTTATTTTACCAGGTGAGGCCCACTGGGCCATCCTCTACAGCTCTTCTTCAGAAGCCACCTGGCTGCCACAAATGAGAGCCCAATGGCTTATCGACGTGTGGGAATGTATAGCAGGAGCCAAATACTCTCAACGCGTCATGTTGATTCTAAATGTGGAGGAGGACCCGGAGAGAGACACGCAAACTTCAAATATACAGCAGCAGGCGCCAGGGTCTGGATCGAACCCACAAACTCCTGCATACCAGGCGAGGAAGTTAACATCTCCAGGCCACCGTGATGATGATGAGAGAGACACGCAAACTCCACCTGCAGCAGCAGGCATTATCAGGGTCTGGATTGAACCCACGACCTCCTGCATACCAGGCGAGGTAGTTCACATCTGCTGGCCACCGTGGCGCGCTGGTAGCGTATTCGCCGCTCGCTAGAGAGGTGACATGGTTGAGACCTGGCAGGCCGCCCTGGTTAATACCGCGATGTGGGTGTATTCAACCTCGTCGCGACCACGTGGCGTCCGCTTCGCTCACAGCGGACGTTGAAGATTCCCCTCCCTCCCCCGCGACGTCGTTCGGGGAGACGAGGGTAGCGCCATCGTGTGCCTGGCGGTAACGGTCCGAATTTGTTTGCACAAATTTGAAATTCTCAAACCGCAAAGGAAGTCGCTTCTCAATCGGCATGACGCGCAGCAACGTCGCCACCACAACCCGCCGTAGCTGTGAAACCACTGCGATCCGTGTCTGCGAAACGCAGCGATAGCAGGAGCAGCAACAGCGTCAGCTCCTTCCGCCGCGACTGCTAAACGTGCCACGCCACGATTAGCATCACCACCACCACCAACCACCATTTACCCAGCGCCGGATGATCCTCGTAGGACAAGTAGCTACTAGTAGCTACTACTAGTAGCTACTAGTAGCTGCTACATGTGTGTAGTAGCTACGGGCCCCGCACTTTCAAGGGACCCGCGCTAAATGCTGCCAAGCTATCAATTCCGGTTCGGTGATTCTGCACTTGCTCTATTACTATAGTACTATACCGCCTTCAACTTTTACGAGCGAACCGGGTGTTTAAGGTTAGAGATTTGTCGTATTATCTGACTGTATGGCAAATGAAAAAATGCAATTACTTTACTGTGCAAGTAAAAAAAATATGTTTTAATATTTAAGCGTTTTTTTCTACATTTAGGGCCCCTTTATAACATAAAGCTGCAGGCCCCGCAGTAGCTTCATCGGGCACTGCCACCACCACCACCATCTCCACCACCACCACTATCACCACTATCACGATCATCACCACCACCACCATCTCCACTACCACCACTATCACGATCATCACCACCACCACCACCATCTCCAACATCACCACCATCACGATCATCACCACCACCACTATCACGATCATCACCACCACCATCACGATCATCACCACGACCACTATCACCATCACCACCACATCTCCACCATCACCACCATCACGATCATCACCACCACTATCACGATCATCACCACCACCACCGTCGTCAATTTTATGAAACGATTCTCGGCACGGGGCTGGTGTTTTGGCTCGGCGCGTTTGCAAACCGCGAACGTGAAGGTCGATCCCGATTAGCCTCTTTCCTCGCACGGCGTGGAGGCGTGAGGCTCCGTTCATTCATTTCTTGGGGAGCCAGGGGGGAGGGGAGGGTGGGGGTGGGGAGGGAGTGGAGGGAGTGGAGGGAGGGAGTGGAGGGAGTGGAGGGAGGGAGTGGAGGGAGTGGAGGGAGGGAGCGAGGGACGGAGTGGAGGGAGTGGAGGGAGGGAGCGAGGGACGGAGTGGAGGGAGTGGAGGGAGGAAGTGGAGGGAGGGAGTGGAGGGAGGGAGTGAGTGGAGGGAGTGGAGGGAGGGAGTGGAGGGAGTGGAGCGAGGGAGTGGAGGGAGTGGAGGAAGTGGAGGGAGTGAGTGGAGGGAGTGGAGGAAGTGGAGGGAGTGGAGGGAGTGGAGGGAGGGAGTGGAGGGAGTGGAGGGAGGGAGTGAGTGGAGGGAGTGGAGGGAGGGAGTGGAGGGAGTGGAGGGAGGGAGTGGAGGGAGTGGAGGGAGTGAGTGGAGGGAGTGGAGGGAGGGAGGGAGTGGAGGGAGTGGAGGGAGGGAGGGAGTGGAGGGAGTGGAGGGAGGGAGTGGAGGGAGTGGAGGGAGGGAGGGAGTGGAGGGAGTGGAGGGAGTGGAGGGAGGGAGTGGAGGGAGTGGAGGGAGGGAGTGGAGGGAGTGGAGGGAGGGAGGGAGTGGAGGGAGTGGAGGGAGGGAGTGGAGGGAGTGGAGGGAGGGAGTGAGTGGAGGGAGTGGAGGGAGGGAGTGAGTGGAGGGAGTGGAGGGAGGGAGTGAGTGGAGGGAGTGGAGGGAGGGAGTGGAGGGAGTGGAGGGAAGGAGTGGAGGGAGTGAGTGGAGGGAGGGAGTGGATGGAGTGGAGGGAGGGAGTGGAGGGAGTGGAGGGTGTAAACACGTGCGACGCCCAGCCAGGTGATTTCCATCGCTCCACACGCACGAAGTCGGCTTCCGACCTCAAATCTCGCCTGGTGGAAAATGCCGCGCGGCTCTATGGGTCCCCACATTGATCTCTATGGGTCTCTATGCATCTCTATGGGTCTCTATGTATCTCTATGGGTCTATATGCATCTCTATAGGTCTCTATGGGTCTCTATGCATCTCTATGGGTCTCTATGTATCTCTATGGATCTCTATGCATCTCTATGGGTCTCTATGCATCAGCTGAGTCGGGTTGCGCGCGTTCAAGAGGAGGGGGGCAGAAAGCGCTTCGATGTGGGGGGAAGGGGGGGGGGGTCCCCAGGGGAGGGTGGGTCCCCAAGGGGGGGGGGAAGTACCCAACGCCACCCACGCAAGGAGTTGCACCATCGACACAAACTCACGTGGAGAGTTTTGGAATCAGCCACCGGAGGCGAAGTGCCCAGACCCCAAGCACGGTGGGCTAGGAGATGTTAACTACCTCGCCTGGTGTGCAGGAGGTCGTGGATTCGATCCCAACACTGACGACGCCTGCTGCTGCTGCTGTATATGTGGAGACTCGCGTAGGCACATCGGGACACATCTAGACCCACAGAGATACAGCTGCAAAGAAGTGTCACTCTGACGATGCAACCCAACGTCGTGGGCCGTAGCTTTTCGTAATCCGTCAACGGTGAAGCAACGGCGACGCCGACTCTCTCCGTGTCTCTCTCTGTGCTGCTGCTACTGCAGCTGCTGCTGCTGCTACTGCAGCTGCTGCTGCTGCAGCTGCTGCTGCTGCAGCTACTGCTGCTGCAGCTACTACTGCTGCTGCTGCTGTTGCCATGATTGTGCACGAGGAGAAGGAGGGCGAACGAGGACAAGGAACGCGAAGGAGGC
The DNA here is from genome assembly GCF_015708825.2 of Lethenteron reissneri. Taxonomy (NCBI): domain Eukaryota; kingdom Metazoa; phylum Chordata; class Hyperoartia; order Petromyzontiformes; family Petromyzontidae; genus Lethenteron; species Lethenteron reissneri. Next base: position 4,635,688 of record NC_083842.1, on the reverse strand, counting down.
GAAGAAGAACGCGTCTCCTTACCTGTGCAGGAACGACACCGCGCAGGCGGGGAGGGGAGACGGGTCGTCTTCATGGCACACGGACAACGAGCGGGGCTCGTCTTCACTCCCCTCCTTCCTTGCGTCGTCCTTAGACTCGCTCGACAGCTCCCTCGCTCGATCGCTCGTTCGATTGATCGCCAAGAGGAGGAGCCGTCGCCGCCGCTGCCACGGAGGAAGGAGGTTCAGCGGTCTGGAGTCCTCCACTGGTCCCGCTCGGGACCCAAAAGGGCTCCAGGAAAACCACAACCACGCCCAGGCAGGCGCTCGCTAAAGGATCGATCCCCACCCCCCCTCTCCACCCTCGCCGTGTAGCCCATGAGAAACTCTTTTTTTCCTGGCCAACTTGGTCTCCCCAGTGCTGATATTCATGCAACGCATCAGGTGCTCATTTAAGGCTGAGTCGACCTGGGGGGGGCAGGATATTCGCCGCCGATGTTGGTGGCCGTGAGCCGGAATCGAACGCGGGTTGCCGGGGGTTCGTAGCGCATTGCGGCGCGAACCGCTGCGCCACCGCTCCCCGCGACTCACAACAACAACATTCGCCACGAAGTGTCGGTGACGTCACCACGACGCTTGTGCCAGGCCATGTGCACCTTGAGGCCACGTGAAACGCCCGCTGGCAGGAGGTCACGGGGCAGACCCAGCAGGTGCCACAGGTCGACTGACTGAGATGACCGAGATGACTGGCTGATGCACCACCTGTGCCCCCTACTGTGCCAACTTGCTGCGCTTTAGCCACCCGGCGCTCCGCTCGTTGTTGTGAGCGTCGCTCCTCCGTCCTCCGTTGTTGTTGGAGGGCGACTGCCTCCAACTGCCCAGTAGCGTCCTTCACGAGCCTCCTCCACAGAGGCCGATCTTGACACCACTGGTAACAGTCATCGGAAAGTCCACTCAGCTCCACGTCCTCCCGTACCACATCACTCCCTCGACTCACACACGCACACACCCTCCTTACTGTGGGAGTCTGACATTTGAGGACAGGACTCTGATAAAAACCATCGCTGGCGACCATCATTCAGGGAACCGACTCGCACACGGCGCATCGGCACCGGGCCGGCGATGGAAGAGGCGGCCGCCACTCGCGGGCAGCCTCAGCAGGCAACCAACAACAACAACAGCAACAGCAGAACTACGACAACAACAACAGCAGCAACAGCAGAACTACGACAACAACAACAACAGCAGAAGAAGAACAAGAAAGAACCACCACCAGGACCACCACAACGACGACACCCGCCGATTTCCCAACTCCCTTTCGCAACTGCACGAAGCGCTTAACCCGATTTGCACTTTCGCAAAATAAGAGGCGCGCGTCCGTGCGAGTGGGGGAGCGGTGGCGCAGCGGTTAGCACGCTGCACCCCCGATCCCGACGTCCCGAGTTCGATTCCCGCTCACGGCCACCGCAAACACCGGTGACGTTTATCTGAACCGATCCTGGGCCTCCCCCTGGGTCGACTCAAACCCGGTGGTGCCGTGGCAGCAAACATTGCCACGCGCGAGACGAAAGCGACACGGCGTGCCGTCGCTAACAGCACTTGCCCGACGGTCTATTAAGGCTACGATGGGGGGGGGGGCACCTTTGCCTTTGTGTCGACAGACGCGTGTGTTCCTGGAAGTGGCGACACGGGACGAGCTGCGTGGATTTCGGCGAAATTTGGCGGAGGAAAATCAAAGGGGGGAGGTTGAGACGCCACCGATCACAAACTGGGCAGTCACGGAGAGTTGGGATTGTCACTGGCGGTTGGGATTGACATGGACATCTGGGATTGTAACGGGCGGTTGGGATTGACGTGGTCATTTGGGATTGTAACGGATGGTTGGGATTGACGTGGACATTTGGGATTGTAACGGATGGTTGGGATTGACATGGACATCTGGGATTGTAACGGACGGTTGGGATTGACGTGGTCATTTGGGATTGTAACGGATGGTTGGGATTGACGTGGTCATTTGGGATTGTCACGGGCGGTTGGGATCGTCCCGACTGCCGAGACGCAACAGAACAGAACAGGGCCTGGACCGTCCCCACCGACCCCGACTCCTCCTCCCAAAGGGTCCTTCAAACCCCATCGCCCATCGAATTCCTGCCGTGGGGGGGTGGGGGGGGGGGGGCAGCTCCCCAAGGCGGCCTCTGCGGCTTGTGCCAGCCGCAAGGGTGCCCAGGTTCCAATCCGAATCAGGGGGCCCTGTCCGTCCGTCCAGGGGCCGAGCGACGGGAGGTCGCCAGCGGTTTGCCGCACGGACCGAGCGACCGAGCGACCGAGCGACCGAGCGACCGATCGACCGACCGAGCTCACCGCCGACCTCACCGCCGACCAACAGGCAACGTGGGGTTTGCGCGAGCGGGGAGCGGTGGCGCAGCGGTCATCCCTGGGCTCACGGCCAACGTCAGCGACGTGCATCTGAACTGGACCACGAACCTCCCTCTACATCGACTCGACCTTAAATGAGTACAGTACATGGCGCAGTAGCTGAAGAAGCAGCACCTGGTGCAGAGTAGAGACACTGGCGCTGGGGAGACAAAGGCGGCTGGGCGTGGTGCTGGCTACCCAAAAGATCCCCAGTCGAGCCTCAGCAGACTGTTGTGCAAGAGCAGTTCGCGCGAGTGCGTGTGAAACCTTGAGGCACAGTGCCCGAGCGCGCGTTGTGAAAGATGCCCGCGTGTGCGTGTGTGTGTGGGGAGCGGTGGTGCAGCAGTTAGCGTGCTGCGCTATGAACCCGGCGACACGAGTTCGTTTCCCATTCACGGCCAACACCCAGTGACGATTATCTCAACCGGTCCCGGGCCTCCCGTAGGTCGCAAATGAGTACCTGGTGCGGTGTGTAAACATTGCCACTAAGGAGACAAAGGCGGTCGGGCGTGGTGTTGGCCACCCACCCCCCCTCGTGTGCTGTACCGGCCCTTCATAGGTGCTCGCTAACAGCACTTGCCAACAGTCAAGGCGCCACGGGGGAACTCAGTTTTTTTTTGTGAGCGTGTGCTTGTGAAAGATGCCCGTGTGTGTGTGTGCATGTGCCTGCAGCTGTCAATCCCCGTTCCGCCTTTCAACCCAACCCAAAGCTTATCGCAAGCCAGCACGCGTTACCACACACACACAGAGTCAAGCCACACAATCCCCACCGTGGGAGGTGGGGTGGTGGTGGGAGCGCACTTTCGAGTGGGGACATTCAAACGAACGAAACCAAACTTGCAAAGTGTGGCAGGGCTCCACGGGCAGCTGCTTGCGCACGATGCGTTCTCCCGCCACGGGCGGGCAACGACCGCTCTCGTTCACCGCCCTCCCTCCGACTGGACAGCTCTGTGACAAAGGGAGCTTTATAGATCGTCGAATTCCTCCAGTATAAATGTTCAGATCCTTCCGATTATTATTTACGATGTCCACACGTTCACCTCGCCCAGAGTCTCATGTCCGTTTACTTGAGAGGGTAGATGGTGCGGAGGGGAAGGGGGGGTCATGATCGCAATGTCAAAGTCCAGATAATTACGGGGCCACAAAACGCCCAGAATCCCACGCGGTCCACGGAGCGGGCCCCGAATACCGCCTCCGGTGGGCCACCGAACTGTGTTCTATCCACCAGGCGAGGCCACCTCTTTTTCAGAAGCGGCCTTTTCTCGCGCCAATGATAGCTCAACAAAGAGGCTTATTATCATCATCAGGTAGAAATACGTAGCGGCACGCAAAATCCTCTGAAACGCGCGACGTTGTTCCTGAACGTGGAAGAGGTAAAAGCCGGAGGACCCGGAGAAAAAATCCTCGCGACCATGGGGAGAGAGAGACTCGAAAATTTGACGGGCCACTCACGATCCAGCTCCGCTCCATGGCAAACCGCCCCCTGCACTGGACAGCGACGCTGGCGAGACAGCAGAGGGAGGCGCGTGTGAACCTAGGCCGGTGGGTCGGCTAACTTTATTGAATGTTTTCCAGGAACAGAAACCGCGCAAAAAACACAACCCAACGAGAAACACGACGAAGTTTTCCCCCAAACCGTGGACCCATCATCCGCACAGAGGAGCTCGTGAGACGAGCGAGGGGCTTTGCTCGGTGGACGCTGGGAAATGCTGCCAGTGTCCACCACGGGGAGTGTCCACCACGGGCAGAGGGGAGCTTGGCGAACGCAACACGTCCGTTTGTTTATCGACGCGTTCACCATTTTATTTTCACAGACCGTTGGATGTTTGACATGGAACAGCCGTTTCAAACATTTCCCAAAAGGAAAAGTCTCCATGAAATGAAATGCCCCCCCTTCTTCGACGACTCATCTTACATTGATTTATTTGCTCGCCCTATTTTTCCCGAAACGTGGCCAACTATGTTTTCCTTTTAAGGCCGCGTACGCACGAACGCGTGCGCGCGCGTGCGGTTATTGACAAATGCGTTGTGTGCATTGTGCAGCATTGCCCGACGCACCAGCGGCACCACCCAATAACACTGGTCAACAAAAAAAAAAAAATTTCTGGCCTGGACTTTTGCAGCTGTTCTAGACTAATTTCAGGGTGCCGATTCCAAATCTGATCTCAGATTTGCTCTATCACATCTCATTTTTATGCTATCGTCATACCCCATTTTCATTGATTTTACCCGAAATTAACTCTGTCACTTATGATTGCAAGTTGTTGCGAGTCAGTGACTGCTTTAGTTTTAAAATATGGTGCTGTATTTTTAGGATAGTGTTTATAAAATCATTTTATGTAGATATCCACATTTATTTAATATTTTTCGTCTGCAGTTTTTATTGAAAATGCAATATTTGATATCTGAAAAACCTGATGTGATAGACAAAAACTGATGCCAGATTTGCAATCAGCACCCCAAAATTACCTTAAAACCGTTGGAATACCTTATGCCAGAAAAAGTGTGTTGACCAGTGTAATGTATAAATGTTTTTATTTACCTACAATGGTGTCCCCTGCCTCCCCCTTGCCATCAGGCACGTTTGTGATCTACGGATACAATTTTTTGTTGTAAATGTACCGCTTGCGCATGAGCCACCCTGGCTGACCACCGATAAGCCAGTTGATCGATGCGGCAGCAACCGCCGATGCTCACTTATGCGTTGTTCGGTGGAAGTTGCCGGGGGCCGTGCGGTCAAATCGCGCAATTCAGCCCATTCCGGCGAGCGGTGGAGTTTGCGGCGAGGCGTTTCTGACGCGTGGGGAGTCTTGTTGCTCCGTGCAGTTTCCGGGGAGCCCGTGGCAGATGGACCAAATTTGTGAGAATGTTAAAATTTGGGGGGGAATAAAGATAAAAAAAATCAGAACAGGAACAAGTATCAAGGCAGCTTCCACAACTTCCGAATCAACACCCCCCCGCTTTTTATTCTGGACCTTCCAGGATCTTGTCCTGGATGACGCTCGCCGCGGCTTCAAGCGAAACGTCCCACACATCCAAATCGCCGCTCGAATCCGGTCTACGAGAATCGGAGGCCTGTGCCGGGTGGCCCCCCCTGCCCCCCCTACCCCCCCCCCCCCCACCTCCGCCCACCTCCCCCCACTCCCGACACGCACGCGGCCTCACGGCTTCTTGGCCGCCTTGCGAGGCGCGCGCTGCAGCACGCTCCTGAGGCGGGCGTAGAGCCCCGTGGGCTGTCCGGACTCCTCCAGGTGGTGATTGAAATCCGTGATTCCCGCCGCAAACTTGGAGCTGTCCGGCACGCTGCGCTGCGCGTTCTTCACGCGCCACGGCACCGCCTCCGCCTCGTCGTCGTCGCTGCCCCCCCCGGCTCGAGCCTTCTCCTCCTCCGCCTCGTCGTCGTCGTCATCGGCGATGTCGAACACCATCCCCTCCATCTCCTCGTCGAGCGCGGGAGCTTTCGGCGGATCTCCGGCGGAGCTCGGCACGCCGCCGCCACCCTCGCCTCCCACCACCATCGGCGACGACTCCTCCGGCGTCTCCACCGGTGGCTCAGCCGACGGCTCAGCCGACGGCTCGGCCGACGGCTCGGCCGACGGTTCCCCCGTCGACGGCTCAGCCGACGGCTCTGCGTCCGCGGCCGAAGGCGAGCGTCCGCGTGGAGCTCGCCGACGTTCGGGACGGCCGCTCGGACCGCCCTCCCGCTCGACCTTGATCCGTGGACTTCTCCGCACACCCGCCGGCTCGTCGCGTTCCGCCGGGGCGGCCGGAGCGCTGGGAGCGGCGGGATGGATGCCGCCGGGCTCGGCGGTCCCCTCTGACTGCTCCAGCGCCGCCTGTATGAGGCGCTGCTGCTCCTCCAGGTCCTCCAGAGACAGCGCCTCCTCCTCCTCCTCCTGCTCCGGGGCGCCGGCCTCGACGCGCGAGCGCGCGCCTGCGAGGAGGCACGCACCGTCGCTCTCATCGCCGCTGCTCGGCACCGCCACGCGCCCACCAACAATCGCAACTGTCGATGCACGGAACTACGCGCAGACACCGCAGGCCCACGAGTGCTGTCCTCCCCACCACCGCCGCTCCCACCGAAAGTGATTTCCTGCTCAAACAATCACCGAGGAATCCGTGGCTCATCTTCCGTTCGAAACGGCTGGGGGGGGGGTAAATCTGCGAAGAACCAGCACGCCGCAAGAGGCGCGTGGGCGGCACCGCGCCCGGCCACCTTCGTCTCCCCGGCGCCAATACACACGCGCGTCCGCGTACGCGCGACGAGCGCCCAAAACCCACCTGGCGTGGCCGGCGAGGGGGGCGGCGTGTCCTTGGGCAGCGGGGGAGGCGTCACGTCGGGGGGCGGCGGCGGGGCCATGGGGGAACCGCCGTGGCCGCCCGTGCCGTGCGGCATGGGGGGCGTCGCCGGCGGGAGGGGGGCGCGGAACCCGGGAGAGGCCGGCAGCGGGGGCCACGCCGGCGCCTCGCGGGACGTCAGCTCTGCAAAGTCAACGACGACGTCAACGCCTTCGTGAGCGTCGCGAGTACCGATCCCAGCCGCCGCCGGCCGTCACCGCGTCGCACGACACACCGCCGCTTACCACACCGTGACCATAATCACCACACTATCAGCTTCATCTCCGCACCCCACACTAAAACTGCTCAGCACCGCACTGCCGCTTACCGCACTGCCGCTTACCGCACTATCAGCTTCAACAACCATCATCACCACACTGCCCCTTGCCACGTAATCAGCTTCATGACTGCACAACCGCTTTCGACACAATCACCATCACCCGCCACACCATCACCCGCCACACCAGCACCACCACCAGCACCACCAGCATCACCAGCACCACCAGCACCACTACCACCACCAGCATCACCAGCACCACCAGCACCACCAGCAGCACCAGCAGCACCAGCACCAGCAGCACCACCAGCACCAGCAGCAGCACCAGCACCACCAGCACCACCAGCACCACCCGCCACACCAGCACAACCAGCACCACCAGCACCACCAGCCCCACCACCACCACCAGCACCACCAGCACCACCAGCACCACCCGCCACACCAGCACAACCAGCACCACCAGCACCACCAGCACCACCAGCACCACCAGCACCACCCGCCACACCAGCACCACCAGCACCACCAGCACCAGCAGCACCACCACCAGCACCACCAGCACCACCACCACGAGGAGAAGGCGCAACACGTGCATCTCGTAATCCGGCAAGTCCTGCAGCAGCGGGATTCGGTACCGGAGTCCGTGTCCATGTCGCTGTTGTCGAAGGTGACGTCGTCGCTGGTGCGCGGGCGCGAGCGCTGTTTCTTCGTGGTGTGGGCGCCCTGTTCCGCTGGCGCTGTCCGCTTCATCTGCTGGAGGTGGGGGGGGGGGGGGACGACGACACGGAATGAGCGACGGATGAGCGGCGGTGGCGGCGGTTGCGGTGGGTTTGGCGATGGGTAAATGGTCGGGGTGTTTTCATTCGCTTTTGGCGATCGTGAGTTTTGGTCATGGGTCAAGTGTCCTTTGTTTAACGGTGGGATTACAGAACTCCGTTGAGAAGTGTGAAACACCACACGGCCCTCTCTTGCAGCTGTATCGAGATTTTAGCTCCACCATAATTTCTATCACTTTAAATAAAACAAAAACTACAAACGTTCATTCAATTTTGTTTTTACAATTTGAATAAACAAATGGCACAAGACCAAGGAGGCCAACGCTTGTGTCGTGAAACCCCCTCCCCCGCACCCCCCCCCCCCCAGCAGCTTCGTCGCAGCGCCTCCAGAAGGCAAACCCAAAAAGTCAGAACGAATCGACGACGACGAATCGCGTCACCGGAGGCCAAAACCGACGCGTTCATATCAACTGTGCGTTTGTGCCCGTGTGGGGAGCCGTAGCGCGACCAGTTAGCGCTCACGCTGCGCCACAAAGCCGGCGGCCCGAGTTCGATTCCCGCTCATGGCCAACACCAGTGATGATTATCTGAACCGGTCCTGGGCCTCCCCCTAGATCGACTCGGCCTCAAATGAGTACGCGGTGTGGAAACATCGCCACCGGGGAGAAAAAGGTTATCGGGCGTGGTGCTGGCCACCGACCCCCTCGTGTGCCGTGCCGGCCTTCATAGGTGCTCGCTCACACCACTTGCCCCTACAGTCTGAACAGGCTATATGGGGGGTCTTTGTGTGCGTGCATAGGGGAGGGTGTAGTGCGGCGGCGGTTAGTTCACAAAAGCGGCGAATATATCAACCGGTCCCAGCGCCTCCCCAGCGTTGAGTCAAGACTTCAAAACGAGGCACCTGCGGTGTGTGAAACATCACCCCCTGGAGAGACAAAGGCGACTTGGGCGTGCGTGGTGCCGGCCACACCATCCCCCCCCCCCCCCCCCCCCCGCTTCGTGTGCCATGCCGACCTTCGTAGGCGCTCGCTCACATCAACTTGACGCGACGGCCCAGGGTCGAGGGAATATTTAGTTTACCTTTGTGTGGGGGAGGAGTGTGTTGGGGGTGGGGGATGTGGGGGTGAATTCCCACCGCCGTTACCTTCTTGCTCGCCTCCTTCAAGCGGCGAATCATCGCCTCCTTCAACTGCTGCGGCTGCATGGGGCACGAATTGAACGTGCGCCAGTCCTGCACGCGGGGACACGGACGGCACGCACACGGACACGCGGGACGTTCGTGGTCTCCACGTGCTCACGGCGATGTGCCTCGTGTGTGTGTGCGCGCGCGCGATCACCGAACAGCACTTGCCCCAACGGTCTGTTAAGGCTATACGGGGGAGCTTTGTTTTGTATGCGAACACGTGGGGAGCGGTAGCGTAGCGGTTAACGCTACGAACCTGGCGAGCCGAATTATATTCCCGCTCAAGGCCAACACCAGTGACGATTATATGAACCGGTTCTGGGCCTCCCCTGGGTCGACTCAGCCTCAAATGAGTACCTGGTGTGGTGTGTCAAACATCACCACTCGGGAGACAAAGGCGGCCGGGCGTGGTGCCGGCCACCCACCCCCTCGTGTGCTGTGCCGGCCTTCATAGGTGCTCGCTAACAGCACTAGCCCAACAGTCTTAAGGCTACACGGGGGATCTTTGTCTCTTTGTTAGGGAGGAGCTGTGTGTGGTGAAGAGTATGTGTGTGTGTGTGGTGAGTGTGTGTGTGTGGTGAGTGTGTGTGATGAGTGTTTGTGTGTACAAATTCTGACACTGTTGACGGCTGGCGGTCCTTGTAGAAGAGCTCTTTAGCTCAACAGGTCTTACCAGTTGATGTTTACCCGTAGGTCCCGGTGTGTTTTTGTCCACGCGAGTGTGTATGCTCACGTCCAGCGTGTTTGCAGGCAGGGGCACGTTGAAGCCTGGGTAGGAGATCAGCTTCGTGGGGTTGAAGGCTTTCCGCTTCTGTTTCTCAATTTCCGCTTCCTCCGATTCGTCGATTTCTCCGTCGCTCAAGTCTGCACAAGGCACGGCGAGGGGCGACGCAGCGACTTACGCGACGGCGCTCGACAAGGTAGAGCGGTGGTGCAGCGGTCAGCGCCACGCCGCGCTACGAACCCGGCGACCCGCGTTCGATAATTCCCGCTCACGGCCAACACCGGTGACAATCATCCGAACAGGTCGTGGGGCTCCCTTAGGTCGACTCGGCCTCAAACGAGTACCGGGTGCGGTGTATGAACATCGCCACTGGGGTGACTTAAGGCGGCCGGGCGTAGTGCTGGCCACCCACCCCCTCGTGTGCCGTGCCGGCCTCCATAGGTGCAACTCGCTAACAGCGCTTGCCCCAACAGTCTGTTCAGGCTATACGGGGGATTTCACACGTAGGCTTTCGCGACCAATACTCTTCATGAGGTTTTTTTTTGCGTTAGATCGCGTATTTATAGAAATGTGTCGTTAAACCCACCACAGCCAACTAGTAAGGTTCGTCAAGTAAACAAAACGTGGCAATTCGTTACTAGTCCAGCACTACACCGGTGCGTTGGAGAGTGAATTGCAAAATGTTGCGGGTTTCCTCTCCAATGTAACTGTGTGCTGTACTAGTAACGCAGTGACCTAACCCCCTCTGGTGGATATACGAGGGATCTTTGTCTTTGTAAACGTCAGTAGTACGGGTGTCGGTGGCGGCGGTGGTGTCCTTGTGCCTGCGAGCATCGCGCCCCCACGTGCGATGTGGCAGGCGGTGGGGGCAGGTTTACCCCCGTGGATGGTGATGCCAGAGCCCTCCTGGCAGCTCTCGCGCAGCCAGCCCGGGGGGTAGTCCAGCTGGCGCATGCGGTAGATGTACGGGGGCAGCTGCCCAGGCGCCACCGCCAGGGCCAGACGGAGACCCTCACTTCACACGGGGCCACCCACGGACACGCAGACACCACAAAGACAAAGATCCTCCCTTCAGCATCGCCTTTGACAGACTGTTGGGGCAAGTGCTGCGAGTTGCGAGGGGGTGGGTGGCCAACGGCACATGCACAAAATACAAAGTGCTGTTAGCGAGCAGCAGCACCTATGAAGGCCGGCACTGTGGCACACGAGGGGGTGGGTGGCCAGCACCACGCCCGGCCGCCTTTGTCTCCCGAGTGACGATGTTTACACATCGCACCAGGTACTCATTTGAGGCCGAGTCGACCTAGGGGAGGCCCGGGACCGGTTCAGGTAATCGTCACCGGGTGTTGGCCATGAGCGGGAATCGAACCCGGGTGGCCAAGTTTATAGCGCAGCGTAGCGCTAACCGCTACACCACCGAGACACAGGCAGACACACACACACACCAGGGCTCGAACAGATCAGGACACACACAGGGGCAGACAGGCAGACACACACGACGGCTCACACAGACGGGCAGACGTGGGGCAGATGAGAGAGAGGCACTCTCAGGATCCAAATCAAGACAGTGGTGGTCACCTGATGACGCCGGGTTTGAAGTGCGCGAAACGCTCCTCCTGCTCGTTGTGATATCGCTGGGGATTCCTCGACTTCGGAGAATTGCTGAACGATTCGAACTGACGGCGCCGCAGATTTATCCCCGCCAAGTCTCGCTTCTGCAGACGCGCAGAGGGAAGCCAAGCGCACACGCAAAGACACAAAGTAGCATGTGGCGCGGTGTATAAAAACATCAAGCAAGGGGCATAAACCGACATCGTCACGCAAACTCCTCCGGTCATCCTTGCAGTGGCTTTTGGCGAACCGTTGAACAAACAAGGTCATCGCCTTGCACGCTTTCAGATGCGCGCAGAAGCCGTCTGGAACGCTCTTCACTCCGATATGAGGAATAGACTAGAGCATTGCACTTTTAAATCATCATCTAGATTTAAAGCTTTAGAACTGCTTTGTGCATTTGGTTGGTTGTCCTTCCCCCCGCATATCCTATTAGCGCGTACATAAAGGTGGCCTTACCCTCCTCCTTAAACTAATAACAAGTAAAAAAAACTCACGTTCTTCAAGAACAATGAGTGGCGTATCCAGAAGAATTACGTAATAGGCGATGTTTTGGGTAATGGGTCTACTTCATAGCACGCAGAGGCCCATGAAGAAGGGGTCGGAGAACTCCGGTTGATTAGAATCATCTTCCGGAAGACACTTCTCCGTCGCAGATAAATGACCACCCCAGAAGTGCCGACGACACTGCCAGCCGTTCATAAACCATCACCACCGGCAAGACATCTCTAACCAATCCAAAGCAGCGTCCACAATCTTGAAAGAATGAACAATTTTTTATTATTATACCAGGTAAAGCCCACTGATCAATGTAGCTCTTTTAATAAGTGAACTGTCAACAAATGATAGCTCAACGAAATGGCTGATTATGTGGACTGACACCCGCCAAATTCTCTAAACGCAAATTAATTCTAAACGGGTAGGGAAAAACTGGAGGACCCGGAGAAAAATCCACATGCCCACGGAGAGAGACACGCAAACTCCAAATATACAACAGGCGTCAGGGTCGGGATCGAACCCACGACCTCCTTGCATACCAGGCGAGGTAGTTAACATCTCCTAGCCACCGTGGCACCCTTGGAAGACGGTGGCTCCCCATAGCAAGACTATTCTTCCGACTATTAAATACCTTTTTTTTCTTTCAAAACGAACCCAGACTTTTGGGGGTATCCGTATCTCACTTTTCCAGAGTGTCGTAAAACAATCCGGAGAAAACCGTCAGGGGGACAACGAGAGTTCCCAAACGCACCTGGGGGCAGGTGCGCATGATGTGATCCTCAGAGCCGCAGTTAAAGCACATCCCCTTGGGCCTGCGGGGGCACAGGGCAGCAATTAGCAAGTGAGCACATGTGCAGTGGCCATTTGCATGCACGTGTGTGTGTGCAGGGAGCGGTAGTGAAGCGGTGAGGACGCTGCACTACGAACCCGGCGACCCGAGGTCGATTCCCGCTCATGGACAACACCGGTGACAATTATCTGAACCGGTCCTGGGCCTCCCCTAGGTCGACTCAGCCTCAAGCGAGTACCTGGCGATGCGGCGTGTAAACATCGCCATTGGGGAGACAAAGGCCTTCATAGGTGCTGCTCGCCAAAAGCACTCGCACCCGACAGTCTGTTAAGGCTGTACGGGGGATCTTTGTCTTTGTGCGACTTGTGTAACGTGTGTGCAGGACCGTCACCGTGCGATGAAACGGTCAGTGCCTGCTGGGCCAAGTCCTCATCACGTGACTTTCCCGAGAATGATAATGTACAGTGCGAAAGCAGTTCAATGTATGCACGTGCATACATAACCACGACAGTAGCGATGACAAGCAGAGGCAACGGATTGCCAGCGAGCGAGTGACGGGAATGAACACAAATGAGTGCCGAATCTTCAATCACCTTCACTGCCTTACTCTGAATCCTATCAAGTGCGGTGCGGTTGGAACTGGGTGCTTCACCCAGGCGCGTGTGTGCGTGCGTGCGAGCGTGGTGTGCATTGGTGAACACCGCCAGCGTCTGGCACTCACCTCTGAGGCTTTGCCTGCCCCTCGCTGATTTCGTTGGATAAGATTTGCTTGAAAATCGTCTGATACCTGCATATTCATGTGCGCACCACGTGTGTGTACACCACGTGCGTGCGTGAGTTTTGATGTTGATGTGGCAATGCGTCAGTGTGTGGGGAACCATAAAAAGAAACAAGTGTAACGATGACAAAATAAGTCTGATTGCTTGGTGCTGCTGCCGTTGAGTTGGAGTGGGTGTGCACACAAGCACGAATGACTACAAGCTCACGTTTGTCAAAGAACGCCGTGGCCTTCAAAATGAAAAGGTACAATCAGTGACATCTCAGGCAACGGCCCTTCGCAGCAAATTGGTAATTTCCTGCAGTTCCAACAGCCCTGAACCAGCGGTGCAAATTCCACAATACTTTGGCGGGGAGAGAGTCTACCCCTTATCAACTTCCCCACAAACGGTATAATAATTTTACCGAGCCCGCAGCATCTACAAGACACCACACCCTCACGATGACGTCAACGCGTTACGAGGCGGACCCCTTCCGTGCGTGAGAGTGTCCAAGCGGGCCATTCGGCACCAACCCGGTGTGAACCGAGTTTGACTCCCACTCACGGCCAATTTAAGTGATGAATACCTGAACCGGTCCTGGGCCTCCCCCCAAGTCAGCACTTGCCGCAGTGTCCTGCCTTCACAGATGCTACTCGCTCACAACACTTGACCCAGCAGTCTGGTAAAGAGATATTAGTGCGCGTGTGTGTGCGTGTGCGTGCGCACATACTGCGGGATGTTCCAGCCTTCCGTGATCGCGGGATTTCCACGCAGAAGCGGGCGGCCGATGCTGTCCAAGCAGAACGAGCGATAATAGCGCACGTTGCTCACCACCTGGCACACGGCGCATTGGGCACACGGCCACTCACGTCCGCGCGCAAAGTACGGTCGCAACACGAGGGTGGTGGTGTTGTTGTCGGCTCGATCCTCACGTGTGGGTCGATTGTGCATTTCACGTTTCGCGAAGCCTCCAGCGCAGCGGTGTCCCTTAAAGCCCAACGTTGTCTTGTAAATAACGGAGAGACCCCATTAAACCAGGAGAAAAGCTTCATGCAGGCGGGTAACTAAATGGAAAAGGCAGCAAAGGTGTGCTGCCGCTGCTCACACAGCAGGTGCTGGAATGTTTAAGGACTCCCCATCATGCCTTGCACGAAACACCATGTGACCACCACAGTGCACGTACACATTTCTCAGCCTTGTCAAGAACACCAGCTCAATGGAGCTGAACATGCACGTGGGCGTATTATTACAACAACTGCCAACTTACTTTTTTCTTTAATGTGGCCGTCCCTTCAGGCAGCAACAACATGGCCGCACATGCACTCTATCTAGTTGGTGGTCTAGAGAAGGCTGTGCTCGTGTGCCCGACCGCCCGACCGCCCGACCGCCCGCCCGCGCGCCCGCCCGCGTGCTCACCTTGATGCAGGCGTCTGCATCTTTCCCCTTGGTCCGATTCCCCAGGACCACGCTGGAGGGCTGGGAGAGAGGGCCCAGAGATCCGCATACACAGGCACAGATAAATCCACTCGCGATTAACGTAAACGATCTCTTCGGCGGCAATGAGATTATTGATTTTAGCAATTCATAAGAGATCGCTGGGTTAGGCGGCACAACGATTTGGCTAAATGTCTAACCTTAAGTTTGTCCACCAACCCACGTGGCCAAACAAATTAAATTGTCACGTGTGCAAGCGTTTAACAACGCATCAATTGTTATAGTTTCAACCAAATTTGGCACCAATTAGATACGCGGCACTCGGCTTGAAACTTCGGTGTCGAACTTCCTAAGGATAAGATCCACAAACTCCAGAAAGCTAGAATGACCATCTCACCTCACCCAACTTCTCATTGATTGCACGTGTGAGTATTAAAGGCATCGTGGCACATGCGGAAGCAGTGGCACTGGTACCACAAACACGGAGATGCCCCGTATCGCCTATAACAGACTGTTGGGACAAGTGCTGTTAGCGAGAACCTATGAAGGCCGACACGGCACAAGAGGGGGTGGATGGCCAGCACCACGCTCAGCCGCCTTTGTCTCCCGAATGGGTGCACCAGGTCCTCATTTTAGGCCGAGTCAATCTAGGGGAGTCCCAGGACCGGAGTTAAATTCCTGCTCACGGTGTTCGCCGTGAGCAGGAATCTAAATCGGGTTGCTGGGTTGGTACGGCGGCAGCACGCTAACCGCTACCCTACCGCGCTCCCCGCTGGTACCACACGCGCACCGAGACACAAACAACTCGTATTCCACAACGCCTAACCTGCGATGGAATGGGATCCCGCTCCCCTCCACTCTGATGCATCAGTTGCAGAAGGATCCCCTCCAGCTCAGCTTGGCAGTGCCTGAACACAGCCACCACCACCACACGAGAGAGAGAGAGCGCCCATCCATTAAAACGATCACCATCTCGCCAACCGCTCGACCCACCAACAAGTAGTTCAACATACGTACGTATCGGGAACTCCGCAATCGCCCTCTCACGAAGTCCTTAACACAATGCAGAGTTTGTGACGCCGTGCGGCAATGAGGTCACCACTCACGTGCTGCGCGCGCCGTCCATGTAGAGGACGTGCAGGAAAGGGCCATCCTTCACCGGATCTGGGATCAACAGATCGCTGGGAAAAACAAACGCACGCACGCATGCAGGCGACACACGTTACACACGCGCGCGTCAGTCACATCGCCACCAGCGGCCCTCGCCGGTCTTGCCGCGCGCAATTCGATCCTGAAGCGAGGTACCAGAGTGGCCCGAGTCCACGTCAGCTGCACCGCCAAACGACTCCATCTCTCGCGTCGGAACTAATTAACCGCAACATCTGACGTGTTCAACATAGGGCAACGTATTCTCCGGAAAGTCAGACACACCCAAACCTGCGTCCGGTTTCAATAAAGTTGTGGAAATCTGGTTGCACGCACGCACACACACTTATCGATTCATCAGATGCAACCCCGCCCCCCCCCCCCCCAACTTTCGCTTTAAAAATGCAGAGGGGAAAAGTGCATCTTAAACTCCAGAGAATACGGGAACGGATAAGAAGGTTGCACAAGTGAAGGTGCTTTCGTTTAAAAGGGTGAGAGCTCGACAGACCAGGATGAGGCTCATTGACAAGAGTGACCTTGCATCACCAACATTGCTAAATAACACAAATAAAAATCAGTTTTGTCCCGCGAGAATTTTAAAACTCTTAAGCATAAGTCGACCATCTTAGTGTAGTGGTGATACGCGCTGGGGTAGGGATCGTGTGCCAGCACGTAGTGGTTGGCTGTGTATGTGGTGACGCGCGCTGACGGTGAAGGATCAGGGGTCAGCGCGGGGTCGTGGGTTACGTGGTGCTGATTGGCTGTGTGCCGGTGACGCGCTGAGAGGGAGTGATCGGGTGGCAGCGCGGTGTGATTGGTTGAGTAGTGGTAACACGCGCTGGGGAAAACGGATCGTAGAGATAGCGCGTCGTCATTGGTTAACTAAGGAGCGATGCTCACGTCGACGTCCGCATCAGCTCCGTCTCCCGTGAGCAGGGGCTATAAAAGGGGATGCACACAGGCGTAAGGGCAGTATGTAACCAGCGAAGACTGAAGACGGAGACGAAGAGATAGGGCCCTGCGGTACCTAGTCCCGCTGTCCTAACGGGACCGGGACTCTGTGTAACCCAGAGGCGAATGCATTGTGTGTAGCCATAGGCATAGGGTCTACACGAGTCGAATGCATGGTGTGTAGCCAGAGGCATAGGGTCTACACGAGTCAAGTGAAGTATGTGTAGCCAGAGGCATAGGGTCTACACGAGTCAAGTGAAGTATGTGTAGCCAGAGGCATAGGGTCTACACGAGTCAAGTGAAGTGTGTGTAGCCAGAGGCATAGAGTCTACACGAGTTAAGTGGAGTGTATAGTAAGAAGGATAGAGACCACACGTTGTATTGTGACACGTCAAGATTTAATAAAAGTGTGTTACCCGTCAAGAAGTTCCTGCCGTCATTTCCAATACTTCATTAGTAATAATAATATGTAAACAGACAAGGATACATGTCAAATGGGTGGCACTTACCTGCTCTGTTGCAGAAGCTGCACCTGCCTCCGCAGCTGATCATTTGCGACTGGCGTCAAGGATTGTCGCGATACCAAAACATAAAAAACATAACAGACACACACAACATGAACCACAAACAGCAGCCGCCAGTGGCGGTGATGTCTCCGCAGCGCCCGTGTCAGGCTAGGTGCACTTTGAGGTCATCACACGAAGTGTCAAATATTAAGAGGCAGACCCATGTTCTGACAAATCACCTGACGAAGCTTGTTGTAATCACCAGCGAAACGTCGTACTAAACTTGCAAATGTTGTGGGTTTACTCTCCAACAGACCCGATGTGCCGAAGTAGTCACCAATTGACACGTTTTGTTTACGTAACAAACCTCACGAATTGGCTGTGTTGGGTGGTGGCGGGTTTAACGACACATTTATATTTACGCAATCTAACAAAAAAAAAACCTTAATTATCGGATGTTAAGTAAGGGGTATACGGACTGAGGGGGAGTGGGAGTTAAAATCCTGGTTGATGGCAAACTCAGCCCATCATCCCTAAGGGGTCAATAAAAGCAGTACTACTTTGTGGTCAAGTCAACAGCATATTCTCGTCCCTGCCGTAGGAATGTGGACTGCCTACCCCTCGGCTCAGAGCTGCAAAACCCTCATTAGTCAATGAGCACAGGCGAGATATTTCAACAGTGCTTTGGTACCACCTGAAGTGGAAGTTAACGTTACTGGTTTCGATTTCTTTGCGTGGCCAACAAGAACGAATTACGTGGCAGCCGCTGTACATGAGCGGTGTTGTCAAGTGATTGACTCCCTTGATTTTAAGCTTTCGTGACTGCACGAATCCACTCTTTGGTTCTTTCGGTAAAGTCACACGGTGGGATATTGCTGCAGTGTTTGCTACCTTAAGTGGTACCACTTTCGACTCTGGCCCAAGGACTACATGCCTCATGCGAGCCAGTTACGTGGTGATGATGATGCTACATGGCCAGTGGTGCACTAGTATTCTAGTATAGCAAAATATAGCGTAGAACATTTAACAAAAAAAAACTCTTTGGTTCTTTCGGTAAAGTCATGTAGAAAGAAAATAAATTAAATAGAATACAAATTTAGCAATCTTTGGAAGAACGTAATCAACCAGGTAAGGTGCTGTCGTGTTAGCCGACTGTGTGTTGGATTGCGGTGTATTTCTAAGTTCACTAGCTTTGTTTTCTATCTGATGACGATTGCTTGTGTTGCAATCGAAACGTCGTATTCTATTATTTAATTTATTTTCTTTCTACGTCACTTTACCGAAAGAACCAAAGAGTAATTCCCGCAGTCACGAAAGCTTCAAATAAAGTTTAAAATACAAAATGTTCATAAAAAATATCGTGGTCTTACATAGAAAAATATATTAGGCACCGTTTAGGAAAATTGCCCTCATTAATTGCACATTTTGTTTTAATTTCATAAGGCATCTTGCTCAAAACGTCACCTATGCACCCCCTACTGTGCCAGGCTAGGTGCAGGAGGTCTCAGGACAGACCCTGCAGGTCCCATGGGTCGGCTGAGATGACCGGTAGATACACCCCACCAGCTGTACCCCCTACTGTGCCAACTTGCTACATTTTCGCCGTCCGGCGCTCCGCTCGTTGTTGTGAGCATAAGGCCACACACACACAGTGTTGTTGTTATTGACGTACGTTAGAGTAAGTATTTGTTTTTGTTGTTGTTTGTCAATCCGAGCAGCAAATCACTGCGGACTTGAGCGAGTTTGACTAGGAGACGCACCGCCTGTGCCACACACCACGTGACAGCCGTTCAGCACTCAGTGGCGGCGACGTCACCACGGCGCTCGTGCCAGGCTACGTGCACTTTTGAGGCCACGTTAAAGTGACGAAGGTGGCAGCAGCAGCAAATACACAAAGATCCCCCGTGTAGCCTTAACAGATTGTGGGGGCAAGTGCTGTTAGCGAGCACCTATGAAGGCCGGCACGGTGGCACACGAGGGGGTGGGTGGCCAGCACCACGCCCGGCCGCCTTTGTCTCCCCAAGCACACACCGCACCAAGGCCAGGTGCACGTTGAGGAGCACAGCGAGGCGTCGAAGGCTCGCGGCTGGCAAGAGGTCACGGGGGACAAACCCAGGTGGTGCCATGGGTTGCCCGACTGAGATGGCTGGCAGATGCACCAGCTATGGGCCCCCCTACTTTGCCGACACACGACAAAGACCCCCCCCCCCCCTAGTCCTGTATAGCCTCGGCAGACTGCTGGGACAAGTGCTGTCAGCGAGCAGCGCTTGAGGCGGTGGGGCGGCGAGAAAGCACCACGCTACACACACAACCCACACAACACAACACCACACAACAACCCACAACACAACACCACACAACAACCCACAACACCACACACAACACAACACCACACACAACACAACACCACACACAACACAACACCACACACAACACAACACCACACACAACACAACACCACACAACAACCCACAACACCACACACAACACCACACACAACACCACACACAACACAACACCACACAACAACCCACAACACAACACAACCCACAACAACCCACAACACCACACAACACCATACAACACCACACACAACACCATACAACACCACACACAACACCACACACAACACCACACACAACACCACACACAACACCACACACACACAACCCACACAACACAACACCACACACTACACCACACACAACACCACACACCACAACACCACACACCACAACACCACACACACACACAACCCACCACACACAACCCCACACACAACACCACATACAACACCACATACAACACCACACACACAACCCACACAACACAACACCACTCACAACACATCACACAACAACCCACACACACCACACAAGACACACCACACAAGACACACCAACACACACACAACCCACACACAACACACCCAACACACCACCACCACACACAACACCACACACAACACCACACACACCACCACACCCAACACACCACACCACACCACACACAACACCAGGCCACACACAACCCACACACACAACAACACCACACACAACACCACACACAACACAACACCACACACAACACCACACAACACCACACACACCACCACACCACCACACACAACACCACACACAACACCACACACAACACCACACACAACACAACACACCACACCAGGCCACACACAACCCACACACACACAACACCACACACAACACCACACACAACACCACACACAACACCACACACAACACAACACACCACACCAGGCCACACACAACCCACACACACACAACACCACACACAACACCACACACAACACCACACACAACACCACACACAACCCACACACAACCCACAACCACACCACACAACACTCTGCGAACGTCACAGCCTTCGACGAGGATATTGTCGGCCTGCAGGCGGGCGAGCTGGGCTCGCAGCTGAACCTCGCCGCGCTCCGTCTCCTCGCTCGCCGTTCCCTTCTTCTCCTCCTGCTGCTTCTCCTCCTCCTCCTGCTGCTGATCTGCGTTCATCTTCCCACTGCCGGAAGCGGCCATTGTGGCGACCTTTGACCCCCCCGCCCTTCGGTCCCGCCCATCGCCAACATTATATAGGCGGCGATGTCGTCACTACACCCCCCACCACCGCATGACGTCATGTAGCCATCCTCTGCGTCGTCGTCAGACGAGCGCGATGACGTTTATAGATACCGACGTCATTCGCTATTGTTGCGACCTTTGACCCCCCATTACCCCCCCCCCCCCCCGTTTCGCGTGACGTCACCGCGGCGGGGCTCTACAAGAACCGGTGGGGACGTCGGGAACCGGGTCCGGGAGGAACCGGCGGAACCGCTCAGGGGGTCCATCAGCAGCAGCGGCAGTAGCAGCAGCAGCAGAGTCGGGGTGTCTGACCCCTTGTCGGGGTCCCTGGGGCGAGGTGTCTGACCCCCTTGTCGGGGTCCCTGGGTCCGGGGTCTCTGACCCCCTTGTCGGGGTCCCGGGGGCGAGGTGTCTGACCCCCTTGTCGGGGTCCCTGGGGCGAGGTCTCTGATCCCCTTGTCGGTGTCCCGGGGGCGAGGTGTCTGACCCCCTTGTCGGGGTCCCTGGGTCCGGGGTCTCTGACCCCCTTGTCGGGGTCCCTGGGTCGGGGGTCTCTGATCCCCTTGTCGGGGTCCCGGGGGCGAGGTGTCTGACCCCCCCTGTCGGGGGTTTCCCTGGGTCGGGGGTCTCTCTCTCGTCGCTGAGTTGGGTTGTGGTGTGTGTGGGTGTCTACGCCTGGGTCTCTCCCCCCGACGAATCCCCGTGTTGTGTGTGTGTTGTTGTGTGTGTGTGTTGGGGTGTGTGTGTGTAGTGTGTGTGTGTGTTGGGTGTGTTGGGTGTGTGTGTGTTGGGGTGTGTGTGTGTAGTGTGTGTGTGTAGTGTGTGTGTGTTGGGTGTGTGTGTGTTGTTGTGTGTGTGTGTGTTGGGGTGTGTGTGTGTAGTGTGTGTGTGTTGGGTGTGTGTGTGTTGTTGTGGTGTGTGGGTGGTGTGGTGTGTGTGGGTGGTGTGTGTGGGTGTCTCCCCCCGACGAACCCCCCCCCCCGCGTGTTGTTGGCGATGGAGGCGCGCGGCTGCCGCCAGACGGAGCTCCGTGCCCGCTACAAGCGCTGCCTCGCCCCCCCCGCCTGGAAGCAGCAGCTCCGCGAGGTACAGAGACAGACTCTGGGGGTGGTGTGGGGTGGTGGTGTGGTGGGGGGTGGTGGTGGGGGGTGGTGTGGTGGGGGGGTGGTGTGGTGGGGGGGTGGTGGTGGGGGGGGGGTGGTGTGGTGGGGGGGGGTGGTGTGGTGGGGGGGGGTGGTGTGGTGGGGGGGTGGTGGGGGGGTGGTGGTGGGGGGGGTGGTGGGGGGGTGGTGGTGTGGTGGGGGGGTGGTGGTGTGGTGGGGGGGGGGGGGTGGTGGGGGGGGGTTGTGTGGTGGGGGGGTGGTGGTGGGGGGGTGGGGGGGGTGGTGTGGTGGGGGGGGGTGGTGTGGTGGGGGGGGGTGGTGTGGTGGGGGGGGGTGGTGTGGTGGGGGGGGGTGGTGTGGTGGGGGGGGGTGGTGTGGTGGGGGGGGGTGGGGTGGTGGGGGGGGGTGGTGTGGTGGGGGGGGGTGGTGTGGTGGGGGGGGGTGGTGTGGTGGGGGGTGGTGGTGTGGTGGGGGGTGGTGGTGTGGTGGGGGGTGGTGGTGTGGTGGGGGGTGGTGGTGTGGTGGGGGGGGGGGTGTGGTGGGGGGGGGGGTGTGGTGGGGGGGGGGGGTGTGGTGGGGGGGGGGGTGTGGTGGGGGGGGGGGGTGTGGTGGGGGGGGGGGGTGTGGTGGGGGGGGGGGGTGTGGTGGGGGGGGGGGGGTGTGGTGGGGGGGGGGGGTGTGGTGGGGGGGGGGGGGTGTGGTGGGGGGGGGGGGTGTGGTGGGGGGGGGGGGGTGTGGTGGGGGGGGGGGGTGTGGTGGGGGGGGGGGTGGTGGGGGGTGGTGGTGTAGGGGGGGGGTGTCGCAGGAACCCAGTGGGGGCCGGAGAGCCCGAGACGAAGAGCAGCCCCCCCACCCCCCCCCACCACCACCCCCCCCACCCCCCCCCACCACCACCCCCCCACCCCCCCCACCACCACCCCCCCACCACCACCCCCCCACCACACCCACTCCCTTCCACCTCGTAACCACGTCCGTAATGAAGGGGGTTGTTTTTGTTATTTTGTTGTTGTTAGACGCTTTTCTTTAACTCACTCTGTTGTATCCTTAAAAAAATCTTGGAACTCAACTTTTACCAACTTCCCAATGTCGTATCGACTGCAAACTTGGTATACTTATGTCATACTGATGACAATACCATATTCTATCATGAAAAATATTTATTTTTTTACATTATTTTGTGTATGTTATGTTTCGGCTTGGGTCTAATTGTCCACGCTAAACTCACGTTGGCTGTAATTGGCCACGGTCCCTGCGTTATAGCAAGCTTCGGGGCCCCTTCCTGGAGTCGCGGAGTTCCTCCATTACCAGTACATTTCATAAAAGCGTGTTTTAAAAAAAGTTTATTTAAATATTACTTATGGTGTTATTGGGGTTGGGTCGCGTAAATGTGCCCCCCCTCCCCCCACACAGACAATTATGGGGGGGGGGGGTGGGGTTTGACACGGAGACATAACGCGGTCGATCGTGTTACTAGTTCAGGATGTACCGGTGGCGTTACAGCAAATGGACCCATCTCCCAAATGTTTCCATCTGTACGGGGATCGAGCGTTGCTCCCTCGTGCGTGTTGGGTTTCTCCGGGTCTTCCGGCTTTCTCCTGCACGTAGTGTATAATAATAATGCAGATAAATGATCGTTATTGTCTGGAAAGATCTTGAAATGTAAACTCGGTGTAGCATGACCCTCCTGAAAAAGTACTCGGGTGAGGCTTTCCCGGATAAATCCATAATTGCGAATTATTAGTATAATGCGACACTGACGAGCGTGTGTCCGTGTGTGTTTGTGGTCTGTGCAGCGCTGTGTTACTCGCTTCAGGGAGTCGCGCTACGACCTGTTGTCACGCTTCCGCCACCTCGCTCCACACCCCGAACAAGATCAACAACATCTCCCCACGTGCAGCGGCACAGGTCCCCCAGACGGCTCTGGCATCTTCCCCACCAACACCGGCTCTCACCGGCCCTCACCAGGCCCTCACTGACAACACAAGCTGACAAACTCGTGGGGCAAGTGCTCTTGGTTAGCGAGTAGCGGCTATGAAGGCTGGCACGGCACACGAGGGTGTGGGTGGCCACGTGTACGTTGAACTTCTTTTGCACCATAATCAACGTTTTTGGGTTTAGATCGCGTTATTTATAAATGTGTCGTAACCCTCCACCACCCGACACGGCCAGTCAGTAAAAATGTGTCACGTTGACAAAGACAAATAGTTCACTGCTTTAGCCCACCGGTGTGTTGAAGCCACAACATTTACAATTTGAGTACGACGTTTTGCTGGTAATTGCATCCAGCATCATCGGGTAATTCGCCAGAATGGTGAGGCTCTGCTGTGTCTCCCGTTCTTATATAGAGCAGCAGCAGAGTGACGTCATCATTAACTCATCAGGTGCAAAGATTCAAGGGGGGAGTGATTGTAATTATATACTAGATTAGTAATCAGGCTATTGTTACGATGCGAGTTGTAGATTAGTAATCATTTGGAATGTGTTTTATTGTGATTATGCTACATTAGTAATCAGTTAGTGGTTGTTTCCCTTATAAGGAATTGTAATGTATCTTATTTAATAATACGCTTCCAGGCTGCACTAAGCCTGTAGCTGTCTGAGCGATTAAAGTTATTTCTGTTTCTCTCAATTTCAATCGATTCTCTAATTAGTCTTTGCCAGTAGTAACTAGTTTTACACAACACTTCCACGTTGTCAAAATCAATTGAGTGTCCCTGTTGGCATGCATGTTCTGCTACTGCCGACAGTTGTGTTTGTGATAGTTTAATATTTCTCTGGTGTTCTTTTAGTCTTACACTAACGTTACGCCTTGTCTGTCCAATATAGCATCTGCCACATACACAATTAATCCGATATACACCTTCTGTTGATAATTTAGGTAATTCGTCTTTAGTGCACGTTACTAGTTGTTGAATTTTGTGTACTGTACCAAATCTTACTGTAATGTTTTGCTTTTGCAAAACACGGGCTAATTTATCAGTTACTCCTGAGATAAATGGTATTTTTATTGTTTTAATAATCTGATCGCTTTCAGCAGTGTTGCTTTGCGATCGTGATTTGGCTTTTAGTGCTCTGTTAATTTGAGCATTATTGTAGCCATTCTGTCTTAGTGCTTCTTTAACATGTTTAATCTCTCTCACTAGACTTTCACCATCTGACACTGTTTTAGCCCGATGTATGAGCGTCTTGATAAGAGAGGATTTCTGAGCTGGGTGATGATGCGAATCTGCATTCAGATAGGCATCAGTGTGCGTTTGCTTTCTGTAAACGCTGTGTTATTTTACCATTTAGGCCATGCCCAAGTAAAATATCCAGGAACGGGAGTGTGTTATTCACCTCCATTTCCATGGTGAACTGAATGGCCGGGTTTTGTGCATTGAGATGATTTAGAAAATCGTTAAGTGTATCTTTGCCATGTGGCCAGACAACCAAAGTGTCATCCACATATCTAAACCAAAAGCACATTAAAACCATCCTTTTGGTTTAGATATGTGGATGACACTTTGGTTGTCTGGCCACATGGTAAAGATACACTTAACGATTTTCTAAATCATCTCAATGCACAAAACCCGGCCATTCAGTTCACCATGGAAATGGAGGTGAATAACACACTCCCGTTCCTGGATATTTTACTTGGGCATGGCCTAAATGGTAAAATAACACACAGCGTTTACAGAAAGCAAACGCACACTGATGCCTATCTGAATGCAGATTCGCATCATCACCCAGCTCAGAAATCCTCTCTTATCAAGACGCTCATACATCGGGCTAAAATAGTGTCAGATGGTGAAAGTCTAGTGAGAGAGATTAAACATGTTAAAGAAGCACTAAGACAGAATGGCTACAATAATGCTCAAATTAACAGAGCACTAAAAGCCAAATCACGATCGCAAAGCAACACTGCTGAAAGCGATCAGATTATTAAAACAATAAAAATACCATTTATCTCAGGAGTAACTGATAAATTAGCCCGTGTTTTGCAAAAGCAAAACATTACAGTAAGATTTGGTACAGTACACAAAATTCAACAACTAGTAACGTGCACTAAAGACGAATTACCTAAATTATCAACAGAAGGTGTATATCGGATTAATTGTGTATGTGGTAGATGCTATATTGGACAGACAGGGCGTAACGTTAGTGTAAGACTAAAAGAACACCAGAGAAATATTAAACTATCACAAACACAACTGTCGGCAGTAGCAGAACATGCATGCCAACAGGGACACTCAATTGATTTTGACAACGTGGAAGTGTTGTGTAAAACTAGTTACTACTGGCAAAGACTAATTAGAGAATCGATTGAAATTGAGAGAAACAGAAATAACTTTAATCGCTCAGACAGCTACAGGCTTAATGCAGCCTGGAAGCGTATTATTAAATTAGATACATTACAATTCCTTATAAGGGAAACAACCACTAACTGATTACTAATGTAGCATAATCACAATAAAACACATTCGAAATGATTACTAATCTACAACTCGCATCGTAACAATAGCCTGATTACTAATCTAGTATATAATTACAATCACTCCCCCCTTGAATCTTTGCACCTGATGAGTTAATGATGACGTCACTCTGCTGCTGCTCTATATAAGAACGGGAGACTCAGCAGAGCCTCACCATTCTGGCGAATTGCCCGATGATGCTGGATGCAATTACCAGCGAAACGTCGTACTCAAATTGTAAATGTTGTGGCTTCAACACACCGGTGGGCTAAAGCAGTGAACTATTTGTCTTTGTCAACGTGACACATTTTTACTGATTGGCCGTGTCGGGTGGTGGAGGGTTACGACACATTTATAAATAACGCGATCTAAACCCAAAAACGTTGATTATGAATAACATTGGTCGCGAAAGCCTACGTGTTTAAACTTATTTTGCACCGTACGTAGCCAACCGTGCTAATCGGAGGTGCGGGGGAAGGACAAAAAACTAAACACAAGAAGCAGTTTTAAAGAGATGAGTTTTCAATTTAGATTTACAAGTGCACAGCTCCCAGTAGCTTCCTAATATCGTTCCAGACGGCACACCACGCGCGCCACATGCTAATTTACTCATGCCGAGTCGAATATTCGCCACCGTTGTTGGCTGCAAGTGGGAATCAGACTTGGGTCGCTGGGTTTGCAGTGTGGTGCGCTTACCGCTGCGCCACCGTTCCCCCACTTCACTGACAACAACAACAACTGCCGTTCGCCACACTGACCTGCGCGCACACGCCGCTCCTCGCCGACACAATTATGGCGACGTGTGTTCCTGCAGGGAGCCCGGTTAGCGTTGATGCTGCCCGAGATGGAGGAGTTGCTTTGGCGATGGTGAATGCCGTGCTGCAGGAAGAGTGGGATGCTCTGCAGAGCTCGTATAGCGACGTAAGTATCCGTTTGATGTGGTTTTAAGCCAAAAGACCAGGATAAAGTCTTGTTTGCAAGAGTGACCTGGGGCACGGGACTGAGGGTCACGGGACTGACCGAGTCGTTACGGGTCTCCTGACTGAGATAACTGGCAGATGCATCACCTGTACACTCCACTTTGGTTCTTTCGGTAAAGTCACGTAGGTGAAAAAATAAAAATAGAAATAAATTAAATCACGACATTTCGATTGAAACACAAGCAATCATCATCAGGTGTGACAACCACAGCAAGAAATGTTATTGAAGTGGGAGAGATGCCGGAGTCAAGGGGTTTATACTGGGCAGGGTGGGGGGGAAGTTTGAAAGATGGGTACAAATTGAGCAATCATTGGAAAGATGTTATTAACCAAGTAAAATGTAACAGTTCATAGTTCCATCTTATTTACTGGGTACTAGTCTATTTTACCGAGTTGATTACATCCTCAGCGTTCAGCAGCGTGGCTATTTTGTTGTGAGTGCCATCATCTGTTTTGGCGGCAATCGTTGTAGATGCGTCGCCCCCCCCCGCGCACCTCCTGGCACCGCATCATGTTACTTACAGCCCCACCCACTTACCCCCCACCATGCCCAGTATAAACCCCACTTCAGTAAAATGTATTGCTGTGGTTGTCACACCTGATGATGATTGCTTGTGTTGCAATCGAAACGTCGTGATTTAATTTATTTATTTCTATTTTTTTCACCTACGTGACTTTACCGAAAGAACCAAAGAGTATGGATCCTTGCAGTCACACAAACTTAAAATCTAGAATCACCTGTACACCCCACTTGCCAACACGTACGAACACGGGCGATACATTGAATGTCTGCGGTGATGACCGGACC
Organism: Lethenteron reissneri; assembly: GCF_015708825.2. Taxonomy (NCBI): domain Eukaryota; kingdom Metazoa; phylum Chordata; class Hyperoartia; order Petromyzontiformes; family Petromyzontidae; genus Lethenteron; species Lethenteron reissneri. Next base: position 4,607,355 of record NC_083842.1, on the reverse strand, counting down.
CAACTCGTACTGACGCAATGACGATGGCTGCCCGTGTCTTTCGTTTACCCACCCCGGGTTCTCCGATCTTCAGGGCTTCCCGGAACCGGAGGATGCGCCGTTTGTGGAAGAACTTCGTCAAGAGCTGCTATCCGAAGGTGAAGAAACGATTTGGATGTTTTTTTTACAAACTATTTGGTGACGCTGCTGCTGCTGTAGTGTACGAGCACAAACAACAACAAACTCTACACATTCGTCGATGGCACTGCGGCCTTAAAAGGAAAAAAATAATATATAATCGGCGACCGACGTTTCCAGGAATTGCCGTTCTTCCTCACTAATTTCTGTAAACGTCATTGGCGTCGCTATCGGTGCGGGCAGGTGTGTAAAGACGTTTGCGTTGCGGTGTGTACGGCTGTGTTGTGAGTCCCCGCGGAGTTGTCCGTGTGCGGGTAGCGGCAGCGGTTAACGCACGCTGCACTACGAACAAACCTGCTGGACAGAGTTCAATTCCCACTCGCGGACAACATCCGTGACGAATATCTGACCGAAACATTCCTGGGCCTTCCCTTGGCTTGCTCGATCCGAGCACCTGGTGCTGCGTGTAAACGGCAGCACTTGGGAGACCAAGGCGGCTGGGCGTGGTGCTGGCCATCCACCCCCTTGCGCGCGGCTCCAACCTTCCTAGGTGCTCGTTAAGAGCGCTTTCCTCGCCAGCTTGTGCAGCCGTCACGGGAAATTTCGTCTCTGGTCCCTGCCTGGCAGCACTGTCGTACGAGCTGGAGGAGCTGCGCCGCCTGGATGAAGAGATGCTGCACGAGGCGGTGGGGCGGCTGCACGACCACGAGGGGGACCTCCTGTGCCCCGCGTGTCTCCGGTAACTCCCCGGCACCATCGGCACACCCGTGGCACCGCCGGTGCCGTGCCTGTGCCCGGTTCGTAATGCGAGGAATGCCCGACGCACGCAAGCGGAGAGGCTGCGGGCGGGAGCTCGGGCAAGTGACGTCGCCATGCGTCGATACCAAAACTTGACTCGCACACAAATGAGCACCTGGTGCGGTGTGTAAACACATCGGCACTGCGGAGAAAAAGGCGGACGAGGCGTGGTTCTGGCCACATGCCGGCCTTCGTAGGTGCTCGCTCGCAGCCCTTGCCTCAAGAGTGTGTTAAAGGCATACACGGGGTATTTTTGTCGTTTCAGGGGTTACGTGCTGCAGGGAGAAGCTCGCCTGACGTGTCCATGCGGCTTGGACCTCCGCACTCGGGTAATGTTTCACACTCGCCAACGTCGTTATATTTGACGCCGCTTGCGCGCCCTGTTGCCGCACCGAGTGGGTGTGAATCACAAGTATTTTGGATCTCATTCGTCAGCGCCAGAGTCGGGAAACGGGTACGATCAACAATTTGGAAAAACTCTGAATTCACCATTGGAGCCTCCTTTGCCAGTAGCAAAACATGATAATTGGCTTTTTACCCTTTTATCTGGAAACAAAACCGACACCTTTTTTACAAGGAGTCCTTGTAAAAAAAGGTGTCAGTTTTGTTGCCAGATAAAAGGGTAAAAAGCCAATTAACTCTGAATTCAATTGAACACGTAGGCTTTCGAGACTAATATTCATGATAAAGGTTTTTGGGTTGGATCGCGTAAGTATAAATGTGTCGTAACCCTCCAACGCCCGACACAGCCAGTAAGGTTTGTCACGTTAACAACGCGCCAATTATTCAAACTCGCACAATGTATGGGCCACAACTATCCCAGTGCTGCAAAATGACATTTAAAATTTCTCAATTTGGATCGAGCGCAGCAGCAGCAGCGACATAGCTCCCACGACTGTGAAACGCTTGGCAGGACCCTCCTGAAAAAAAGTCTTGGGCGAGGCTCTCCCGGCTAAACGAGCGTTAATAGAGATGAACATTTAAATACCTTTTTGAGGTGCACGCGTTTGGTGAAATGTCAAGAGTTTGACGAGGCCTCGGCGTCTCCTGCGGGTGGCGTTCTCGCGATGACTGAAAGCAGGAGTTGCCGCCCGATCTGCCCGCGCCTGAAATATTACGATGCAATAAATACAACGCTCTCCGAAGCTGATCTCAGTCGGTCTGTTTGTTTATATCGGGTAATCCCCATTCAGCTCATGAGCCCTTTTTTTGTTGTGTCGACCCAGCCAAAACAGCTGGTACGGTAGAAGTAACATGGGAAGAGGGAGGGGTTGCATGGAACTTGTGTTCTGAACACAGCAAATGTGGTTCCTGGTGTGTGTCCCCACCTCCAAATAGTCCCTGGCCTAAAGCTGACCTCATCACCACCCACGTTGGCAAAGCTTGCGTCGTTCCGATTTATCGACTCGGCCATTTGAGAGAGAACTTTGACAACCAGACTCGTTTCAAACGGGTCTCGCGTAAGCCACTGCCGTTGGGCTCAGTAAGAGAAAATTTGAACGGGCCAAGCGATGCCACTCCCCGGTGGTGCCGACAACTGCGGTGGATCTCAACTGCCAATACCAATGCCCGCCACTCGCCGCTCGCCAACGGTGACGTCACCGCGGCCCCTGTGCCAGGCCAGGTGCACTACTATCGTGGCAGCAGCAGCGGCGTCGCCACACGAGTGAAAAATCTGTTCTGGGCTCGTGGACTAAAAATCTTTCTCGTGTGTGCGTGATGCCGGTTTGTGTCGTACTGTGCCCGTGTTTCCGTGGGTTCAGGTCAGCGCGCCGGAACTGCGAGCCCGGCTGTGCGCCGTGATGCATGCGCACGGCCAGGTGTGCGCGTGTCGGCCCAGCTTCCAGCAGATGGACAACACGCTGATGGCGTTCTGCCAGGTACGCCCGTAAGACGCACGGGACACGCGCGATCAGCGGGGTGCGGGGGGTGGTGGTGGCAGAGCATCGGGCACGGGCGGCGTGGAGCGAGCGGCTCTTAGTCGGAAGGCCCGCCGCTTAAAATCTTGGTCGGGGGGTTGACTCGGCCTATCGTCTGTCCCAGGGTCGATGAAATGTGGAAACGCTTTGTGGGGAAGTCGGTGGCGGTTGTTTGTGTGGATAGACACTCGTCCCCGACACGGGAAGGCGCAAGCTGCACCACGGCCTCTGCAGGGCTGTCCGCGGCAGACGGGCACATTCAGAGCGGCAGCAGGAAATCACTTTGACTTTTCCATGCCCACAACTGTGTATATGTGCCCCAATCCTTGTTGTGGGCACCCATCGTTCACCCCCTGGGTCCACCACAAGCTCTCCCGCGGCCGTGGCGCGAAGAGGAAGATGAGCAACAGTATCCACGGAGCAACAGGGGTGGCAGAATTCACTTTATCGGTAGCGAGTCTCCCGCAAGGCCACGCGGGAGGGCGCGTGGCACGGTTTTTGGCGCCGGCTATGGCAGAGTGCGGCAGTAGTGTCGCTATGGTTCGCTGCGGTGTGAGTAACGACATCTGAACAGCGACGCTGCTGCGACGCCTCTCTAAACAACAATGACGCCGAGATTCGGCGGTGAAAGGGGAGACCCACCATCCCTGACAAACGTCTCGGAAATGGCTGAGGTCGCTCTGAAATCCAGGTAGTCCTCGACTTGCGATGGAGATGCGTTACGACGAAGATGGCCTCGCCTACCCAGGAGTCTTAAAGAATGGTGATAATGTAGCAAAACAGAGCAATTTACAGTAGCGTACTGTGTCAACTATATACTGTGTGTATTTATTAAGTACAATACTGTATTGCACAGTAAAATGTAAAGTAAAAACAAGGTAAATTCTGAGCCTACCTATATGAACTGCAATTTAATAGAAAGTTTTTTTCAGGAAACAATCCTATCTGCTATAAAAACTTTAACATGCAATTGAACGTATCGTATCGTGGTAACCTTAAAATGAAATCGCTAAAGCTACGTATCACACATGCATTGAACGTATCGTAACGTATCCTATTTTACTGTACTCGCCAAGATTCTGTCTGTCTGCACACTTGAACGATGTTAGTTTGTTGATGGCAATTTTGTCATCGCCATCATAAGATCGAAATATCGTATTTCGCCCGATTCAAGACGCACTGGTCTCTGCTCCCCCACGCCCCTCCCCTGGTTTAAAGCGAAAGGTTTTGGGTGCGAGTGCACATTTTCATCCGACAGCTGGTGGACGTGTTGTGTGCTAGACCCATACAGTAAAACCTTGGATTGCGAGCATAATTCGTTCCGGAAACGTGTTTGTAATCCAAAGCACTCGTATATCAGTTGTGATCACGTGACGCTGGGCAGACAAAGCGTATACACTATGTACTACTCGTATTGCAAGACCTCGCTCGTTTATCAAATTAATATTTATTTAAAAAAATTGCTCGTCTTGCAAAACACTCGCAGACCAAGTTACTCGCAATCCAACGTTTTACTGTACTTGTGAAACTTCATCGAAACCGCGCGTGCGTTTAGCTAGGGGGGGGGGGGCGGAAGGCTTCGTACTTTCTTACTCCGGATAATCTGGAGAACGCGGTGGCGCGGAAGATTCTCGCGCCGTTTTGTTGTTGTGGTTTTTTTTTCCCCTCCCCAGGTCTGCGACTCCCTTGAGGTTGTGCTGTAGAGGGCGGCTCGGCCCCGCAGAACGCCGTCCACTCTGCCCGGCACGTTCCAGCAACGGGGGGGCAAGAGGAAGTCGCCTGCCCCCCCCCCCACCACCAGCGTGCCCCCCCCACCCATCCTCTGTTATTTTTAGATGGTGGTTTGTCAATTTTTTTTTAGAGAATAAATAATGTTTCAATGAAGTTGAATGGGCTGCAGAGCAGGTTTCGTTCAGTTCGTTTGTATTTAAGGTCTGTAAATACTGTGGAGTGCTTTGAAATAATAAACGTGTATTTTTGAATTTGGTTCTGCAGAATTGGTGTGGTTTATGTTCACTCTGCACGCAAACCACAGGCGCAATCTGCCCTGTACACTACACACCACATGCCCTCCACACCACATCACACACACACCATGCCTTGCACATCACACCACATGCCCTGCACACCACACACACCACATGCCCTCCATCACACACACACCCCACATGCCCTCCACACCACATCACACACCACATGACACACACCACATGCCCTCCACATCACACACACACCACATGCCCTGCACAACAATTCACTCGCCAAACGGACCACCACACTTCCGACACAAACCACCACATTCCTTGCGCACACGGCACGCGAGCCATCGGCCGTGTGCCAACAACCACCCGCGGCCGCCTTTGTCTCCCCCGGCGCCTGTTTCTCGCCGCGCCAACGACACAAACGCGCACGTGGTGGTGGTGGTGGAGCAGCCGGACGCGGGGTGACGCCACGCGCGAGGCCCACCAAACATCGGTGTCGACCAATCAGGGACGGGGTGGGAAGAGGGGGGACGGGGTGGGTGGGGTGGGTGTTGACGGATTGGTTGGGGGGGTGGGCGGGGACTGGGTGGGGGCGGGGACAGTGGGGGCCCCCTCCTCCCCCGGGCTGATCCGCCAGTCACGTGGCCGGAAGCGGTCTGAGACGGGAGAAAGAGGCAGAGACGGAGAGAGTTAGAGAGACGGGGAGAGGTGGAGAGAGTCGGAGAAAGACGAGGAGAGTCGGGGGGGGGGGAGAGAGACCGAGAGAGAGACAGGGGGAGAGAGACGGGGAGAGACGGGGAGAGAGTCGGAGAGAGAGACGCAAGAGACAGGGAAGCTGCGCGACAGACGAGGAGACACGGAGGAGAGCAGCGAGAGAGCCGCGCAAGCCGACACGGAAGGTGCAGAGAGAGGCGCTGTGTGCCGATGGTGCCGTGTGGTTGCTCTCCGTGGTACCGGTAATGCTGGGTGGTTGCTGTCCGTGGTACCGGTAGTGCTGGGTGGTTGCTCTCCGTGGTACCGGTAATGCTGGGTGGTTGCTCTCCGTGGTACCGGTAGTGCTGGGTGGTTGCTCTCCGTGGTACCGGTAGTGCTGGGTGGTTGCTCTCCGTGGTACCGGTAGTGCTGGGTGGTTGCTCTCCGTGGTACCGGTAATGCTGGGTGGTTGCTGTCCGTGGTACCGGTAGTGCTGGGTGGTTGCTCTCCGTGGTACCGGTAGTGCTGGGTGGTTGCTCTCCGTGGTACCGGTAGTGCTGGGTGGTTGCTCTCCGTGGTACCGGTAGTGCTCTGTGGTTGCTCTCCGTGGTACCGGTAGTGCTGGGTGGTTGCTGTCTGTGGTACCGGTAGTGCTGGGTGGTTGCTCTCCGTGGTACCGGTAGTGATGGGTGGTTGCTCTCCGTGGTACCGGTAGTGCTGGGTGGTTGCTGTCTGTGGTACCGGTAGTGCTGGGTGGTTGCTGTCCGTGGTACCGGTAGTGCTGGGTGGTTGCTCTCCGTGGTACCGGTAGTGCTGGGTGGTTGCTCTCCGTGGTACCGGTAGTGCTGGGTGGTTGCTGTCTGTGGTACCGGTAGTGCTGGGTGGTTGCTCTCCGTGGTACCGGTAGTGATGGGTGGTTGCTCTCCGTGGTACCGGTAGTGCTGGGTGGTTGCTGTCTGTGGTACCGGTAGTGCTGGGTGGTTGCTGTCCGTGGTACCGGTAGTGCTGGGTGGTTGCTCTCCGTGGTACCGGTAGTGCTGGGTGGTTGCTCTCCGTGGTACCGGTAGTGCTGGGTGGTTGCTGTCTGTGGTACCGGTAGTGCTGGGTGGTTGCTGTCCGTGGTACCGGTAGTGCTGGGTGGTTGCTCTCCGTGGTACCGGTAGTGCTGGGTGGTTGCTCTCCGTGGTACCGGTAGTGCTGGGTGGTTGCTGTCTGTGGTACCGGTAGTGCTGGGTGGTTGCTCTCCGTGGTACCGGTAGTGATGGGTGGTTGCTCTCCGTGGTACCGGTAGTGCTGGGTGGTTGCTGTCTGTGGTACCGGTAGTGCTGGGTGGTTGCTGTCCGTGGTACCGGTAGTGCTGGGTGGTTGCTCTCCGTGGTACCGGTAGTGCTGGGTGGTTGCTCTCCGTGGTACCGGTAGTGCTGGGTGGTTGCTGTCTGTGGTACCGGTAGTGCTGGGTGGTTGCTGTCCGTGGTACCGGTAGTGCTGGGTGGTTGCTCTCCGTGGTACCGGTAGTGCTGGGTGGTTGCTCTCCGTGGTACCGGTAGTGCTGGGTGGTTGCTCTCCGTGGTACCGGTAGTGCTCTGTGGTTGCTCTCCGTGGTACCGGTAGTGCTGGGTGGTTGCTGTCTGTGGTACCGGTAGTGCTGGGTGGTTGCTCTCCGTGGTACCGGTAGTGATGGGTGGTTGCTCTCCGTGGTACCGGTAGTGCTGGGTGGTTGCTGTCTGTGGTACCGGTAGTGCTGGGTGGTTGCTCTCCGTGGTACCGGTAGTGCTGGGTGGTTGCTCTCCGTGGTACCGGTATTGCCGTGTGGTTGCTCTCCGTGGTACCGGTAGTGCCGGGTGGTTGCCTTACGTCCTGTGTCCTCAGTTGCGTCAAACGCAGCAAAATAGAATCTCCTGTTATTGACACTGAATTTAGCAGGGGCATCGGGGAATGTACTTGAGTTGGTTTGTGCAACTCACCGCATGATACCGGGCCATGCTGGGGGGGGGGGGGGGGGTGTGTTAGCTGGCACTTGTGAGCGTGTGTGCAGTCACTGCTGTGAACGCAAACACAGCGACCCCGTGGGCCCCACACAGCCACAGGTCGCCGCGCTCACCTCCTCATCACAGGTGGAGAATTAAGGACAACCCACGGCGTGACTGCGGCCACCCGAACCAGACCCACGAACCACGTTGCGAACAGCCGCGGGACTGAGCGGTATAAGTCGCGCTGCTCATGGAGCTGCGGCACGGCTCGCAGGCTTAAACTGGGACGCGTGATTCGCATGCACTTGCCATACGCTAGGGAGAGAGGTCGATCCTAATTCAGTGGCACTGGACGTGCTATTCAGGGAACTCTGAGCCTCCGAGCGCGAACGCTTCAACTTAATCGTCCTAAGGTGGCCGGCTTCCCCCGAAGCCTCCCGTGGCGTGGCGGGTACCGGCCTGGCGCCGTGACCGGACTGTGGCTGGGCACAGCACACGGCCGCGTCTCCAAGGGGTCCAAGGTGGCTTCACGGCTCCTCAAATGAACGTCTCCCCCGGCGCGTGGCCCCGCCCGCAGAGCCGGCGGTGGAAATTCCACGTTGCCGTGAGAAGGGAACTCCCCTCGATTTCGAGTCGGCAAGGCGGGGAGACGATCGTGGCAGGCCTCTGGCGCGGCGCATTTTAGCTCCGACCGATTTTCACTCGACGGAAACCGCTCTCACTGCACCGAACTAAACAGAACGGGGGTGCCGACTGCGGCCGTCACCTGCCGATCATCGTTCTGCGAGTGCGCGAACAATGGAGACGGGAGGGTGGAAGATGGGGGGTGGGCGGTAGTAGCGGGGAGGTGGGGGGGGGGATCGGCCACTGAACGGCACGGAGGGAGAGTTTCTCTGCCTCGGCTTGAGGACAGCGTGGCGGTGGTAGAAGTTGCGTTCCTGAAGAACGCCGCGTTATGGGAAAGAAAAAAAATCGCGTTCTAATAAATCATCAATAATATAGTGGGCGGAGCACAGTTGGCGATAACACGCGCGATGCATACACAGGCCGAACAGAGACCGAGGTTTGCGCGCGGGTAGCAGCATCTGTAAACCATCCAGCAGCATCCCGATGGCTCGTGTGACGACGATGCCGGGGCAGCCGTACAAGCCGCTAGTTCCCGCTCGCGCGATCGCGTTGTGTCCCAATCCGCATTCCGCGTCGTGAAAGCCACGCGCCGTCGTGCAGGAGAACTGACTGCGATTGCGAGAGACGCCTTGCGCTGGCAGCGCCACCCGCGCCGGGACACTGCTGCGGTGGTATTGCCAAGTCTGCCCAGGGAGCACACCGGTCGCAAAGCGCCGCTCTGGGGTTGAGTGTCAGATTCCGCAGAATGCTGATTCCTGGATTTTTCAGATCATTATTTTCATCGTTTTTTTTACTTAAGCAAAAAATTTCGGACGTTATTCTTTCCGTGACCTATCGGACGCTGGCAGCGCCGTCGCGACGGCTCGTTTTGTGATGTCGCTTTGCCACGTCGTTTCCGTATCCACAGCCCGGAGAATAATGACTGCATGCTGGGCAAGCCGCGTGTATCAATTCTATCGCCATCGTCGGAAATAATTAAGTATATTGACCGATTTACAATGATTTTTAGCCGTGGAGGAGTGAGAATGATGAGCTTTCGTAAAAGCATTCAAACTGATGTTTGGCAAAACACTTTCAGTTCATGGGTCCAGGGCCCCTTAAGCTACACGGACCTCTACGTTTAGGGTCACCGGTGTCGCTGAGACGCTGAAACCCTCCATGGTTAATGCGGCCCTCGGTTACCGTAACTCTCCTACGGATTGTCTAAATCCCTCAGCTCCCGATGTTGAAATGCTGTAATCCCCAATGCTGATACTGTACTAATCTCACCGGTGAATTCACGCACAATCTCCCGTTGCGGTACCAGCACGCCGCTCTTTAGCGCGTGTCCGTACGCGCCGTCACGAATCCCTGCTACTTGCGAGCCCTCCCACCGCCCGTTCGAATTCCTCAACCTGCTCGACAAATCCCTCCGTGGTCTCGCTCCGCTTGTGTCGTCCCAACGCGGGGCCTTGTCGCCCTCTGCGTTCCCAATCTTTTCCGTCTCGAGCAGCCCCTTCACTGGAACAGACTTCCCCCTCCACGTTAGGCGGTCGCCTTCGCCCGCTAAAGTTTCCGCTCCCCACTCAGAGCTCACTTCTTGTTCCTGAGCTCACCCCACGACCCCCACCCCTTAATCTCCCCCCTTGTAACCACCACCACCACTGTGACTGTTTCCTCTCCACATTCTCATGACGCGGCTGTCACTCATTAACCACGTTCGTTCAACCCACTCGTCATCATTCACTGTCATCAGCTTCGCCCTCACCGAATTGACGAGTCATCCCAGATTCGCCCGCATTGCTTCCTTTTATTTACTTTATTCACTTCATCCACCACCGTTACATTCATGCGTTGTGCCGTTGTTAATTCCGTGTAAAGCGCCTTAGACAAGGCGCTATATCTGCATTATATTAAGATGATAAGATTTCCACAAATTCCGGTTCTTATTGACGGTGGAAGTCATTTCTTATCTTCCATACGGAGCTCTCGCTGGAATTTTAAATTTTTCATAGCTGGCGGGGGCAAAAGCCTCCATAAAAAAGCCAACCACCACCGTTTTTTACCTCCGCACAAAGCGGAGAGAGGGATGATCGCCCGAGTCAACCGTTCCCGGACCGGGGTTCGAACTCGCCACCTTGCCATTCGCGATCCGCTCGCACCACCGTTGATCCACGCGACTCTAAACGGCAAGGGAGAGCACGCGGGCATGCTGAGCCGCGCACGCTGAGCCACGCGTGCGCGCATGCAGCAGCGTCCGCTGCTGAATACAAATGAGTGCCCCGCGCGTCTCCTGCGAGCCCGCCGTGAGCTCGACAGGGAGAGATGCACGCAGACGTTCCCGACGTTCCTGTTGTGTCGCTCCAGCGAACGTGTCAGAGGGGTGTCTGCTCAGCGGCCGAGCGAGCGGAAACCCCCGGGTCGACCCGGGCCCCAATCGTCGCCTCCGCTCGGAGGTTCGATGAAACGAGCGCCGCTTTAACGGGGATGTCAACAGCTTTTTTGTTCTGCGGTGAAACTCGCCCCGCCACCTCGCCACCCGCCACGTGAACGTGGAATTTCCCAGCGCCGGCTCTGCGGGGCTGCAGACGGGGATACGAGCAACGATGCGTCGGCGCTCGTTTGAGCTGCATCAGCAGCAGCAGAAAATGAAAATTCACTGTGGATGCGTCGTGTTTGTAGGCGCAAGATCGAGCACCGACGGGAACCCCCCGAGGGAAGCTCGCCCTCGAGCGCCGTGGCTTTCACGTCCCCCACGGCGTCCCCCCGGGCCTCCCCGCACAATGCGGCATCAATATTGGATGGCGGGTTTTGTTTTTTCTCTCTCTCTCGAGACGATTGCCAGGGGGGATCCGCGTAGAGAACCGTCGCTGCAGGCAAAACCCCAAAGCAGCCGGCACTGCGGCCGCATCATCATCATCATCACGGTGGCTAGGAGATGTTAACTACCTCGCCTGGTGTACAGGAGGTCGTGGGTTCGATCCCGACCCTGACGATGCCGGCTGCTGTATATTTGGAGTCTGCGTCTCTCATCAACATCACGGTGGCCAGGAGATGTTAACTACCTCGCCTGGTATACAGGAGGTCGTTGGTTTGATCCCCGACTCTGACGATGCCTGCTGCTGCTGTATATTTGGAGTTTGCGTGTCTTTCCGCGTCATGGTCGCCGCTTTTTCCCTCCACATTTAGAATCCACGTCACGCATTCAGAGTATTTGACTGCTGTAAGTGTCCACGTGATAATTAGCCACTTTGTTGGGCTATCATTTGTGGTGGCCGGCTCGCTTCTGAACATGAGCTGCGTGGCTTAGTGGGCCCTTACCTGGTGACGTAAAAAATAATTTTGTAGTTTCGTTTTCGTTTGCCGCCTCAGTCACCGACGCAGGTGGAGGTGCGGCCCGTCCTCCCGTAACGCGAGGGTTTTCACGACGCGAATTTGAAATATATATTTCACGCGACGAATCTACGTGGGAACACAGTTTTGTCGTGACGCGGATTGCGGATTTGGACACAACACGATCGCGCGAGCGGGAACGAGCGGCTTGTATGGCTGCCCCGGCGTAGCATTGTCGTCGTCGTCGCACGAGGCATCGGGATGCTGCTGGATGCTTTACAGATGCTGCTACCCGCGCGCAAACCTCGGTCTCTGTTCGGCCTGTGAACGCATTGCAGCGTGTTATCGCCGACTGTGCTCTGCCCACTATATTATTGATTATTTATTATCACGCGATGTTTTTTTTTCCTATTACGCCGCGTTCATCAGGAAGGCAACTACTACCACCGCGTCGCGATATGAGACCCTCACTTTAACACGTTGGAGGCTTTCGCGATCAATATCATCCATAGTAGAGGGTTTTTTTGGTTAGATCGCGTGAATATATAAATGTGTCGTTTAAACCCGCCACCACCCAACACGGCCAACTAGTGAGGGGGTTGTCACGTAAACAGAACGTGGCCAATTCGTCACGAGTACAGCGCTAGTGTGTAGTGTCGCCCTGACGCCTCGCTCACCACGCGCCCTCTCACGCCTCGCTCGCCCTGACGCTCGCCCTGACGCTCGCCCTGACGCTCGCCCTGACGCTCGCCCTGATGCCTCGCTCGCCCTCTCATGCCGTGCAGGCAGCCGGCGCCATGGAAGCGCCACAGCCTGGGGCCAGCGCGGGAGCCAGCGCGGGAGCCAGCGCGGGAGCCAGCGCGGGAGCCAGCGCGGGAGCCAGCGCGGGAGTGGGGGAGCTCGCGGAGCCCCTGGCGGCGTTGGCGCTCCGGGGCGGAACGGCGCCCGCCGACAAGGCGTGCGCCGGCGGGAGCGCCGACGGCGCGGCCTGCTCCTCCTCGGCGCCCGTCGCGTCTCCCGCTCCGTCTCCCAGCCCCTCGTCCCGTCGCCCGGGGCTCGGCCGCTCCGCGGGTGGCCCCGCAGCCGGCGTCTCGCCCGGTGGCTCCTCGCGGCCGGGCCGCCGGCACACGGTGCAGTCTCACCGCGTGTCCGTCACGGACCTGCAGGTGAGAGAGAGAGAGACGGTCAACCCCCCCCCCCACCCCCCAATCGCCTCCGCGACCGGGTTCGTGAGTGGGACGAGGTCTCGAATTTCGCGCTGTCGGCCGGCAGCGATGCTCCTCCGCCGAATTGCTCGACGGCGATTCTGTTGCGTGCCGGAATCGCCCGGGTGTGGACCGGGCCAGAGAGGCTCCGGAAAGGAAAGATGCACCCCGAAGGTTGGGGTCATTAAAACAAAAATCTCTAAAATCTATTTAATTCGAAATCGGCGAAATTTAAACTTCACGGGACGTAGCGTGGACACTGGGGGGGGGGGGGGGGGTGTGGGGGAGAGCCCAGCTTCTGACCCAGAGAATACGAATGATCAGACGCACACGCAGGCACCTGTCCGAATGATCAGACGCACACGCACGTCCCTGTCCGAATGCGTGGAATGCGAGTGACAATCCGTGTGGATGTGGTTCCGACAGCAGCGAGCGTGCGATTAGTCCGAAGCGACTGCGGAGGGCGGTTAGCCTCGTGGTCGACGCCACCGCCACCTACACACCCGGCGGACCCGAGTTCAGTTCCCGCTCGTCGCGACGAATATCAGTGGCGAGTCTCCACACCGGCCCTGGGCCTCCCCTAAGTCCACTCAGCCTCAAATGAGTACCTGGCGCGGTGTGTAAAAACATCGGCACTGGGGAGACAAAGGCGGCCGGGCGTGGTGTTGGCCACCCATCCCCTCGTGTGCCGTGTCGGCCTCCACAGGCGCTGCCGCTCGCTAACAACGCTCGCCCCATGAGTCTGTGAAAGGCTACACGGGGGATCTTTCTGTGTGCGTGTGTGCGTGCAGGACTGCATTCAGCTAAACCAGTACAAGGTGCTGGGCGAGATTGGAAAGGTAAGTTCACGCCGCCCGTGACTTTACCCTCGCCTCGAGGTCGACGCGATGTCCGACGTTTTGCCGTGCGTGTCACGGGCTTCGTCAGAAATTCATTTTTTTTTTCAGAAGCTCACGGTTTCCCTCTTTCACGGAGCGTCGCTGGAAACCCGTGCTGCTGCTGCTTCTGCGGGTTGCCACAGCCCAATAAATGAGTTCCGGATTTGATCTGAAGCTTTCGTGACTGCAGGAATCACTCTTTGGTTCTTTCGGTAAAGTCACGTAGGATTACTACACAAGCAACTGTCATCAGGTAGAACTAAATTTGAGAGAGAGACACAACACAGACACGGAGACACACAGACAGACACACAAGCAGAGAGAGACAACACAGAGACACAGAGAGAGACACACAGCACTGACACACAGAGAGAGACACACAACACAGACACACAGAGAGAGACACACAACACAGACACACAGAGAGAGACACACAACACAGACACACAGAGAGACACACAACACAGACACACAGAGAGAGACACACAACACAGACACACAGAGAGAGACACACAACACAAAGACACACAAAGAGAGACACACAACACAGACACACAGAGAGAGACACACAGAGACACACAGAGAGAGACAAAACACAGACACACAGAGAGAGACAACACAGAGACACACAGAGAGACACACAACACAGACACACAGAGAGAGACACACAACACAGACACACAGAGAGACACACAGAGAAAGACACGACACAGAGACACACAACACAGAGACACACAACACAGAGACACACAGAGAGAGACACACACAGAGAGCGACACACAGAGGAGTCACGAAAGCTTCAAATCAGGTTTGAGCTCCGGATTATTTCGCATCAGTGGCCAACGTGGTGGCTGGCTACGCTGCTGCTGCTGCACGTGCCGTGGCCTGCAGCGATCCAGGGGCTGTTGTGGAACTCCCTTCTAACGGGATCGAGCGTGGCCCCCTCGCACGCGTGCGGCTGTCTCCAGGCGCTCGGGTTTCCCGCCGCGCGCACGATAAACACTCGTTCGTTGCGGCCGGAGAAAACATCTTGACGTGTAGAGGACCGCCAATCTCGGGCAATGTTTCGGTAGCTCCCCGGCGTGTCGCCCGCGTGGCTGCTGCTGCTGCCTTCACGCTTGTCGCCTGTGGCTCCCCCGGCGATTGTGGGAGACGCGGTTTGCACAAAGGACGCTCACGCGGCGAGTATGTCAAACGACACGCCGCTATGCGTCACGGTTCCGACTCTATACATCATAGTGATGGCCGGGTCCGAATTCACGCCCTCCACTCCCTCGGGGGTCTGCGTGCGTGGCGGTGACGGAGTGTTTGTCTGCAGGGGTCCTACGGAGTGGTCCGGCTGGCGTACAACCAGGAGGACAACGTCCACTACGTACGTGACGTCAACACCACGACGGTCGTCGTCGTCGTTATTGTTGTCGTTGTTGTCGTCATCGTTGTTGTCGTCGTGGTCGTTGTTGTTGTCGCCATTGTTGTTGTTGTCTTCATCGTTGTTGTTGTCGCCATTGTTGTTGTCGTTGTTGTTGTCGCCATTGTTGTTGTCTTCATCGTTGTTGTTGTCGCCATTGTTGTCGTTGTTGTTGTCACCATTGTTGTTGTCGTTGTTATTGTTATTGTCATCGTTGTTGTTGTTGTCATCATTTGTTATTGTCGTCGCCATCGTTGTTGTTGTCGTCGTTGTCGTCGTCGTTTGCCCGGCAGTGAATTACGTGAATGACGCGAGACCCATTTGAAACTATTCTCTCTCAATGGCCGTACGATTGAATCGGCATCATACTCTTTGGTTCTTTCGCTAAAGTCACGTAGATAGAAAAATAATAATAAAGTGAATAAAAAATAAATAAATAAAAGCCACGACGCTTCGATCACTACACAAGCGGCCGCCATCAGTTTCTGCGATCGAAACGTCGTGGTTTTGATTCTTTCAATATGTTTGCATTCTGTTTTTTATTCACTTCATTCGCATTTTTCCATACACGTGACTTCACCGAAGGAAACCAAAGGACACGAATTCCCGCAGCCGCGAAAGTTTTCAGTCAAAATTGAATCGTTATCACTCAAATGTTCGCTACGTGGAACTCAACGACGATTTGGTCCGTTGGACGCGGCAGGGTTGTCAACAAGTTTCATCCAACCCTGGTACACCGTTCCCACGTAGCTTGCCTGCTACCGTACCGGCCGTTTTGTCTGGGTCACCTTCACAGGAGACAGCGAGATTCATCTTCTTGGTTCTTTCGGTAAAGTCACATAGAAGGGAAATAATAAAATAATAAAAATAAAACATAATAAAATAGAATTCTCACGACGTTTCGGCCACAACGCAAGCAGCCGTCCTCAGGTGAAGAACAGGTCTGTCGGAAAGACGCTGTCTTTTCTCACGTCGTGAGAATTGCATTTTATTATGTTTTATTCTTATTATTTTATTATTTCCCTTCTACGTGACTTTACCGAAAGAAGTCACGAAAGCTTTAAATCGAAATTTAGCGGGATTATTGTGAGCCTCGTGACATTTCACAAACCGTGCGCACCACAAGAGAGCCTCGGACGAGTCTCAAGACGTTTTTGGTGTTGCTCAGGAGGGTCCTGCCGAGTAACTGGGTACATTTTCCCGTCTCGGAATTTTTCACGCTCGGCAAAAGCCGCTCGCTCGCCGGGTTGCCGACATCCGCCGCGGCGCGTGGGTATTAACCAGGGTGGCCACTGGGCTCGAAGCCACACCGCTCGGGGGGCCGTGTCGTCGCCACGAGGAAATCTCTGCGACGACGATTTGGTCTGTTGGACGCTGCGGGCGTTACCCACACTTTGACCCCCTCCCCCCCCCGTGGACTGACTGTGAAGGACCCATTCCTGCCGTTGCCGCTGCTGCTGCCAGAGGAGGCGGCGGTGGCGGTGGTGGTTGGGCGGGCGGGCGGGCTTAGGAATCCGCTGACACCGAGGGTCGGTCTTTTCCAGGCCATGAAGGTGATGTCCAAGAAGCGCCTGGTGAAGCAAGCCGGCTTCCCGCGTGAGTTGCGTTTGCTGCGATCGCGCGCACACTGCGCAAACACGCGCTAACAAAGACACAGATTCCCCGTGTAGCCTTCACAGACTGTTGGGGCAAGTGCCGTTAGCGAGTAGCAGCGATGAAGGCAGGAACGGCACACGAGGGGGCGGGTGGCCAGCACCACGCCCGGCCGCCTTTGTCTCCCTAGCAGCGATGTTTATACACCGCACGAGGCTGAGTCGACCCGAGTTCGATTTCCGCTCGCGGCCGATTATCTGAACTTGTCCTGCACCTCCCCTAGGTCGATTCAGCCTCAAATGAGTACCTCGCTAATCTCTACACCACCGCTCCCCACGCACACACACGCACATCGTTCGGATTATACCATCGGTCGCGTCACCTAGCGATTTACCCTGTGCGCTCGCCACCTCGATGCCGCATCACGCCACCGGTGGTGGCGGGAACATTGCGAACCCGATGACGTCGAAGGGACGTCACTTTCCCGGCGTCGTCATATCCCCGTGCAGCTCCCGAAAGATCCCACTGTTCGGACGATCTCACGTGTTGCGTGTGGGCCAAAGCTTCCAACCCCCAGGAGCACCGCGTCCGTGCGTGGGCCTTCGTGCGGCAGCGCGGGGAGCGGCGGCGGTTAGCACCCAGCAGTGCTGCGAACCCGGCGGCCCGAGTTCACTGATGTGTTGCCGCTCGAATATCTCTGACCCCCGCCCCCCGTTCGCTGAGGCTTGTCCATAAAAACAGCGGAACTGCGGATGATGGGAGACAAAGTGCTGCCGGCCACCCCCGCCGGCAGCACTTGCCCCGTGCTGCCGGCGAGGCTGTACGGCGGCGGGGGGAATCTTTGTCTTTGTGCCCCACGTGTCGTTTCCCCACAAGGTCGGCCTCCCCCACGCGGCAGGGCGGCCGGAGCGGCGGCGGCGGCGACGACGGCGACGACGGCCCGGAGCCCCCTGGACCGGGTCTACCAGGAGATCGCCATCCTGAGAAAGCTGGACCATCCCAACGTGGTGCGGCTAGTCGAGGTAACGCACGCACACACGCGCACACACACACGCACACACACGCACGCACACACACACGCACACACACACACGCACGCACACATACACGCACACACACACACGCGCGCACACGCACACACACACGCACACACACGCACACACACGTGCACGCACACACACACGCACACACACGCGCGCACACACACACGCACACACACGCACAGATGCACACGCATGCACACACGCACACACACGCACACACACACACACGCACACACACACACACGCACACACACACGTGCACGCACACACACACGTGCACGCACACACACACGCACGCATACACGCACACACACACACACGCACACACACGTGCACACGCACACACACACGCACACACACACGCACACACACACACGTACACACACACACACACGCACACATACGTGCACGCACACACGTGCACGCACACACGTGCACGCACACACGTGCACACACACGCATGCACACACGCGCACACACACACACGTGCGCACACACACACGCACGCACGCACACATGCACACACACGCACGTGTATGTACGTGTATTTAACACGTAGGCTCTGGCCGTCGCCTGATGCTGGTTGTTGTAATCGCCGGCGAGGCGTCACGGTAAATGTTGCAGTGGCTTTACTCTCCAACACACAACCGGTGTGGTGCTGAACTAGTAACGTTTTGTTTACGTGGCAAACTTGACTAAATTGGCTGTGTCGGGTGGTAGTGGTGGCGGCGGGATTAACGGCACATTTATACGATCCAAACCAACAAAAACACCTCTATTATGGATATATCTACGTATGTTGAACTTATTTCGCACCATACGTAGCCAACAACAAACTAAACGCGCATGTCTTGTGCGCGCACACTCACGGTCGCACTTACTACGCCGCTCGTTCACTCAGCCAGGCCTCGCCGAGTCTCATGGCACTTTTTCAGCGAGGTCCTCTTAAGTTTTCGCTGTAGGCCGGGGGTGGGGGGGGGGGGCGATGGGGAGCACGCGATGATTGCCATGTGTGACGCTTGATGTAACAACTCATTGATTGGCCGATAATCGATGCGATCGCCACTCCCAGCCGGAGAATTGTTGCGCCGCACGGAAACGATCATTGGCTCTCGTACCCGCGGAGGAAACGATCGGCATTCCGATATATGTGTAGTAGGTTCAATGAGACGTAGACGACGTAGTCGGAGGCACACTTATTTATTATAACGTTCACTTCTGCACAGGCCAATGTATACAATACTCGAAGGGGTAACGGCCCCTTCACCCGTCTAACAGGGAGACCCCAGTAACTCTAACCGGCTAGCCTACTCCCAGGTCCTCCACTCGAGAGCTAGGGGAGGTTAGCTGATCCAGCTCTGGCCAAGCTAGGATCACGGCACCCTGAGTCACCAGACCGGCTCTTACATGAACATCGGCTCTGGGCTCTCGGGGCCACGCCACTGGCTTGCCCTGGTCGGTCCTTAGAAGGACAGCGATCCAGGGGAGTCCCAGGGCCTATCTAGCCGGTCTTCTCTCTTCACTGGTTTAAGCTGAACCCTGAGCCCACCGGCTCACCGCCTTATATAGCAACTCCCCCCCGAGAGGTGGGGCCGTGGGGGATCACAGCGCCGTTACAGCCCCCCAGGGCTAACCGATGTGGACGTGGATGTAAGCATCCTTCCGCGTGCGGGCATAACCACCTCTTGTGTGTTTGTTCGCCCTCCCGTAACACCCCTACATATGTAGCACCGGGTAATCGTCCACACTGTGGGTGTCAGGGGAGCGGTAGTGTCATGGTTAGCGCGCTGCGCTACGAACCCGGTGACCCGGGTTCAATTCCCTCTCACGGCCAACACCCGGTGACGATTATCTGCACCGGTTTCTGGGCCTCCCCTAAGTCCACTCGGCCTCAAATGAGTACCTGGTACGGTGTGTAATAACATCGCCACTGGGGGAGACAAAGGCGGCCGAGCGTGGTGCTGGCCATCCACCCCGTCGTGTGCCGAGTCGGCCTTTGTAGGTGCTCGCTAACAGCACTTGCCCAACAGCCTTTGAAGGCTATACGGGGGATCTTTGTCTTTTTTTGTGTGCGTGCGCAGGTGATGGATGACGCCGGCGAAGACAACTTGTACATGGGTAAGCGGCCCCGATTACCCGCGTCGTGGGTTTACTTCCACGCGAACATAAAAAACGCCCGTTAATTCGCGGCTGAAAGCATCTTCAACGTGCGGAGGAGCGCAGGGCCCCACCGAGTCTCACGATTGCGATCCAGGAGGGTCCTGCCAAGGCTTCAGTCGAGCAATACGTGGGAGCGTTTTCAGAAATTGGGATGTTTAAGACCGGAACAGGGGGAAGAGGAAGACAGGTAGTCCCCATGTTACGATGGTGCGACTTACGATATTTCGATCTTACGGTGGTGATAGCGATAAGACAAAATTGTAAAATATTAAAAATTTCGCGCGGCAGGCAAACGCAGCGGCATACGAGGTACAAATCTTGGTGAGTACAGTACAATATGATACGTTACGATACGTTCAATCAGGGGCGGTTTCTTCATTAGGGCGATTGGGCGACGCACCACCAATGTCATTCAACCACAGTCACGCTAGCCGTCACTGTGCAGCCTCTGGATATAGTCCAATCAGCGTCATGTCACGTTCTGTGGAGTACCGCCTCTTTTGGGGCGATTTCACTCCGGCTGAGAATCGCCCCGAGTGGCCCCATAGACTTACATTGAAAGATGTTTTTTTTCGAACGGGGGCGCTCCAATGCATTCTCTATGGCTTCCGGAAGGGCAAGCCCTAACGTGCTTACGTCATCATACGTGCTAACGTCATCATACGTAAGCACGTTTCATCCAACAATATAATTTATCGCTACCTAGTGGAATCTTTAATAAAATAAACTTGAGTGGTTTGTTTTAATAGTGAGTATATAAACAAACAAGATGTATTGTAAGAGTCACTTTATTTTGCATTAATATTAAAGAAGTGAAGTTGCCTTTACATGCTTAAGCTGTTAATTTATTCATTGCATGGGTGGACCTTATCCTTATCAATCATCCAGACATTTGCCCCCCCTGAGAGATTTTGCAGGAGCCGCCACTGCGTTCAATGCATGTATGATACGTAGCTTTAGCGATTTAATTTTAGGGTTACCACGATACGATACGTTCAATGCATGTTAAAGTTTTTATAGCAGATAGGATTGTTTCCTGAAAAAACTTTCTATTAAATTGCAGTTCATATAGGTAGGCTAAAAATTACCCTGGTTTTTACTTGACATTTTACTGTGCAATACAGTATTGTAATTACCAAATACACACAGTAAATAGTTTATACAGTACGGTACTGTAAATTGCTCTGTTTTGCTAAATTGTCACCATTCTTTAAGACTCCTGGGCAGGCTAGGCCATCTTCGACTTGCGATATTTTTGACTTGCGATGATGGGGTCGTCGTAACGCATCTCCATCTTAAGTCGAGGACTGCCTGTACTCCACAACTCTGGCCGTCGCCTGACGATGCTGGTTGTAATTACTGGCGAAATGTTTGTGCTCATGACGAATTGGCGCGGTTTGTTTTACGAGACATGAACCTCACCGACTGGTTTAACACGTCGGCTTCGTCACCGCCCGGCGTCGCCACCGCTGTATTAGTAGGCCCAGCTATCCAGGCAGTTAGCGACGTCGAGCTTGAAGGTCAGCGTTGCCGTTATGTGCTCGGTGAGTCGTGCAGTGTGAAGTTATTGTTTCCGGAGTCCGACATTACACTCGTAACGAATTGGCACGTTTTGGTTACGTGTCAAATGTTTCGGGTCGGCCGTGTCGGATGGCGGTGGGTTTAACGTCACATTATTATTGTGATAGGTTTTTACCCTTTAAACTGGTACAAAAACCAGTTTAAAGGGTAAAAACTATCACTATATTTTGCCACTGGTAAAGGAGGTCTCATAGTGACACATTATTATGTTCACGCGATCTAACCCGACAGAAACCTCCATATTGGTGGCGAAAGCCTCTGTGGCCACCTCCCTTCCCTTCCCTCGCCCCTCCACTCCTCCCCGTCCCTCCCCCTACCCCGTTCGTGATCCCCAAACCCCTCTCCTTCGCTGTCGCTCACTCCTCAATCCCCGTAGCATCGCCCCTGCCATCCCAAACCACTCCCCTGTCTCCGTCACCGTCTTGAAAGCGGCGCCATCAGGGAGCCTTGAGCGAAGGAGCTCTGCGTATAACTTCGTACATTCGATTAGAATCGGATCGTGTTGTGTTGCGTGCCGGCACATGTCCACGCACGGGTGTTGGACGAGGGAGTTGAAGGGACGGGACGAGCGGGGGGGGGAGTTTCACTCCGGTCCCCTCCACGTGTCCCCGCTAGACTCTGACGTCGTGATTCTTGTGTCTCTCTCCCCCCCCCCCTCTTGCCGCAGTATTCGAGCTGGTGCGCAGGGGGTGAGTGTCCACCACTTCTTGCAACGCCCCGTCGTTCGTGTGTCTGTGTGTGAGTGTCAGTGTGTCTGTGCGTGTGTGGGGAGCGGTGATGTTGCGGTTATCGCTACGCTGCGCTACGAACCCGGCGACCCGAGTTCGATTCCCGCTCACGACCAACACCACCAGTGACGATTATCTGAACCGGTCCTGGGCCTCCGCTAGGTCGACTCAGCCTCAAATGAGTATCTGGTGTGGTGTGTGAGCATTACCATTCGGGAGACAAAGGCGGCCGGGCGTGGTGTTGGCCACCCACCCCATCGTGTACCGTTCCAGCCTTCATAGGTGCTCGCTAAAAGCACTTGCCCCTACAGTCTGCTTAGGCTTTGTCTTTGTGTGTGTGTGTGTATCTCTGCGTGGGGAGCGGTGGTGTAGTGGTTAGCGCGCTGCGCTACGAACCCGGCGATCCAAGTTCGATTCCCGCTCACGGCCAACACCACAGTGACGTTTATCTTAACTAGTCCTGGGCCTCCCCTAGGTCGACTCAGCATCAATCGAATGAGTATCTCGTGCAGTGTGTAAACATCAGCACTGGGGAGACAAAGGCGGTCGGGCATGGTGCTGGCCACCCACCACCTCGTGCACCGCCTTGTCGGCCTTCGTAGGTGCTGCTCGCTAACAGCACTTGCCCCAACAGTCTGTTACAGGCTACACGGGGGATCTTTGCGTCTGTGTGTCTGTGCGTGTCTGTGTGTCTGTGCGTGCGCTCAGGCCCGTGATGGAGGTTCCCTCTGAGTGCCCCTTCTCGGAGGAGCAGTCTCGCCAGTACTTCCGCGACATCCTCATGGGGATCGAATACCGTACGCACGCACACACACGCACACACACGCACACACACGCACACACACGCACGCACGCACACCCCGCGTCGCGCTCGCGCGTGATTGGCCAAAATCGTGCGTTGACTAATGTGATCTAACCGAAAGAAAAAAACAAAAACCACCTCTATTGTGGCTTCGTAATGTCGGAGCGTGTGCGTCGCTAGCTGTGCTGCTGCTTGCTGTGGCCACGCTGGTCCGGCCACTATGTTAGTCTGATAACTTTAATCTACATTGTCTTACGGTTGTTATTGTTCGACTTGCATCCCACTGGGATTTGTGCACGCAGCGTTGAAACGCGGTGGCTTTTGTCTGGAAGACTTTGCTGCTATTTCCTGGATGTTTCTGTTTGCGCGTCGTCACTTTGAGATGTTTTCTTGTTCACGTTTTTGTTTGTTGCGGTTGCACCCAAGTCAAGAGCCGCATGGCTCACAGGGTTACACCTTCTGGGTTCTTTCGGTAAAGTCACGTAGAAGGGAAATAATAAAATAATAAAAATAAAACATAATAAAATAATTATCACGACGTTTCGGCCACAACGCAAGCAGCCGTCCTCAGGTGAAGAACAGGTCTGTCGGAAAGACAGCGTCTGATGACGCTGTCTTTCGTAGCGTTGTGGCCGAAACGTCGTGACAATTATTTTATTGTTTTATTTTTATTATTTTATAATTTACCTTCTACGTGACTTTACCGAAAGAACCAAGAAGATGAATCCCTGCAGTCACGAAAGCTTTAAATCGAGGGTTACACCTCACACATGAAACTGAAACACGGCGTTCACCGCCCAACGCCCGGCCCCCCCAGTGCACCACCAGGGCATCGTGCACCGTGACGTGAAGCCGTCCAACCTCCTGCTGGGCGACGACGACCACATCAAGATCTCGGACTTCGGCGTGAGCGACCGCTTCCACGGCGACGACGCCGTCCTCTGCGGCTCGGCCGGCACGCCGGCGTTCTGCGCCCCCGAGACGCTGACGCACGCGCGCACGCGCTTCACCGGGAAGGTGCGCGTCACGCACCACCCCCCCCCCTCACCACCACCCCCTCACCACCCCCTCACCACTTGGAAGACTGACCACTTCCCCCCCCTGTGCAGGCACTGGACGTGTGGGCCATGGGAGTGACTTTGCACTGCTTCGTGTTCGGAATCGTGAGTGCGCACGCGGGGACGAGCGCACGCACAGACGCACCCGTCCACGCACGCTCCACCACTTGCCCCCCGAACAGCCCGTTGCAGGCGGCGGGGGAGATAGTTGTCTCTGTGGCGTCACCGGACGTGTTCCTCTCACCGCTCGCTCCGTGCGCGTGCCCCCCCCTCTCTGCGTCCCCCCCTCTCTGCGTCCCCCCCTCTCTGCGTCCCCCCCTCTCTGCATCCCCCCCTCTCTGCGTCCCCCCCTCTCTGCGTCCTCCCCAGTGCCCGTTCAGGGACGAGCACATCCTCGCCCTGCACAACCAGATCAAGACGCAAGCCGTCACCTTCCCCGAGCAGTGAGTTTTGTTGTTGTCGTTTTGAATCGCCCAGCTGCACGGGGGGGGGGGGGGTGGCAGAAGAGAAGACCCCCCCGAGAGGAGGTCGCGTGTCCGCGTTGAAGGTCGGCGCGACGAGACGGAGAGACGTTGGGGTCGGGCGATGTTGCCGTGGTGTTTCCCCGCCGGGGGGCTCTGCGACATCCCTCGCCCCGCCCCCCAACCACCCCCAGCGCCGCCAGGCCACTTGCGCAAACGAACCGAGGGTCGGCGGATCGCCGCCGCGCTAAAAACAAAACCTCGGGAAACTGCCCTCGTCCCAACGTGAGCGGGAGTCGAGTGGCTGCGACCGTAGGCCCCCGGCTCGCCAGGGGCGGGCGGTGCAGTCGGCGCGGACGATCGCCGTCCTTGTCCGTCCGCGGACCTGATGGTGAGACCGGCGAGGTGCCACCGGTGCCACCGAAGTTCATTCGCGGCGGGCACTTTGAGTGCGACCTCACCACGTGGCATTCGTTTACCGGAAAAGCGGAAAAGCCGGAGGGCGACGCCGGCTTGGCTCGCTTCTTAACATTTGATTATTGACTGCCTGGTCCGCTGTGCCCCGGCAGGCCCGCAATCGGTGAGCCGCTCAAGGTGCTGCTGCTGGCCATGCTGGACAAGCGGCCGGAGAGCCGCATCACGGTGCCCCAGATGAAGGTGCGACGGCGCGGCAACGTTCCCCCGCCGCATTTCTCAATAAATAAACAAACCAGTCGCCGTGACGTAGAAGGTGCGGCAGGAGGGCGTGGGGCCCGGGCCGTTGCGTAGGCCTGGAGGGTGGCGCGTGGAACTTGTTTCGCACCGTACGTAGCTCAGCGCGCGCCAATCGGAGGCGCAGACTCGTCGGCCCGCTAGGGCTGCCGCACGGGCGACCATTGTTTGCCCCCGCAGTGTCACGGCTGGGTGACCCAGGGCGGCACGGACCCGCTGCCCCCACTGCACTGCGCCCCCGTGGAGGTGACGTGCGACGAGGTGCGGGACTCGGTGCGTCACGTCGTCAGCCTGGCGACGCTGGTAAGCCACGCCGGGCGTTCTGAGCACAACGCTCGCTGCTTCTGCCGCCCCCCCGGCTCCCACCGTCGCCGCTGCGTCGGCGAGGATTCTCTCGAGCGAAACGGCGGCGACCGGTGACCCAGAAACTCGGCCCGGTCGGCCGGTCGCCTCCGTTTGTCTCGCCCCCTCTTCCGCGCAGATCATGGCCAAGCAGATGCTGCGCAAGCGCTCCTTCAGCAACCCCTTCGAGTCGAGCAGCCGCAAGGAGGAGCGCAGCATGTCGGCTCCGGGAAACCTGCTCATGTGAGTCGGGGGTAACCCCCCCCCACCACCCCGCCCCCCCCCCCCCCCCGCGCCAACGACGCCCCCTGTAGACTTGAAACGCACACGGGAACCTACTGCAAACTGTCGGGGCTGTTTGCGAGCACCTATTAGGGGCGGGCGCGACGCTCGAAGGGTCGGCGTGGCTAGCGCCACATCCCGGCACGGCCCGGCCGCCTTCGTGACGGGTAGCCGTTTCACGGCCGGAGCCGGCCCAGGACTCGGGCCTAGCGTTGCAAGTCCCGGCAGCCACACTCACACCTTCCCCTCTTCGCCTGCCTGTGCTCCTCCGGTCGCTTTCAGCCACATTTCATGCATCGGCGCTTTTGCTGTTTGTCCATTTTTGCAGCCTGCTCCCCTTCCGCTGTTGTGGATCAGCACGAGGCCACGCTCCGAGTCAAAAACCTAACCGTTTAGAGTTTGCTCCGCGTTTTTCGCAGGCAGAGAGAGAGAGAGACAGAGAATGATTCAGATTGTCAACTTGTTATTGAGGAGGGGTCCTGCCAAGTCTTTCGCACGAGGTAGGGGGGCGATGTTGCCGCTCTGCGGTCATCCTCGCAGCAGCAGCAGCAGCAGCAGCAGCAGCAGCAGCTGCTGCTGCTGCTGCTGCTGCTGCTGCTGCTGGCTGCTGCTGCTGCTGGCTGCTGCTGCTGCTGCTGCTGCAGCGGCTTTTGGCTGCCAGCCATCTAACAAAGACGGTGGTCGCCGCATCACGGCGCTTTCGGATGTCCCTCTGCGGCCGTCTGGAATGCTGTGCCTTCCGATATTAGGAAGCCACTTTGACATCACCATCGAGATTGACGAACTCATTTCTTTAGAACTCATTTTTGTGCCTAGTTAGTTGTCCTTCCCCCCGCATCTCCGATTAGCACGGTTGGGTACGTACGGTGCGAAATAAGCTCATCATGCACACATGCGTACAATCCCAACGGAGTGATTTGCGGGTCAGTATTCAGCATTGGGATGTTTGTTCGGATGCCAGAACGGGCGGAGAGAGAGAGTGGGGGGGGGGGGGGGGGGGCACAAACTCCACACAGAGTCGGGAATCGAACCCGGGCAGGGGCCAACAGAGATACGGTGACAGCCGAGAGAAGAGCGATGGTTGCGGTGCGGGCAGCCGACCCCGCTGGTGATGGTGGGAAGCCAACGGAGGAGGGGTTGGCGGAGGAAGGCGAGGGGCCATAGCTTCAGATGTCACGACCTCGCGCTCTGCCGCCACCGGCGCCATCTTCCCCGTTGTGTTATAACTCCGCCACGTGTACACTCTCTCCCTTTCCTCTTCCTTGCTCTGCATCTCTTGTCTGCATGCCGACAGGGACCGCCAACTATCATTTCACAAACTGCACCCATCTCTAAGGTAACCGTGGCGGGCGACAGAGCGGCGCACGCCGTTGAGCCGTGCGTCCAACTCGCGGTTTACAGCCCTCTCCCCCCCGCCCCCCCTCCTTTGCTCCGGCTGCGATGCACACGCGTGCGCAACAAAGACAAAGATCCCCCGTATAGCCTTAATGGGCTTTTCGGGCAAGTGCTGTTCGCGAGCACCTACGAAGGCACACAAGGGGGTGGGGCGGCGATGTCGACGCACCGCACCAGGTACTCATTTGAGGCTGTGTCGACCTAGGGGAGGCCCAGGACCGGTTCAGATAATCGTCACTGTGGTGTTGGTGGCCGTGCGTGGGAATCGAACTCGGGTCGCCAGGTTCGTAGCGCTATCCGCTACTTACCACTCCACACACAACTTGGAAGATTTGGGTCCTGGTCCCCGAGATTGAAAACGAATTTCTTTAGAACCGCTTGTTGTGTTTAGTTTGTTGTCCTTCCCCCGCACCTCCGATAAGCACGTTTGGCTACATACGGTGCGAAAGAAGTTCAACATACCGTACATACACAGAGACCCATAGACTCATACAGAAACCCATAGACTCGTCACACGGAGACCCATAGACTCACACAGAAACCCATAGACTCGTCACACGGAGACCCATAGACTCATACAGAAACCCATAGACTCGTCACACGGAGACCCATGGACTCACACAGAAACCCATAGACTCGTCACACGGAGACCCATGGACTCACACAGAAACCCATAGACTCGTCACACGGAGACCCATGGACTCACACAGAAACCCATAGACTCGTCACACGGAGACCCATGGACTCACACAGAAACCCATAGACTCGTCACATGGAGACCCATGGACTCACACAGAAACCCATAGACTCGTCACACGGAGACCCATGGACTCACACAGAAACCCATAGACTCGTCACACGGAGACCCATGG
The DNA here is from genome assembly GCF_015708825.2 of Lethenteron reissneri. NCBI lineage: Eukaryota > Metazoa > Chordata > Hyperoartia > Petromyzontiformes > Petromyzontidae > Lethenteron > Lethenteron reissneri. The sequence goes on along the minus strand of NC_083842.1, from coordinate 4,579,418 downwards.
ACTCACACAGAAACCCATAGACTCGTCACACGGAGACCCATGGACTCACACAGAAACCCATAGACTCGTCACACGGAGACCCATGGACTCATACACTGCATCCGCGTGCTTTCAGATGCGCTTCTGCAGCCGTCTGGAACGTTCTTCCTTCCAACTTGGAGCTATACACACTTTTAAATCGTCTCGGTTGAAAACTCCGATAAGCACGGTTTGCTACGTACAATAATAATTGTATTTTATAGAACGTCATTCATGCAATTGCATCCCACAACGCCGCACGTCAATTATACAGTTCTGTGCACAGATAATATAACCACAAAATCCCACTGCCCAGCAAGTAAATAAAAATGAACAGATAAACAACGAGAAAAAAAATGCGCGCAAGAATGAAGTTCAAAAACGCCATACGTACAAACACACGTGACAGTTCTGTCCGGCTGCCAACGCCCACGGAGCCGCGGTCGGTGGCCACTCCGCTTCAGCCTCGGCCGTCAACGTCGCACGCAGCGGCTTCTCTTCAGACGCCGCGTCAGCGCCGCCGCTACCGGGCGGTGCGTAGGCTGTGTCACTGACGCTCGTGCGTCCGCTCGTGCGTCCGCGCGCAGGAAGCAGAACAGCGGAGATGCCATCGCGGTGGCCCCCGACCTGCCGGAGGTACAAGAAGGCGAAAATTCGTCGTGAAGCCGGAGAGTCGCCCTGCAGCGAACTTGGGCCGCGCCTGGAGGGAGAAGCGTCCGTACGTCCGTACGTCCGCCCACTGCCGCCGCCGCAGCAGCAGTGGCAGCGTTGAGCGGCGGCGGTGCGACGTGTCAGCCGCCGTCGAGGGGGAAGCGTCCAAGGGCCGTTGCCGCCGCCGTCGACCCTGCCGCGTACGGGGCTCCACGGTTCTTTTTGTTTTAAAAGAAAATGTTTCGAGTGACGCTCACAAGCTGAGATGTTTTTATTTTTGTTAACCCCGGGCGAGAACCGGATGAGTCTCGTTCGCGAGAGCGCCGTCTAGGGGGGGCGGGGAGGCGTGAGCCTGCCGCCAGCAGCCGGTGGCGATAATCGCCGCGCTGCGTGTGTGTGTGTAACGCATGCGCGATCTCAATCGAGCAATTTGCGCTGCGATTTTTTTTCTTCCCAATTTGGCAAATTTGCACCGTGACGCCGACACACGGCGGCCCTGCTCTTGCACGTGACGTCAAGGGATCATTACACACACCGCAGTAATAACCAGGGGCGGCCGCTGGATTCGAACCGCGAACTTCTCTGCCACGATGGGCGGTCGCGCGACCGCTTAAGCCGCGTCGTCGCGAACGCCACCCACCATCTCGCCGGGAGGAATCATGGAAGATATGCACTTTGTAACCGATGTCATTCCCTCTGCGCGTCTCGAGTAAGACTTCGCAGAAGCGGGAGCGGTCAATCGCTCCCCCCTCCCTCCCGACCGAGGTTCACGAAACGCGTGCGGCACGAAGCTGTGTGTCTACGTCGAACTTCTTTCGCACCGTACGTAGCCAACCGCGCCAATCGGAGGTGAGAATGCGTGGATCACCCACGCTCGGCGCGGGGGTGACTATTTTTCGAGTTAAAATTCACATCACTTTTTTTCAAGGAGCGTTCCTTACGCGCACGAGTCGCACCGTCAATGGCCACGGATCGCGGAGTTTCTACGAGGCAATATTCGCGCGTTCCCCCCCCCCACACCCACACACCGGCAGCAAAAAAATGATATCAGTCGGGTCACGAAGCATGAACTTTTGGGACGCCAAGGCCGCTGCAATGCACCATGGGAGCGGGTCGTTGGGGGGGGAAGGCACCCCCCCCCCCCCCCACCGCCGCTGCGCGCTGAGTCAGACGTAGACGATACCGCGGCCTGGTCCCGGAGGAAAACTGAGCGGAGGGGGGAGCGGAGACGGTGGCGAGAGGGGAGATGGACAGGGTGCTTCAAAAAGATGTTAACCACCTTCGAGAATTTGAAACAACGCCGCGAGAAATGTGCTGCCTCCGGGCTCTGGAGACCACCCGGAGAAGATTCCAGGCAACGTGTTGACAACGATGGGAGACGCTTTGACTTTTTGAAGCTACTGACATGCATTAATTATCACGTTAAGGCCCATTATCCGTTATTTTCCCATTAAAAAAACGATAGTCCAATGTCAGTGTTAACGTTTCTTTTGCAGCACCCTGGACACTGTGATAACCTCCTCAAGGCGACATTGAATCCTGGGCCTCACTTCATGCTGAGCCAGTGGGGAGCTAGCAGGGAAGGCTCAGCCTTGCTCTCACCTCAGTCCTCCTAGCGCGGTGTTTTCAGAGGCGGCGGGCGGGGGGGGCCACTTTCGCCGATAAGACATCACCGGTGTGGTGAGGGCCGCCACACATTTGAACCCATCGGGCTGGGTTTGACAGCAGCACGATGATGATGATGGGGGGCTGTTTTCACTCTTTGTGTATTGCTGGGGGGGCCGCACTAAAGGTCCACCAGCGGCCACCCAGTGGCCCGCGAGCCTTGGACGTGAAGGACAGTGGCCTAGCAAGATGACCTCTGGTCATCCGTGAGTGTAAGCACGCTGCTTATGATGATGATGATGCTAATGCTGCCTGCAAGGCTTGAGGTGTGGGGCCTGCAGGCGCCGACTGCTGCAGCCGCTACAGGCGTCGGTGTGTCAAGATGTAACCATGCACGTGTCTCTATGAGCAATGTTATATGCATGCGTGTAATTTGTATGTTACCGTATTATTTTATTAAAATGCCCTCAATGGAGCGGGAGTGGCTGCTGTCTGGCTGTGTGGACTGAAAGGAAGACACGTTTCATATTCGAAATTAAACTTTTTCTTTTACCAGGTAAGGCCCACTGAGCTAGAGAGCTTTTTTTTCAGAGTGACTTTGCCACATATGATAGCTCAACAAAGTGTGGAAATTCATAGCGGCAGCCAAATATACTGTAAAAGCATGTTTCTAAAACATTTAGAAAGACCCAGAGAAAAATCCACACGACCACGGGGAGAGAGACACGCAAACTCCAAATCTACAGCAGCAGCAGGCGTCAGGGTTGGGATCAAGCCCACGACCTTCTGTATACCAGGCGAGGTAGTTAACATCTCCTAGCCACCGTGATGATGATGAGAGAGAGCGAGAGAGACACACAAACTCCAAATATACAGCAGCAGGCATCGTCAGAGTCGAGATGGAACCCACGACCTCCTGTAGACCAGGCGAGGTAGTCAACATCTCCTGGCCACCGTGATGATGATGAGAGAGAGCGAGAGACACACAAACTCCAAATATACAGCAGCAGGCATCGTCAGAGTCGAGATGGAACCCACGACCTCCTGTAGACCAGGCGAGGTAGTCAACATCTCCTGGCCACCGTGATGATGATGAGAGAGAGCGAGAGACACACAAACTCCAAATATACAGCAGCAGGCATCGTCAGAGTCGAGATGGAACCCACGACCTCCTGTAGACCAGGCGAGGTAGTCAACATCTCCTGGCCACCGTGATGATGATGAGAGAGAGCGAGAGACACACAAACTCCAAATATACAGCAGCAGGCATCGTCAGAGTCGAGATCGAACCCACGACCTCCTGTACACCAGGCGAGGTAGTTAACATCTCCTGGCCACCGTGGCGAGGCAAGGGCCGCTGCTCTGCTCATCTGGACGCTTGGGGCTTAACGCCATTGGGGCTCCGTGAGAAGCCACAATAAAAAAAAAATGTTTCTCCCATTAATAACAGTGTAACAATACCCTTAGGTTTTATCGGTAAAGTCACGTAGGGAAAAATATAAATAAATAATAAAAATTATAGAAATAATAATAGTGATATTTTTGTGTAATTCCTTCACGTAAAGTCCTGGTCACAAAAGAAAAGTTTGTGGGGAGTAATAGCCACTTTCTGCACTTTAGAGGCACAACCAATTAGGAAATAACACTTCCTACCCAGGAACAAACAATCGTGTTACATCGTGTAATGTTCTTACATAATCCCTCTTAGTGAGGCGTCACGCCAAATTGTATCACAAGAACATTACGACTTCATCTGCAGTTTAATAAGAGATTTTCATTTGCACTATTGCTGTTGGGCAGTGTGTCAAAGCACAAGACGATGACGTCACAAGAAATGTCGTTGGGGTATCAGATATCGCGATAATCGAAGTATCGCGATACTTCCACCGTAAATCGCGATAATCGTATCGCGATATACGGTGGGAGAGGGAGGCGGAGGAAAGACGGAGCACGTGACCGCGCGCCGACCAATAGGAGAGCAGGTGCGCCGGGCCGCCCGCTCCGAGACCCGCTGCGTGGGCCCTGGTCGCGATGGCCGACTTCGCTGATGATCTCTTCGCCGTCTTCGAGGCGGCGGAGTCCCCGCAGCGGCTCCCGGGAGCCGCAGGAGGAGCCACAGCAGGAGGAGGAGGCAGAGGAGGAGGCGGCGGCGGCCGAGCAGAGTTGAGTGGCGACTGCAGCTTCTCTCACTCACACGCGGGCACGCGTACAGTAATAACCGTGTGTACAGTGCGTACACGTGACCACGTGGGTGGGTAACGTCGCTCGCACTGCGCTTGCCACGCATGGTCGGCGGCGTGCACCTAGCCTGGCACGGAGAGGGGGGGTAAACCCGCTCGCGCCGGTTCAAGTGTGCACCTAGCCTGGTACCGGCGGCGTGGTGACGATCCGGCCTCGCGTGAGCCCACGTTCACCGGATTATAAGACGCAAACAATTTGCTTGAAACTACAGGGGGGCTGTGGGGGGGGGGGTCTTACAGTCCGAAATGATGACGGCAATGGATGTGATCCTTCGTGTTCCTCATCATCATCACGGTGGCTAGGAGATGTTAACTACCTCGCCAGGTGTACAGGAGGTCGTGGGTTCGATCCCGACCTTGACGCCTGCTGTATATTTGGAGTTTGCATCTCTCATCATCACGATGGCTAGGAGATGTTAACTACCTCGCCAGGTGTACAGGAGGTCGTGGGTTCGATCCCGACCCTGACGCCTGCTGTATATTTGGAGTTTGCATCTCTCATCATCATCATCACGGTGGCTAGGAGATGTTGACTACCTCGCCAGGTGTACAGGAGGTCGTGGGTTCGATCCCGACCCTGAACGCCTGCTGTATATTTGGAGTTTGTGTCTCTCTCATCATTATCACGGTGGCTATGAGATGTTAACTACCTCGCCCGGTATACAGGAGGTGGTGGGTTCGATCCTGACCCTGACGCCTGCTGCTGCTGTATATTTGGAGTTTGCGTCTCTCATCTCTCCCCGTGGTCGCGTGGATTTTTTTCCTCCACATTTAGAATCAACATCGCGCGTTTTAGAGTATATTTGGCTGCTATAAATGTCCACATGACGATAAGCCGCTTCGCTGAGGAATCATTTGTGGCCAGGTCGCTTCTGAAAAAGAGCTATGTAGCTCGGTGTGCCTTACCTGGTAAAGTAAGAAGTTTGGTTTTTAGTTGAGTTGTTGCTCGCCCGAGATGGAAGTTACTGCAAGCGGGTATCAACCAGACCTTTGTCCAGTATTAATTACACAGCAGGCGTCACGGTCGGGATCGAACCCACGACCTCCTGTATACCAGGCGAGGTAGTTAACATCTCCTAGCCACCGTGATGATGATGATGATGAGAGAGACGCAGACTCCAAATATGCAGCAGGTCTTTACGGTCTGGATCGAACCCACGACCTCCTCTATACCAGGCGAGGTAGTTAACATCGCCTCGCCACCGTGATGATACGGGAGAGAGAGACGCAGACTCCAAATTTCCAGCAGGTCTTCACGGTCTGGATCGAACCCACGACCTCCTGTATACCAGGCGAGGTAGTTAACATCTCCTCGCCACCGTGATGATGATGATGAGAGCGACACAAACTCTAAATATACAGCAGGCCTTCAGGGTCTGGATTGAACCCACGACCTCCTGTATACCAGGCGAGGTAGTTAACATCTCCTCGCCACCGTGATGATGATGATGAGAGAGACGCAAACTCTAAATATACAGCAGGCCTTTAGGGTCTGGATTGAACCCACGACCTCCTGTATACCAGGCGAGGTAGTTCTAACATCTCCTCGCCACCATGGCGTCCAGCCTCGGGGGGTTTGGCCTCCAGATGGATCGGCGATCACCAACCTTGGCCCGCGTTTTCTCCCCTGCCAGGAGGAATGTCCGCGGCTCGAAAGCCGGGACGAGCGGCAGAGGGGAGCGAGGCAAGCGAGAGGTTGAGGAGGCCGAGCCGACGGCGGTGGTGGACAATGCCCCGCTCAGCAAGAAGATCAAGCTCTCGGAGGATTCCAAGTGAGCGCACCGTGGGGCCTGGTGGGCCCCACCCTGAGGGTCTCGGGTGGAGAGATTTGATTAACGTTGCGGGGAAGGATTGATGTGGATGGATGGATTGGAATGATTCTGATTCTGAATGCGTGTGGTGTTGTGAAGGTGAACTGTGCGAGTCCATGGGTCTCTGTGTGACGAGTCTTTGAGTTTATGTGTGAGTCTATGGGTCTCTGTGTATGTACTGTATGTTGAACTTCTTTCGCACCGCCGTACGTAGCTGACCGTGCTCATCGGAGGTGCGGGGGAAGGACAAGAAACTGAACGCAGCAAAAAGCAGTTTTAAATAAATTAGTTTTCAACCCATCCCTCTATCCACCATCGAAAAGATAGATGGTGGATAGAGGGATGGGACGGATGGATTGGATGGATGGGAGGGGGGGTGGGAGGGGAGGGAGGGAGGGATTCCACGTGAATTATAGCAGAATCAGAATAAATTTCGATTTAAAAATAATAGCTTACAACGTTTCGATTGCAACACAAGCAATCGTTGTCAGGAGTACAACGTATATCAAAGGTAAATAAATTAATTAACTTTTAACTCAACTTTTTATTTTGCCAGGGCAGGCCCACTGAGCTATTTAACACACTTTTATTTAACTCACTCTGTCTGTTGTCATATCCTCAAATCTTGTCACTACATTTTTAGCCACTTCCCAATGTCGTATCGACTGCAAACTTGGTATACTTATGTCATACTGATGACAATACTGGAAGGATCTGTGGGCCATGGAAGCGAGGCGGTTGAGCTTTTCCATCAGAGCAACATATGACGTCCTTCCAACACCAGTTAATCTTCACCAATAGTATGGTGAAGATCCGGACTGTGCACTCTGTTCCATGCCAGCCAACCTCAGGCACATTCTCACAGGGTGTAAAACAAGCCTCACCCAAGGACGCTACACTTGGCGTCACAACCAAGTCCTTAAAAACCTTGCGTCCGCCCTGGAGGACAAGCGAGCTGCCACCAACTCCCTACCACCACCCCCAGCAGCATCACACCCCTTACGGACGACCTTTGTCCGCGAATGGACTAAACCACCGAAGAGCGGCTCTACACCATTAGAGCGAGACCAGCTGCGCTTGGCCCGCGACTGGAAAATGCTAGCTGACATTGGCCGGCAACTTGTGTTTCCTCCGGAGATCACAACCACCACCCTAAGACCTGACATGGTGCTCTGGTCCCGTTCTCTCAAGAAGGTCTTCATCATTGAGCTCACAGTACCCTGGGAGGACTCAGTAGATGAGGCTTATGAGCGAAAACATCTGCGCTATGCCGATCTAGCTGCCGAAGTACGGCATCATGGCTGGAACACAGAAGTCCGACCAGTGGAGGTAGGCTGCAGAGGTTTTGTGGCAACATCTACAACCAGACTGCTTAGAGACCTGGGAATTAAGGGCCAGAGCCAGCGTTCGGCAATCAGAGCTGTATCGGAGGCGGCAGAAGGCAGCAGTCAGTGGCTCTGGATGAAGAGGAATAACCCCAGCTGGGCCCCAAAGTGAGAGGGCCAGGAGGTATGCAGTCAACAATGCTTGACTCTGGGAGGAGGATGCCCTTGCCATGCATAGTCCCATGGGATGTTGGCTATCAACAACAAGGCAACTCCTATGACTAATTGGGAATGGGACGCAAGCGTAGGATTGATCACCCTGTCGCTGGCCGCCTTTGGGGAGGGTGTATAGTATAAAAGGCCGAAACACCCTAGGAACCAAAGGTTCACTACTGACGATGTGCTCCCCAAATTTCACCAGGCTCACTGTTCATGAACTCTTGGAAGTGCTTGCACAAAGGATAGTAACATCTCATCCTGTGTTCTTGGAATCTATCATTAAAAATACAAATTATATATTTATAAACAATCTTTTTTATGGGTCTAATTGTCCACGCTCAACTAACGTTGGCTGTAAATCACCACGGTCCCTTACGTTATGGCAAGCTTCGAGGCCACTTCCTGGAGTCGTGGAGTTCTGCCATTACTAGTACGGTACATTTCATTAAAGCGTGTTTAAAAAAAGTATTTTTAAATATTCATTATTTTTATTCGGGAGTAACTTGGCCACTAATGATAGCTCAACGAAGTGCCTTGTCATCACGTGGAAATAGTCAAATAATCTAGATGGATGGGTGGGTGGATTGTGCTTGAGATGGCGAGCCGTTTGGGGAGAGAAGATATATTCTGTCGCATGTTGCAGAGGTTTGAATCCACTGGCCACTTGTATTATTACCGCGGCTGGCGTCGTGTTAACCGTAATATTGCTACGTGCCAACTTGTTTCACTCAATGTACGTGTCGTGGACTTGTTTAGCACCGTACGTAGCATGGCTGGCGACTCAAAGTGGACGTTAAAGATCCCTTGACGTCACGTGCAAGAGTAACGCCAACGTGTGCCATGCCTTGACGTCTCCTTGTCTTGCTAACTTTATCTGTCTCCACGTCTCCCGTCTTTCTGTATTTTCACACACCCCCCTTGGTGTTCCGAGTCACTGCGTCCGTGTGTCTGTGTCTCCTCGCCTCTCTTAAATTATCTTGGCTTCTCTGCATTGCTCGGCTTGTTTTTGCTATTGTCATCTTGGCCACCCGGGTCGGTCGCTCTCGCCAATCGAGGCTCTTTCCCCCGGTCCCTCGAGGCACACGCGTGACCTTTGAACCCCCTGTGCCGCAGCATGTCGGACCTCATGCCGAAGGTGAAGACGGTGCAAGTGGAGACGCTGGAGGGCTGCTTGCACGAGGTGCGTAGATCGTGCGGGCCGATGCCTGGGTGCTTGGGCCGGCATTGTGGTTGCGCAGGCCAATCGTTTCGCTTCGTACGTTCGTCTCTGCAGTTGCTTGCGATTGCCTTCGAAATGGATTCGATTTCGAACGCAATCGCAACTGCAGTTCCGATGACGTGGACGACTCGGAACGGAATCGGAAGAAAAACTGATGACGTAAACGTACGTCGGCGGAGCCGGGAAAGGGTGAATTGGTCACGCTCGATGACCTCGTGATGTTCCACTGGCTGGTTTCATTGGTGACACTTAAAGCCTGTTTGCCGACATGATGTTCAAGTCTGTTGTAATTTTGTCCCGTAGAAGCAGTTTGTTTCTGGCATGATGCGTTACTATTTTTGCTAACTCTGCGATAAATACATTTTGATCATCCAGGTTCTCCTTAATCTGAAACAAACTCCCTCTCACACGGTCGTAATGAAACGCTCATTCACGGAATTGACCAAACGTCCCAGTAATTGACCACGGAGTTTGGGCCAATTGTTTTGGCACCGGTTCTGGCTGCCTTTCCCACGTGTCTGGAGTGTGTCCCGCGCTTCTGAATCCCCATCCCTGCGAGAGTGAACGGTGACCGTGATCAACCGATTCGTTTATGAAAATAAACGAGTGGCGAATCGCAGCGATCACAAACACAAGTGTCTCGGTGCTCAAGCCACCACGTGATGGTCCCTCGTCACCACTGGCAGTCCGGAGCCAGTGGCGGAAATTCCACGTTCCCATGGCGGAGGTTCATCTGTCCACAGGGATGGCTTCACGCGGTAGTCGTAGTAGTCAATGCATTCCAAACAAAAACAGACTCATTCTAGATTTGAAGTTTCCGTGACTGCAAGAATCCATATTCTTTGGTTCTTTCGGTAAAGTCACATAGGTGAAAAAAGAGAAGAAAAAGAAATAAATTCAATCACGACGTTTCGATTGCAACACAAGCAATCATCATCAGGTGTGACAACCACAGCAAGAAAAAAATAGCTGTGGAAACGTCGTGGTTTAATTTATTAATTTTATTTTTTCACCTACGTGACTTTACCGAAAGAACCAAAAAGAGACTCGCAGAGCGAGACCGAGTAGCTCGTAGAGTAGTACACACACAATGTTGTCCCCACGCCCAACCGCGTGGCCGCGCAGCATCGCGAAGTTTGGCTCGAAGTAGATTAGCTCCGTTCGCGCACAATTGCACAAACCGCAAAGCGAGGGGAGCCTCGTGAACGCCGGATTCCGTCGGCGGATTTGACGGAGGGCGTGCGACGAACTTGAAACGCAACTCTTTCCGCTGCCCGACGCAGGTCGCCCTTCCGGCCAGCGAGGAGTACACGCCCCTGAAGCCCCGCGTGGGTCCTCCTGCCAAGGTGAGCCCTCGCCCCCACCCCCACCTGCGGTAGCCTCGTGGTTAGCCGCACTAAAAAATTATATTTTCTTTTTTCCATGTAAGACCCACTGAGCTATGTAGTTTTTTTTGCGGAAGCGACCTGGCCTGCAAATGATAGCTCAACGAAAGTGGCTTCTCATCGTCACGTGGAAATTCATAGCAGGAGCCAAATAATCTAAACGTCAGGGAGAGAGAATCGCACGCAAACTCCACTTAATAACGCAGCAGGCGTCAGTGTTGGGATCGAACCCACAGCCTCCGGTATACCAGGCGAGGTCGTTAACATCTCCTAGCCACCGTGGCGCTCTACAAGCGTTGCTCCGAGCTACTTCCCCCCGGTGGCCCCGAGTGAGATTTGCCCGACCAACGTCAGCGGCGATTATTATCGGAAGCCGTACCGGACCTCTCCTCTAGGACAACTCGGCCTTTTAAAATTGGGGGGGGGGGCCCGGTGTAAATCGGCTCTGGAGAGACAAAGGTGGCCGGGCGTGGTGGGTCAGCCAACATCGACCGACACAGATACCGCACCTGCCGTGCTCGCCCCCACCAGGGCGTGACATATTACGAAGTGCTGCTGCTGCTGCTGCGGCTGCACTAATGACATAAACGCTCGATACGTTCGTACAAATCAATGTAATAGACGACGTTTCGGGCGATGGCCCTTCTTCATGACGCCTTCTTCGCGGTGGTGCCGGCCACCTGTTTGCGCGCCGTGCCGGCCCTAACCGGTGCTCGCCGTAGAGGATGGACGGGGTGGGGGGGGGGATACAACAAACACCCTCGTCACTTGCGCTTGTTACCATCTCACCCCCCACTTTTGCCCCCCCCCCCCGACCTCACCCCCCTTCCCCCGCGTGCAGGAGTATCCCTTCGTGTTGGACCCGTTCCAGCGCGAGGCCATCGCGTGTCTCGACAACGGACACTCGGTGCTCGTGTCGGCGCACACGTCGGCCGGCAAGACCGTGTGTGCCGAGTACGTCTCCCCACCCCCCCCTCGGCACACGCCCCACGCAGATCGGCTCGGTCGAGCACGCCAATCCAATTGCCTCCCGGGTCCTCTGGTTTTTTCTTTTCTTTTCTTTCTCCCCCCCTCCGCGTTTTAGAATCGACCTGCGTTCGTAGAGTATTTGGCTGCTACTCTTTGGTTCTTTCGGTAAAGTCACGTATAAAGAGAAAATAATAAATTAAATACTTGCATACGACGTTTCGATTGCAACACAAGCAATCGTCATCAGGTATAAATTAAATAGAATCACAAATCTAGTATACTTAGAAATGTAATGTAGAAGGGAAATAATAAAAATAAAACATAATTATTATTTTATTATTTCCCTTCTACGTGACTTTACCGAAAGAACCAAAAAGATAAATCCCTGCAGTCACGAAAGCTTGAAATCGAAATTTAAATGTAATGTAATACAACAGAGAGTCGGATAACATAACAGTCATAACCCTACCTGGTTGATTACGTTCTTCCTGAGAATGCATTCTAGATTTGTGTTTCTATTTCATTTATACCTGATGATGATTGCTTGTGTTGCAATCGAAACGGCGTATGCTAGTATTTAATTTATTATTTTCTCTTTATACGTCACTTTACCGAAAGAACCAAAGAGTAATTCCTGCAGTCACAAAAGCTCCAAATTAAGTATTTGGCTGCTGCTTCAGTTTTCCACGTTATGACGGTTAGCCCCACTTCCTTGGGTATACAGGAGGTCGTGGGTTCGATCCCCTGACGCCTGCTGTATATTTTGAGTTTGCGGTGTCTCTCTCTCTCCACGTGGTCGCGTGGATTTCTCTCCGGGACCTCCGGTTTTCCCCTCCACATTTAGAATCAACGTCGCCATGCGTTTAGAGCATTGCTGCTATAAATTTCCACGTGATAAGCCAACTTCGTTGAGTTATCATTTTCCATAGCCAGGCCGCTTCTGAATAATGAGCTGTACAGTTCAGTGGGCCTTACCTAGTTTTGTAAATTACAAAAGTAAATTCGACACGTTGGTCAGCAAGCACCTCCTCTGTGTGTGTGGATCTCGACGCACAACGACGAGTGTGTCGGCAAACGGCGAGTCCTCGTTTAAAGCGGCAGATGCATTCCTGAAAAGATGGCAGGACAAATAACTGTGGGTACGCCCCCAGCGTTACCGTATCATTCCGCGCTTCGCCGCGCGGCTCAAGAAAGTAACAGAATCGGAATGTTTCTACTGGAGGAATCCGATGAGCTGTGAAGCTCTTTATTTTCCCCCCACACTCGAAGCCGGGGCACGGGCGATCGGAACGTTACGACGACAACAAACGATACAAAAACAACGCGAGGAGAGCATTCCGCGTCGAGCGGAAAGCGTTCCCGGGTGGCAGGAACACCGCCACGCTCTCGGCAAGGACTTGCCATAAAGTAGAAATGTCTAACAAGCGCCGTCCTCCTACACCCCCCCGCCCCGCCGCTCCCCGGCGCAGGTACGCGATTGCGCTGGCGCTGCGCGAGAAGCAGCGCGTGATCTTCACGAGCCCCATCAAGGCGCTGAGCAACCAGAAGTACCGTGAGATGTCCGAGGAGTTCCGTGACGTGGGCCTCATGACCGGTGACGTCACCATCAACCCCACGGCCTCCTGCCTCATCATGACCACCGAGGTGAGCCCGGCACCCAAATCCTTCCACCAGCTCTCTGGCCTCGTCATAAGCGGCCACGGGCGACGCTAGTGGCTGGACATAAGCTTACCCGGCTGAGCCTAGCTCTAACACTAACTCTTGCAACGAGCAGTAACGCTTGAACTACCTCTAACCCCGAGCCCGACGTTATCTCGCTCCGCTCCACCTCCCCGTGTCCCCCGCCGTCTCTCCGCAGATTCTGCGAAGCATGCTCTACAGGGGGTCGGAGGTCATGCGAGAGGTGGCCTGGGTCATCTTTGACGAAATCCACTACATGAGAGACGCAGGTACGGCCGGTGACCCGTGAGTCCGGAGGTCGCTCGCTTGTGTCTGTGTTGACCCAGAGGCCACGAGCGTGCGGCCTCATGAGCCTAGGAGCTGTGCCGCAGATAGGACTTGCCCCAGCAGCCTGTGCGTAGGCCGCATGGGGGAATCGTTGTGCTGTGTACACGGGGTGTGGCGTTGACCACCCGCCCGCTCGCGAAGGCCAACACGGTACGCAGGAGCTCGCTGACGGCCCTTGCCCCAACAGTGTGCTTGAGGTTCTGTGGGGGATCTTTGTGCGGGTGTAGAGCGCGGCGTGGTGTGGGAGGAGACGATCATCCTGCTGCCGAACAATGTGCACTACGTGTTCCTGTCCGCCACCATCCCCAACGCTCGCCAGTTCGCCGAGTGGATCTGTCATCTCCACGTCCAGGTGAGTGACACTCACCTGGCTGACCTCTCCTCTCCGCTCCCCCCTCCTCCTCCTCGCCCTCCTCTGCTGCTCCCCACGCACACACACACACGTGCTCCCACATGCACAATCACACACGCACAACAGCAGCCACCATTCATCACTAGGTCGGCGTTACATCACCGTCTCTCTGTCCTCCTCCACCACCACGTGCTTCCACCTCCACGTGTGTCTCTCCTCCCCGTGTGTGTTTCTCTCACTCTCCTCATCCTCCTGCTCCCCGTGTCTCTCTCCTCCTCCTCCCCCCGCTCCCCCATGCAGCCGTGCCACGTGGTCTACACGGACTACCGCCCCACCCCGCTGCAGCACTACATCTTCCCGGCGGGCGGGGACGGCCTCCACCTCGTCTTGGACGAGAACGTGAGCGAGCGCTGTAAACTCCGGCCACGGCCACGCGTGACGGCGGCGACGACGCCGCTGGACTGCGTGGGCGGCTCGGTGGTGATGGGGTGGCACCGGATCCGGATTTGCGGGGATTTTCGGGTCCCTGATTGGGGCGGGGAGTTCCCGGAGAAAGGTTCACGCGAGCAAGGCGGTGGGGGCGGGGGGAGGCTAACGCTTTTCCGTAGAGATGGAAATCAATGGATGTAATTGGCCTTCATCGGAATAAATGTATTTATAACTGCAGGAGGAATCCAATGAGCTGTCAAGATCTTTTATATAAGATATATCACAGATGTCCAGTCGGAGCACGGGGTAAGAACGTTACGACAACAAACGGTTACAAAACCACGATAGCAGTGCTAAGTACAAGAAAGTTAAACAAATCACCCAGACCCAGACAAACACAACTAAACCATCCCCATCCTGCCAGGCAAAGCCCACTGAGTTATTAGCATATTTTTCAGAAGCGACCTCGCCACAAATGATAGCTCACCGAGGTGGCCCATCATTTATCCAGGCCGTGTTGGTTTTTCCGGGACGGATCGTAAATATCTTGGGTCTGAACTGAAATGAATCCTTGCTCCAAGCTACACGGAATCTGATCCTGGATCCAGACTGCTTGCCAGTCCGCTCCTGGACGGGGGGCCGTCCATCCCACGCCGATGGCGAACGTTGTACGGATTGGACAAAGTGGATTGGTTAAAGCGGAGAGCAAAAGGCGCGGGAGCACGGGAGTACAGTACAACGACACGCCCCCGCAGCCTTGTTAACGGCCGTAACTCGTGATGGGTGCCCATTCGCGCACGATCCAGACTCAGCCCTGCTCCACTTCCGAGCCCCGACGATGTGTGCTGCATTGTGGGAGATTTCGACGTAGGCCTCAACGCCTGAGTTAAGATTCGGTCCGTGTCGTCCTCTGGCTCCCCCCGCCCCCCCCCCCCCGCTCCCACCCCACCCCCACCCCCCCCGCCGTAGGGATGTAGAATTTCCACCGGCGGCGGGGCTGTCGTGCGAGTGACGATTCACTCTCACCCCGACTTGTGTCTTTGTGCCTGCCGCCTCTCCCCCCCCACCCACCGTCCCCAAGGGCGAATTCCGCGAGGACAACTTCAGCTCGGCCATGCAGGTTCTGCGGGACATGGGGGACCTGGCCAAGGGCGACCAGAAGGGGCGGAAGGGGGGCACCAAGGGTGAGTCCGCTTGCGTACGGGAAGGGGGGGGGGCGGTGGCGTAGCGCTTCGCGAGCCGCGCTACGAACCCGGCGGACCGAGTTCGATTTCGCGGCCGCCTGAGTGCGGAAACGTCGTTTTTATTTTCTGAAACGTCGCGGTTTCGTCGCATTCCGTGCTTCCGCCGCAAGCAACGACGCCACCACGCGCCGTCGTCATCCCCCCCCCCCCGTCGTTCCTCCCCCGCCCCCCCCCCCCCACACCGAGAGCAGGCCCCTGCAACGTGTTCAAGATCGTCAAGATGATCATGGAGAGGAACTTCCAGCCGGTCATCATCTTCAGCTTCAGCAAGAAAGATTGCGAGGCCTACGCCATGCAGATGACCAAGCTGGACTTCAACACAGGTGCGGCCGCGTTTAAATCCACACACAGGCACAGGCAAAGATCCCCCGCGTAGCCTTAAGAGACTGTTGGGGCAAGTGCTGCTTTGAGCGAGTTGCTCCTATGAAGGCCGGAACGGCACGCGAGGGGGGTGGGTGGCAAGCCTTTGTCTCCCCAGTGCCGATGTTTTTGACACACCGCACCGGGTATTCAATTGAGGCCGAGTCGACCTAGGGGAGGCCCAGAACCGGTTCAAATGATCGTCACTGGGTGTTGGCCGTGAGCGAGAATTGAACTCGTGTCGCCGGGTTTGAAACGCAGCTTGCTAACCGCTACGCTACCGCTCTCCCCGCACACGCACACACGGCGTTATTGACTGAACGAGAACACGTTCCTTCGGAGTGGGCAGGTAGGAACTTGGTTGGACGGCGCATTCGTGCGATCCGTGTCACGCGGCACAAGCTGCGTGGGGCGGCGCGTCACGTGGTGCTGAGCCCGCCCGAAGCGTTCTATGAAATACAAATCGAGGGCGTGGCTATGCACGACAGACAGACAAATAATCCCTGGTGGGCAGTGTGGAACTGTTCCTACCTGTATTAATGGTCGGCTGTGCTTGTGCCGCCACTGCCAACGCAGCAGCAGCAGTAGTAGCAGCAGCAGCACCGCCAGGTGCTTTGTAACAAGGATCTCGGGGCTTCGTGCCTTTTTGTTCCGTGCCACGGGGACGTGGGGTAGAATCGAGGTGGAGAGAAAGGGGACGGCAGAGAGGGAAGAGAGAAGCGACGGAGTGGGGGAAGTGAGATGGAAAAGTGCGGAGAAGGAACGGAGAGACCGGGAGCGCAGCTGTCAAGGAGAGTTGAGACTGCGGACGTAGAGACCCGCACGAGGGCCTCGCCGCCGCCGCTGCTGCTGCACGGGGCGGCGTCTGTCCTCACAGTGGGCGGGGGAAGGAGAGGGGGTGGCCACACACAGACAGACAGAATGTCACGTGGTTCACGGGGGCAGCCCGAGCCGATTGGGATCCGTAGACGGACGTGGCTGCGGGTCGTCTCGCCGTGTTTCTCGCCGTTGCTTGTGAAACCGCCGCTCAGCCGTTGCTCACCGCCAACATCCTCCCCCCACCGTGTCGGGTGCAGACGATGAGAAGAAGCTGGTGGATGAGGTGTTCACCAACGCCATCGACTGCTTGTCCGACGAGGACAAGAAACTGCCGCAGGTGAGAGACAGAGAGGGAGCGAGGGAGTTCCGTGGGTTTCACTTCCTCAAACTTTTTTATTGGCACGCTTGCTGCGAGTACAGGCCACGAGCAGCACTCTGATTACCACTGTTGGCTACGTACGGTGCGAAAGAAGTTCTACATCCGTACAAACATCCGTGCGCCCCGTCGCAGGTGGAGCACGTGCTGCCCCTGCTCAGGAGAGGCATCGGCATCCACCACGGGGGCCTGCTGCCCATCCTCAAGGAGACCATCGAGATCCTCTTCTCGGAGGGCCTCATCAAGGTGAGACGAGGCCGCGGCGAGCTCACGGTGAATTTGTTGAACCTGAGTGAGAGCTCCAAGGGACCGGGATGTAGGAGTCTGCATGTACGTGTGTACGTGCATGTTTGAGCTCGTTTCACACCGTACGTAGCCAACCGTGCTGATCGGAGGTGCGAGGCTCATTCGCAAGTGTTGGGTGGGTGAATGGGTGAGTGAGTGGTGTGGGTGGGTGGGTGAGTGCATGAATGGGTGAATGGGTGAGTGAGTGAGTGGGTGGTTGGGTGAGTGGATGAGTGGGTGGGTGGGTGAGTGCGTGGGTGGGTGAGTGAGTGGGTGAGTGAGTGAGTGGGTGGTTGGGTGAGTGGATGAGTGGGTGGGTGGGTGAGTGCGTGGGTGGGTGAGTGAGTGCGTGAATGGGTGGGTGGGTGGGTAAGTGAGTGGGTGAGTGAGTGGGTGGATGAGTGGGTGGGTGGGTGGGTGAGTGGGTGGGTGGGTGAGTGAGTGGGTGAGTGAGTGAGTGGGTGGTTGGGTGAGTGGGTGGGTGGGTGAGTGGGTGGGTGGGTGGGTGGGTGGGTGGGTGGGTGGGTGGGTGAGTGAGTGGGTGAGTGAGTGAGTGGGTGAGTGAGTGAGTGAGTGGGTGGGTGAGTGAGTGAGTGGATGAATGGGTGAGTGGGTGGGTGAGTGGATGAGTGGATGAATGGGTGGGTGGGTGGATAGGTGGGTGGGTGAGTGAGTGGATGAGTGGAGGAATGGGTGGGTGGGTGAGTGCATGAATGGGTGGGTGGATAAGTGGATGAATGGGTGGGCAAGATGGTGGGTGAGTGGGTGAATGATTGAGTTAGAAGTTGTGATTGAGCGAGTGAGTTCAAGTTTATTTTATTTAACCTGCAGGTGGGAACTCTAGAGCCCAGGATGTTGGAGTCTCATTCGCAGGAGTTGACCTCTGGCTCACTGAAAATCAAAAGAAAGCGATGCAATGAAGCAAACCGCAATTGGAACAAAAATTAATAACAAAAAACGCGGTCACAATAACAAACAAATCCCCTGGCCACCCACCCCCTCGTGTGAGCCGTGGCGGTCTTCATAGGTGCCCCAACAGACTGTTAAAGCTTTCTCTTTCCGTGCGTGTGTGTGCGTGCGTGTATGTGTGTGCGTGCGTGCATGCGTGTGTGTGTGCGTGTGTGCGTGCGTGCATGCGTGTGTGTGTGTGTGTGCGTGCGTGCGCGTGTGTGTGTGCGTGCGTGCGGCGCGTGTGTGTGTGCGTGTGTGTGTGTGTGTGCGTACGTGCATGCGTGTGTGTGCGTGTGTGTGTGTGTGTGCGTGCGTGCGTGTGCGTGTGTGCGTGCAGGCGCTGTTTGCCACGGAGACGTTCGCCATGGGCATCAACATGCCGGCGCGCACCGTGCTCTTCACCAACGCGCGCAAGTTCGACGGCAAGGACTTCCGCTGGGTAGGTCGGGCTGTGGCGGTGGGTGCCACATTGGCGAGATGTGAACGACCTCGCCTGGTCGCGTGGATTTTTCTCCGGGCCCCCTCCGCTTTCCCCCCCCCACATTTAGAATCGACATCGCCACGCGTTTTAGAGCAATGTACATTTACACGCGATAAGCCACTTAGTTGATTTCTCATTTGTGTTGGGTGGGTCGCTTCTGAAAAAAAAGAGCCTCTATACAGCTCAGTGGGCCTCAACCTGGTAAAATAAAAAATAGTTTTAAGTTTGTGGTCGTTGTGCTGTCTAGCGGGGAGAGTAGGACGGCCTCCACCACCACCGCAATCGCCGCAGCTCCCTACACCGCACCTCTGCGCTCTGGAATTCGTCTCAATTTTAAAACGGCGGTGGCGTGGGGGGGGGGGGCGGTGGCGGCGAGGGAGACGACCTCGCGAGAGAGGTCGGAGCGTGCGGCCGTGGAAGGGGAACTGCGAGGCCGCCGCGGGTGAAGGATATTTTCCGCGCGGACTGTTTGCGTTTGATTAACACCTTTCGGAGGGAGGGAGAGAGAGTGGTGGGTGGGGGGGGGTTTAGAGCGTTAGTTCCTCACTTGTTTAACAAGATAATATTTTCACGTTGTGCCGGGGGGGGTTACGGCCGCCGAGATCTCGGTCACGCGACCCACAATGATGATGAATCGGTGCTTCTCGTGTTGGCGGTCCGCGGATTGTTCGCGAGCGAAACCCCCGCGCGGCAACGGCGGCGTCGCGAGTTGACAATTGTCGGGAGAGAGAAAGGCCCTCGCTGCCCGATGCTAACCGTGTCCAGCTGAATGGCCGTTTAGTCGTCTTGCCTTATCGACGGTTAGTTTAAAACAAAAAATGAAGGCGTGCGTGGGGCAATTGCCCCCTACCCTCCCCCCACCTATCCCCTTCCCGAGTCGAAACGATCAATTTCCTCCCCAACCACTCCCCCCCCCCCCCCGCCTCTAATGAGTAAACGAGCGGTTTCCTCGTCGCGTGGGGGCTTTAACTCGATTTGAGGAGCGAGGCAGCGCCCATCGGCGGGTGGCAGGCGGCTCGCGTTCTCGCTCGCCCGCCCGCTCTTGTCGACGCTGCGGAAGGGGGGGTCGAAACCCTCCGCTGATGGTGAGTCAATGGGCTTCCCGGAGCGTTGGCTTCCCGGATGCATAGGCCGCCGATGTTCCCGTCGCGCTATGATGGTGCATCTCGTGCTTCCTGATTTGAGGCGGGGGAAGCGTTTTATGCATCGGCTCTGCCCCGTCAGCCCCCTCGCGTGTTGATCCGTGGGGGGAGGTGGGCCGTGACTCTACGTGCGTACGTATGGTGAACTTCTTTCGCACCGTACGTAGCCAACCGTGCTGATCGGGGAGGTGCGCACGATAGGACGGCTCTCGTAGAGATGCCATCGGTACGACGAAGAGGGAAATTTGAGCGTCAAGTTGCCGTCGCGTTGAACTCGTACACTCACCACTAGTACACTCACCACTAGTACACTCACCACTACAGATCAGTCAACCCCTTATCAGTACCCTACCTTATTACTGACCAATGCAGACCTCATTGGTCACCCCGTGCCCTTATAAATCCCAACGTTCATCCTCTAAACTCTCATCACAAGGGAGAAACACACAAACACAGACACATTTTGTATGCCCGATTGAAACGGCTGTACGCCGTATGGACCTGAAAACTCAATTTCTTTCCTTATAAGAATACGTGGAAACCCATATGGGTTGACAGGTACGCTACTATACACTACACTGCTCTACACTACACTATACACTACACTACTATACATCACTACAAACCTGTCAACTCCTTACCAGAGCCCTACCTTATGACAGACCAATTCAGACCTTATTGGTCACCCCGTGCCCCTTATCCGACAAAGTTCCATCACCGGGGAGAAACGCAAACAAATTGACGCAATTGGTGATGTTTGCCGCCTGTATTAAAACGGCTGGACCCGGACAACTCAATTTCCCTGTTCAAGAAATGTCGGTGTGGCCGTGCGGGCTGGCACGGCGTGTCAGCAGGCTACGCCGCGCTCTCTGCTACCCACCGAGCCACCCTGCCCGTTTTTTAAATCCTTTATATTAAGTTCACTTGCTTGCTTGCTTACGACCGTGCAAATCTTTCGGTCGTTTTTTAACCCACTTCCCGTGATCCAATCGAGCTGACATTTTTTACACAGACTCGTTGTGCGTGACAATTAATAAAATTGGTTCCAAAATTCTACACGTTTTAGGACAAAAATATTATATTTAATTACCAATTGCTTAATGCTGCCATGCAATCATCTGACCCATAGGTGGCAGCCATCTCAAGCCAGAGGACGAGAGGACTCTAGCCGCCACGCATATAAAGGATTTATAGTGAAAAACTTTCTTTTACGGGTTATCTTATTACCTCCTCCCCCAACATTCGGTAAACGTGTGCTTTGAGATGATGTCGATAATTTTGCTCCTGTTAATGTGAAAACGATGGGGGCCCGATTTGTTTAGCGGCCATCATCGTTTGTGGTGGTGGGCAGGTTTCTTCGGGAAAACAAGTTAACAACCTCGGTGACGGGGCTTTGCCTGGTAGGGCAGCGATGGTTTAGTTGGTGTATTTGTATGTGTCTGGGTGATTGGTTTACCTTTCTGGTACTTTGCACTGCTCCTGTGGTTTGTGTCTTGTTTGTTGTTTGGAACGTTCTGACCCCGTGCCCCTAAAGCTTTTGTGATTGCAGGAATTCATGTTCTTTTGGTCTTTTGGTAAAGTCATGCCGATAGGTCGAAAGAAAATAACAAAACGTTCGTCATCATTTGACGACGAACATTTGACGACGAACGCGCGCGTTGTGATCGGAACGCCGCAGTTACGGGACTTGACCGAAAGACCCAAAGAATATTCCTCCCGCAGTTACAAAAACATTTATTCTGACTCCGATAGCCCCCACAGCTTCCGGTCGTCGTCATCCGGAACGTGCCGTGATTTTTCCCGAACGTGCGTTTGTGCGCGCGTGCCTCGCTAACCCCCCCCCCACCTCCCCCCCCCCACCCCTCCCCCCACCTTCCCCCCCCACCCCTCCCCCCACCATCTTCTCGCGGCAGATATCTTCGGGCGAGTATATCCAGATGTCGGGGCGAGCGGGACGCCGCGGGATGGACGATCGCGGCATCGTCATCCTCATGGTGGACGAGAAACTCAACCCGGCCATCGGCAAGGCCTTGCTCAAGGTGGGACAAAGTGGTGGCGGTGGCGGGGGTTGTGATGATGATGGTGGTGGTGGCGGGGGTGGTGGTAGTGATGGTGATGGCGGTGGTAGTGACGATGGTGGTGGTGGCTGCGGTGATGGCGGGGCTTGTGGTAGTGATGGTGGTGATGGCAGGGGTGGTGGTGGTGGTGGTGGTGGTGGCGGTGATGGTGGTTGCGGGGGTGGTGGTAGTGATGGTGGTGATGGCGGGGGTGGTGGTAGTGATGGTGGTGGTGATGGGGGTGGTGGTAGTAATGGTGGTGATGGTCATGGTGGTGATGGTGGTGGGTGGTGGTGGTGATGGTCATGGTGGTGATGGTGGGGGGTGGTGGTGGTGGTGGTGGTAATGACGGTGGCCGTGATGGTGGCGATGCACGGCAGTCTGTGACTTGCCATTTTTAGGGGGCGCGCGATTGGCAGATCGCACGAAGATTCATAAGATCTCTGGATCCCCCCCTCCCCCCCGTGAGACCCAAAGAATCCATTTGCCTCTCTGGTCGAGTGCTGCGCCACCCTTGGTGTTTGCGAACAGTCCCCAGAAGCGGACATCACAGAGCTACCCGTGACATCCCAGCAGAGCGGGGGGGGCAGCACTCCCCCACCCGCTCTGCCATGCGGCTGGAGTTGAGCCGAATGAAGCTTCTCGCTGGTGTCAGCGCCGCTCTCTGACCACCTCCATTCCACGCCGGGTCATCGTCGGTGTAGGCCGTGTGGGTCCAAATTCACCGAAATGAAATACATTGAAAAAAAAAATACCTGCAAATTTGTTCCGGTGGTGGATCTCTGAGCAGGCATCGCCTCCCGATTGCAAAACTACCGCCGCTTGCCGCGTCTGTGAACTCCGCCGCTTGTGCAGCAGCGACAGGCACCCTCCTTAAAAGGAACCCTGACCGACTCAGCGTGGTTCTCCTGGAGAAGTAAAATCTTTAAAATCACGGTTTGTCTCTTGACGGACCGGCTTTTCTTGCCGCCCCCCACCCCCCCCGATCATCTGTGCCCCCGCTCCCCCAGGGGCTGCCGGACCCCCTGAACAGCGCCTTCCACCTGACGTACAACATGGTGCTGAACCTGCTGCGCGTCGAGGAGATCAACCCCGAGTACATGCTGGAGAAGTCGTTCTGCCAGTTCCAGCAGTACAAGGCCCTGCCCGACATGATTACCAGTGAGTTCGCTCGCTCACCCTCCACCCCCCCCTCTTCCTCCATCCCCCTCCTCTTCCACCCCATCCTCCTCCCGCTCCACCCCCCCTCCTCCTCCACCCCCCCCTCCCCCCTCCTCCTCTACCCCCCCCTCCTCCTCCAACCCCGCTCCTCTTCCACCCCACCCTCCACCCGCTCTACCCCCCCTCTTCCTCCACGCCCCCCTCCTCTTCAACCCCACCCTCCTCCTCTACCCCCCCTCCTCCTCCAACCCCCCTTCCTCCTCCAATCCTCCTACTCCACCCCCACCTCCTCCCCCCCCTCCTCTTCCACCCCATCCTCCTCCTCCACCCCTCCTCCTCCCGCTCTACCCCCCTATTCCTCCACCCCCCCCCTCCTCCCCCCCCCCCTTCCTCCCCCCCCTCCTCCTCCTCTACCCCCCCTCCTCCCCTGCTCCTCCCCTCATCCTCTACGCCCCCTCCTCCGCCTCTACCCCCCCCTCCTCCCCCCTGCGCGTGCAGCATCGGCCAGGGAGATGAGATGGCCGATGCTTTGTGATCTCTGGGCATCCAGAGAAGGCCACACGGCTGTAGCCACCACCGCTACCCCCACAACCGCTAACCCCACAACCGCTGACCAAAACTCTTTCCTATTTTACCGGGTAAGAGCCCCTTGAGCTCCGTGGCACCTTTGTTTGTTTGTTTGGAAGTGACCAGCGACCTGCCCGTCGCAGATGATAGCTCAACGAAGTGGGCTCATCGTCGTCATCGTCGTCCGGGCTGTGGGCGGGAGGCGGTGGTGGGGGGGGTCTCTGCGAGGTGCGGCAAGCGACCGCAGCGACTCGGTGTCTCCGCCCAGCAGGGGGCACCGCTCGCCAACATCGCCAACGTCGCTCGGTGCCGCCCCCCCCCTCGCTACGGGGAGGGGGGGGGCGCGAGTCGTTTCCGTTTCTCGGTTTCGGCAGAAAAAGTTCCGGTTGCAGCGGCAACAACAACAACATCCCCCTCCCACCCACCAACCACCCACCACCCACCCCCTCCACCACGCTCCCCCCAAACTCTCGCTTCTCCAAGGGCAAGTTGACTTCGCCCACGCGGACTGAAGCAGCCGCCGTCATGATCATCATCATCATCGCCGTTCACTTGGCCTGGAGTTCTGTGTGTGTGTGCGAGTGTGTCTTTGGAGTGTATGTCTAGTTGAGCGTCTGAGCGTGTGAGTGTGTAGTGTGTGTGTATTCGCTGCACTACTGCACTGCGAAACCGGCGACCTGAGTTTGATTCCCACTCACGGCCAACACCGGTGACGATTATCTGAACTGGCCTTGGGCCTCCCCTAGGTTGACTCGGCCTCAAATGAGTACCCGGTGCAGCGTGTAAACATCGCCACTGGGGAGACAAAGGCGGTCGGGCGTGGTGCTGGCCACCCACCCCTTCGTGTACCGTGCCGGCCTTTGTAGGTGCTCGCTAACAGCACTTGCCCCTACAGCCTGTTACAGGCTACACGGGGGATCTTTGCCTTTGTGTAGGAGGGTGCAGGAACATTGCACACTCGTGAGAGCCTAGGTGACAAGATTTACGCGTTTATTAATGAATAATTAGAAGTACTTGAGTCTGTGTGTCTAGTGTGTGCATATGGTGTGGGTTTGAGGGTTTGTGTGTGTTTATATTTTGACTTAAAGCTTTCGTGACTGCAGGAATTCACATTCTTTGGGTCTTCGGTAAAGTTACGTGGATAGGTTCAAATAAAATAAACGATGACGTTTCGATCGCAACACAAGCAGTCGTCTTCAGGAAAAAGGGGACGTCGTAGTTTTTTGTTATTTTCTTTGAACCTATCGACGTAAATTTAGGAAAGCTTTAAGTCATTGTCTGTGTGAGTTGATGTGTATCTTTGTGTGTGTGTGCGCATAGAAAGTGTGTGTGCAGTGATGAACAAAGACAAAGATCCCCCATGTAGCCTGTAACAGGCTGTAGGGGCAAGTGCTGTTAGCGAGCACCTACTAAGGCCAGCACGGCACACGAGGGGGTGGGTGGCCAGCACCACGCCCGGCCTCCTTTGTCTCCCCAGTGGCGATGTTTACACACCGTGCCGGGTCCTCATTTGTCGACCTAGGGGAGGCCCAAGACCGGTTTAGATAATCATCACCTTGCGTTGGCCGTGAGCGGGAATCGAACCCGGGCTGCCGGGTTCGTAGCGCGGCGTAGCGCGGCGTAGCGCTACCCGCCACGCACCCAGCAACTTTACAGCTCGCACGTGAACACGCCGTGACCGCCCCCACCCCCCAGCAAGACGCTCAAAACATTCGGGGAGATGCTTGTCAAACGCACTTGTTTAGGCCCCTGTTTATTTTCCTTCCTGCTGCTGTTTAAAGTCGCCTCGTGTTTATTAACCGCCGGGGAAATGCTGACTGCGGGGTTTTTATACCCCCCCCCCCACCACCCTCGCAACAAGATTTCCACCAAAGGGTCTGGTGGCCCACGGCAACGCCTGGCCCCTCCCCCCTCTCACCTGGCCCCACCCCCCCTCACCTGGCCCCACCCCCCCCTCACCTGGCCCCTCCTCCCTCTCACCTGGCCCCTCTCACGTGGCCCCTCCCCCCCCTCACCTGGCCCCTCCCCCCTCTCACCTGGCCCCTCCCCCCCTCACCTGGCCCCTCCCCCCTCTCACCTCGCTCCACTCATTCCTAGCCACAGCGGCCTCTCGTGCACCGCGCCGTCGAAGCACTTGCCCCCAGCAGCGGTGCGTGAGCGGCTACCTGGGGGATCTTTGTCCGCGTGGCTCTGCGTGGGTCTTGGGGCCGCCGTGCGAACGCGGGGGTCGTGGTGGTGTGACCCCTCCGCGTGCGGGCGGGCGAGCGGGCGGGCGAGCGGGCGGGCGAGCGGGCGGGGGTCGTGGTGGGGGTCGTGGTGGGGGTCGTGGTGGGGGTCGTGGCGGGGGTCGTGGTGGATCCCAGAGCGTGCGGGCGAGCGCGTTCTGTTTATCCTCAAAACCAACTTGGCACTGGCGCAAAGAGAGCCGCTCCTTTCAATCATGATGGGGGGGGGGGACGGCAGGGGTTGTCACGACTTTTTTTCCCCCTCGCTCTTCCCCCCCCCCCCCCCCGCCGCTCTTCGTTACCACCGAACGTGCTGCGTGCTGGAGGAGCAGCCGTGACTCGTTGGGTCTCGTGCGGTAACAACAACAACCCCGGCCGCCCCCCCCGCGGGGTCACGAGGTTGAAGGGCACGTGGGGTGACACGGGGGGGGGGGGGGGGGGGCGCGGTGTCGTTGGAAGTGACAATTGGAGACAGACGCGCGGCGATCTTCCATTGTTGTCGAACACAAAGCGGCACATTGACAGCAGCGGGCGGTGAGACTGGGGGGGGGGTGGGGGGTCGGCTGGGGTCACGTGGAGCTGCCCCTGCCCCCTAAGTGACCACCGCTGGGTGGTTGACGATGGCGATGGTTGCCCGTTGCGTTGCCCGCGCCAATCGCCGTGCCCGCCGTGGCCGGACGCGTCACCCGAGCGGCGGTTCAAGCTCAAGTTCATGTATTAGGTGTAGAGCCCTGTGAGCCATTCGGCTCTTGAATCGGGTGCAACCGCAACAAACAAAAAACATGAACAAAAAACATCTTGAAGTGAATATGTAACTGAGTGCAAACAGAAAATCTAAGAAAAGACGGCAAAATATTGCAGAAAAAAACACCGTACGCCAACGCTGTGTGCAAAAATCCCAGTGGGATGCAAGTCAAACAACCAACAACAACCACAAGACAACTTAGATTAAGGCCATTAGTCTAACTCTGTACTACACCAAACAAACATGGCTAAACCAATACACTTTTCGAAATCACCAAAATAAAGCCATGAAACCAATGAAACAGTGGTCATAGGAACTGTGACGGTGGATTATCCCTCGCTGCGGGCTGTTGCCGACGCGAGCGGGATTTGGAAGGTCCCACTTGTGACGCTGACGGCACTAGGCAACTGCTGTTGACATTCCTTCCCTTTATTAATGCTACCCCTATCCCCTCCCTTTGATACTGCTATAATCCTGCATAATGCACGGGCATAATATGACTTTGAAACCCCCCCGCCCACCTCCTACGCATCTCACAAGTAGTACTAATCACATACCTGCATTTCCCATAAATATGCTAAATTCCTCTTGATATGCAAATTATTTTGTCAAGGCGCACCTTCCCACCTTCCAACCCAGCTTAAATATATGCTCCAAGCGTGGTGTTGTTTCATTCAGACGCTGTCTCCCCGACAGACCTGGTCTTCACCTGAGGGACTGCTGCTTGCGTTGTGGCCGAAACGTCGTGAGAATTATTTTATTATGTTTTATTTTTATTATGTTATTATTTCCATTCTACGTGACTTTACCGAAAGAACCAAGAAGATGCTGTTGATGCTCTCGCAGTGTTGACCAGGGCTGTCGACGGGCTCGAACCACAAGTGGCGAGCGCGCCACCGCCAGGCCGAGTAAAATCCTGTGCCACGTTTGTAATGCTGCTGCTGCTGATCATGATGATCGCCACGGTAGCGGGAAGTTGACCACCTCGCCCGGTATACAGGAGGGCGTGGGTTCGATCCTGACCCTGACGATGTCTGCTGCTGAATATTTTTAGTCTGCGTCTCTCATCATCGTCATCATCAGGGTGGCTAGGAGATGTTAACCACCTCGCCCAGTATACAGGAGGACGTGGGTTCGATCCTGACCCTGACGATGTCTGCTGCTGAATATTTTGAGTCTGCGTCTCTCATCATCGTCATCATCAGGGTGGCTAGGAGATGTTAACCACCTCGCCTGGTGTACAGGAGGTCGTGGGTTCGATCCCGACCCTGACGCTTGCTGTATATTTGGAGTTTGCGTGGTCGCGTGGATTTTCCTGCGGGTCCTCCGGTTTTTCCTGCGCATCAAGGAACGTGCTTTTAAAGCATTTTGCTGCTCTACATTTCCACATGACGAGCCCCACTTGATTGAGCTGTGATTTGTGGCCGGGTCGCTTCCGAAACAGAGCTACGTAGCTCAGTGGGCCTTCCCTGGTATATTAAAAGATAGTCGTTTGATGATGATGATGCTGCTACTGCTAACCACGATGCTGGTGACGCTGATGGTGAACCGTCGTGACGCTGAGCTTCTCGTGGAGCCCGGTTGGGGGGGGGGGGGCAGGGGGCTTCTCCCCCCAGCGGCAGCCGTCCCCGTGCGGCACAAGGCGACTCGGGAATTAGTCTGCCGGCGGGCGATGGCGCGGTTTGCCCTTGCTCCGATTTCTCTCGGTTTGCGTTCGGCGCCGTGGCGGTCACCTCCGGTCGCTCGTGCGAACGAGGCTCGTCCCGGCCTCGCCCGCCTGCGTGCGTGGAACTGTGGCCGTCCGTGACGTAGAACGCCCCCCCCCCCCCCCTGCCCCCTCCCGCCGCAGAGCTGAAGATGTTGGAGCAGATGTACAACGGCACGCAGGTGCCCGAGGAGGAGAGCGTCTGCGCCTACTTCAAGATCCGGCAGCAGCTGGCGCGCCTCGCCCGCGACGTCGAGGAGTTTGTCCGCCGCCCCAAGTACTGCATCCCCTTCCTGCAGCCGGGCCGCATGGTCAAGGTGCGCGCCGGTGGGGGAGGGCGAGAGGGCGAGCGAGTGAGAGGGCGAGCGAGTGAGAGGGCGAGTGAGATGAGCAAGTGAGATGAGCAAGTGAGATGGCGAGCGAGCGACCGAGTGAGTGAGAGGGCAAGCGAGCGACCGAGTGAGAGGGTGAGCAAGTGAGCGAGAGTGAGTGAGGGAGAGGGTGAGCGAGCGACCGTGAGTGAGTGAGAGGGTGAGCGAGCGACCGAGTGAGTGAGAGGGTGAGTGAGAGGGTGAGCAAGTGAAGGAGAGTGAGCGAGCGAGGGGGGAAGCGAGTGAGCGGGCGAGTGAGAGGGTGAGTGGGTGAGCGGGCGAGTGAGAGGCGAGAGGGAGCGGGCGAGTGAGAGGGTGAGCGAGAGGGAGCGGGCGAGTGAGAGGGTGAGTGTGTGTCCTAGTGTCTGTATGTGGAAAGTGATAGTGTAGGGGTTAGCGCACCGCGCTACGAACCCAGCAGAGTTCCCCGAGTACCCGGCGCGGCGTGTAAACATCGTCACAGGGAGAGACAAAGGCAGTCGGGCGTGGTGCTGGCCTCCCACCCGCTCGTGTGCCGTGCCGGCCTTCACAGGTGCTACTCGCTAACGGCACTTGCCCCAACAGTCCGTGAAGGCTGCACTCGTTTGACTACGATCCAGGCTGGGTTTCACCCAAGCTGGATTGTGCCGAGGAGCTCGTGAATCCTTCGAAAGATCTGGACGCACTCGCGTCACTGGGCTGTTGTTGTGTTGCGAGTCCGAGCGGGTGCGCGCACATCTGCTTGAGTGTGCGTGTGTGTGTATCTGCGTGTACCAGCGTGTGCGTGAGCACTTAGTCAATTCGATTCTCCCCCCACCCCCCCGCTACTCCTCGTCGCCCTCCGTGTTCCCCGGGAATCTGCCTTCCATTAGCGCCGTGATATTGACCACATAACTCACACGATGGCCGCTGCCCGCTGGGCGAGGGGGGGGTGGGGCTCCCAGGGGACACGAGCCAGCCTCAATAGGCGCTTGCTAACAGCACCTTGGAGATCCGTCTTTGCCGCGCCGACGCCGGATTGATGCGGTGGCTCGGAGCGGGGCGGGGGGGGCCGGCTGAGCGATGTGTTTTGCCGTTAACCGTAGCCACATTGGCCACGACCGTCCGCGCTCGCTCGTTCCCTTTGAGCTCGTCGCTTTGGCGAATTCCCCCGCTGGTTCGCGTTCGTTTTGGCACAGGGCACGGCCTCTCCGCAGAGCGGCAGGCATCCGTGCACGCGCGGCGATATTAGGGTACAAACAAAGAGAAAGATACCGCCCCCCCCCTCCACAACCTTTAACAGACGCTTGAGGCAACTGCGGGTTCGCGAGTAGCACCGATGAAGGCCGGCACGGCGCACGAGCAGTGGTGGAGCGGTTAGCGCGCCGCGAGTCCCGCTCGACGGCCACAGACACCGGCGACGATTATCTGAACTGGTCGTGGGCCTTTCCACGGGAGACTCGGCCTCAAATGAGTTACCTGATGGTGCGGTTGTGTAAGAAATGGCGCGGTGCTGACCACCCATCCACCAGCCTGCTTTGCATGCCACGGTGCCGGGCCTTCGTACGTTCTTACTCTCTTAGCAGCGCTTGCTCCATGCGTCTGTTAAAGGCCAAGCGGGGTGGGCAAGGGGGCCGGGGGGAAGCTCTTCGATGGACTTGATGACGCTCTGCCGGTTGTATGCACGCACGTATGCGCATGCATCTCTGGCGGCGGCAACGGTAGCGGTGAATGTGGTATTTGTGGGGTAATCGTGAATGTGACATTCAGGGGGATGTGCGATGCGGTGGCCACTGAGCTCCCCTTTGTTCGCTGCGCACGTGCGTGGGCTCGCGATGGGGCCACGAGCCTCCCCTTAAGCCCCCGCGGGCAAGGAAACGAGAAATGTCACCGGTGCCCCGGCATCGTTCGGATCAGAGAAATCCACCCAGAATTTGTAGCGTTTATTGCGTTTTTGGCGAAACCGGATGATTCCAGCCAGCGTTGTCGTTTTTTTTTTCTTTCTCAACAATGCGTTTGATACGGGGGGTGGGCAGAGAGAGAGATAGGGGAGCGTTTCATGAAATGGCAAAGGCTAAGAAAAAATGTAACGGCCGCTTTTATTTTGAGATGCGAGCGAAGGGCCCTGCCGTGGAATCAACCAAAGGATGAATTTATTTATTTTTCCCACCGAAGCGTCGAGGCCTCTGCCTCTCGTGCCACCCCCCCCCCCCCCAACCCCGCTCAGTCCATTGGACAACCTCCCCCCCGACGAAGCGGTGCGCCTGCTTTATCCACCGCGGAAGGGAGGGGGATGATGGGCCGAGTCGACCCCCACAACGACCCCGATTTTAACATCGCCACCTTTCCGAGCGCGGAGCCGCCCCTTGGCGTGCCGCTGTCGTCGTTGTGGTGGTGGTGGTGCCGTGGGACCTTTTTTGTTGTTGTTGTGGCCAGTATCAAAGTGTGAAAAATAAGAATCGTTTTACCCTTTATGGAGATCAAACACCAAGTATATGATAGCGAGGGTGGTGGTGATGGGTGGTGATGGGTGGTTGTGAGTGATGGTGGTGGTGGTGAGGGTGGCGAGGGTGGTGGTGGGTGGTGGGGATGGGTGGTGGTGGGGTTGGGTGGTGGTGGTGGTGGGTGGTGGTGGTGGGTGGCGAGGGTGGTGGTGGGTGGTGGGGATGGGTGGTGGTGGTGGTGGGTGGCGAGGGTGGTGGTGGGTGGTGGTGATGGGTGGTGATGGGTGGTTGTGAGTGATGGTGGTGGTGGCGTGGGTGGTGGTGGGTGGTGGTGGGTGGTGGTGGTGGTGGTGGGGTTGGGTGGTGGTGGTGGTGGGTGGTGGTGATGGGTGGCGAGGGTGGTGGTGGGTGGTGGGGATGGGTGGTGGTGGTGGGGGTGGGTGGTGGTGGTGGTGGCGGTGGGTGGTGGTGGTGGGTGGCGAGGGCGGTGGGTGGTGGTGGTGGGTGGCGAGGGTGGTGGTGGGTGGTGGGGGTGGGTGGGGGTGGGTGGTGGTGGGTGGTGGGGGTGGGTGGGGGTGGGTGGTGGTGGTGGGTGGCGGTGGGTGGTGGTGGGTGGCGATGGGTGGCGGTGGGTGGTGGTGGTGGGTGGTGGTGGTGGGTGGTGGTGGTGGTGGGTGGTGGTGGTGGGTGGTGGTGGTGGGTGGCGATGGGTGGTGGTGGGTGGCGATGGGTGGTGGTGGTGGGTGGGTGGTGGTGGTGGGTGGTTGTGGTGGTGGGTGGTGGCGATGGGTGGTGGTGGTGGTGTCGTGGTGGTGGTGGTGGTGGTGGTGGTGGTGGTGTCGTGGTGGTGGGTGGTGGTGGTGGTGGTGGCAAGGGTGGTGGTGGTGGTCATTGTCTGCCGCTTTGCCAGCAGGTTAGGAACGAAGACGACGACTTTGGTTGGGGCGTCGTCGTCAACTTTCACAAGAAGACCAACACGAAGGTGACGACGCACGCACACACAGAGATCCATAGAGTTACACAGAGATCCATAGAGTTACATAGAGATCCATAGACACCCAGAGACCCACAGAGTTACACAGAGTTACACAGAGACCCACAGAGTTACACAGAGACCCACAGAGTTACACAGAGACCCACAGAGTTACACAGAGACCCACAGAGTTACACAGAGACCCACAGAGTTACACAGAGAACCACAGAGTTACACAGAGACCCACAGAGTTACACAGAGATCCACAGAGTTACACAGAGATCCACAGAGTTACACAGAGACCCACAGAGTTACACAGAGACCCACAGAGTTACACAGAGACCCACAGAGTTACACAGAGACCCACAGAGTTACACAGATACCCACAGAGTTACACAGAGACCCACAGAGTTACACAGATACCCACAGAGTTACACAGAGATCCACAGAGTTACACAGAGACCCACAGAGTTACACAGATACCCACAGAGTTACACAGATACCCACAGAGTTACACAGAGACCCACAGAGTTACACAGATACCCACAGAGTTACACAGAGACCCACAGAGTTACACAGAGACCCACAGAGTTACACAGATACCCACAGAGTTACACAGAGACCCACAGAGTTACACAGAGACCCACAGAGTTACACAGAGACCCA
This sequence comes from Lethenteron reissneri, assembly GCF_015708825.2. Lineage (NCBI taxonomy): Eukaryota > Metazoa > Chordata > Hyperoartia > Petromyzontiformes > Petromyzontidae > Lethenteron > Lethenteron reissneri. The sequence goes on along the minus strand of NC_083842.1, from coordinate 4,546,658 downwards.
AGGAGTTACACAGAGACCCACAGAGTTACACAGAGACCCACAGAGTTACACAGAGACCCACAGAGTTACACAGAGACCCACAGAGTTACACAGAGACCCACAGAGTTACACAGATACCCACAGAGTTACACAGAGACCCACAGAGTTACACAGAGATCCACAGAGTTACACAGATACCCACAGAGTTACACAGAGTTACACAGAGACCCACAGAGTTACACAGAGACCCACAGAGTTACACAGAGACCCACAGAGTTACACAGAGACCCACAGAGTTACACAGAGACCCACAGAGTTACACAGAGACCCACAGAGTTACACAGAGACCCACAGAGTTACACAGAGACCCACAGAGTTACACAGAGACCCACAGAGTTACACAGAGAACCACAGAGTTACACAGAGACCCACAGAGTTACACAGAGATCCACAGAGTTACACAGAGATCCACAGAGTTACACAGAGACCCACAGAGTTACACAGAGACCCACAGAGTTACACAGAGACCCACAGAGTTACACAGAGACCCACAGAGTTACACAGATACCCACAGAGTTACACAGAGACCCACAGAGTTACACAGATACCCACAGAGTTACACAGAGATCCACAGAGTTACACAGAGACCCACAGAGTTACACAGATACCCACAGAGTTACACAGATACCCACAGAGTTACACAGAGACCCACAGAGTTACACAGATACCCACAGAGTTACACAGAGACCCACAGAGTTACACAGAGACCCACAGAGTTACACAGATACCCACAGAGTTACACAGAGACCCACAGAGTTACACAGAGACCCACAGAGTTACACAGAGACCCAAGGAGTTACACAGAGACCCACAGAGTTACACAGAGACCCACAGAGTTACACAGAGACCCACAGAGTTACACAGAGACCCACAGAGTTACACAGAGACCCACAGAGTTACACAGATACCCACAGAGTTACACAGAGACCCACAGAGTTACACAGAGATCCACAGAGTTACACAGATACCCACAGAGTTACACAGAGTTACATAGAGACCCACAGAGTTACACAGAGACCCACAGAGTTACACAGATACCCACAGAGTTACACAGAGACCCACAGAGTTACACAGATACCCACAGAGTTACACAGAGATCCACAGAGTTACACAGAGACCCACAGAGTTACACAGAGACCCACAGAGTTACACAGAGACCCACAGAGTTACACAGAGACCCACAGAGTTACACAGAGACCCACAGAGTTACACAGAGACCCACAGAGTTACACAGATACCCACAGAGTTACACAGATACCCACAGAGTTACACAGAGACCCACAGAGTTACACAGATACCCACAGAGTTACACAGAGATCCACAGAGTTACACAGAGACCCACAGAGACCCACAGAGTTACACAGACAATCTCGTGGAGTGACTTTGCGTGTTCCCCGTGCCAACGATGGTGCCACGCAGATCGTCGCCAGTGCGGAGCCGGAGGCGCTGTACGTGGTGGAGGCGCTGCTGCGCTGCTCGCGGGAGAGCGCACGGCTCCCCCACACCGAGGCCTCCAAGCCCCCGCGGCCCGGGGACAAGGGGGAGATGCAGGTGAGAGGGGCGGGAGATGCGGAGAGGGGAGAGAGGGGAGAGGCAGAGAGACTTACCCAAACTATTTTTATTTTACCAGGTAAGTGGCTCATCATCACGTGGCAATTCACAGCAGCCGGAGAAACATTCCACGTGACCACGGGGAGAGAGGAGAGCCAGACCTCCTGCGTACCAGGCGAGGTAGTCAACATCTCCTAGCCACCGTGATGATGATGATGAGAGAGAGACGCAGAATCCAAATATACAGCAGCAGGCGTCGGGGTCAGGATCTAACCCACGACCTCCTCCGCCGTGGCGAGATGCGTTTTTAAATGCGGGTGACAGGGATGTGAGAGGGAGTCTTGAGAGAGACAAGGGGGCTTATCGGTCACCGCGTGTTGCGTTCCACCAAATCGCCGGTCACACAATCCCGGTGTGACGGCGTGACGAGCCGACGATCGGTATCCACGTTTTTATTTTAGAGACGCGCCCTCGGTTCAGCCGGTTACCGCGACGAAAATCCCCGGCGCGATCCACGCCGACTGGCGAGTAGTGCGCTTCTCGGCCACGTGGCCCCCCCCACCACCCCTCCCCCCCCCGTCTGGGCAGGAACTACCGGGCTCTGGATTCCTCTCCGCAGGCTCCGTAGCGTAGAACAAACAAACAGGGCCCAGCAAAAACAAACGGCGCATGGCGAGGGCCCCGCACGGCGGCCCGCAGGCCTCGCCACCCCGCGGTGCCGTGCCAGAACGGTCGTCTGTGCGGCGCGTCCCCGTGTGTCTCGGTGTGTCTCGGTGTCTCCCAGTGTCCCCCAGTGTCTCTCAGTGTCTCCCAGTGTAAGTGTCTCACAGTTTCTCCCAGTGTCTCTCCCCCAGTGTCTCTCCCCGTGTCTCTCCCCGTGTCTCTCCCCGCGTCTCTCCCCGTGTCTCTTCCAGTGTCTCTCCCCGTGTCTCTCTCAGTGTCTCTCAGTGTCTCCCAGTGTCTCTCCCAGTGTCTCTCCCCGTGTCTCTCCCCGTGTCTCTCCCCGTGTCTCTCCCCGTGTCTCTCCCCGTAACTCTCCCAGTGTCTCTCCCAGTGTCTATCCCAGCGTCTCTCCCCGTGTCTCTCCCCGTGTCTCTCCCAGTGTCTCTCCCAGTGTCTCTCAGTGTCTCCCAGTGTCTATCCCAGTGTCTCTCCCCGTGTCTCTCCCCGTGACTCTCCCCGTGTCTCTCCCCGTGTCTCTCCCCGTGTCTCTCCCCGTGTCTCTCCCCGTGTCTCTCCCAGTGTCTCTCCCCGTGTCTCTCCCCGTGTCTCTCCCAGTGTCTCTCCCCGTGTCTCTCCCAGTGTCTCTCCCCGTGTCTCTCCCCGTGTCTCTCCCCGTGTCTCTCCCCGTGTCTCTCCCCGTGTCTCCCGGTGTCCCTCCGTATCTCTCAGTCTCTTCCGGTGTGTCCCCGCATCTCCCGTCTCCCCCACCTCTCTCCTCGCCCGTGGACCACCTCCTTCTCTTGCCCCGGCCTCCGCTGCCAGGAGGGGGTGGGGGCAGCCCCCAACGCCACCCACCCCCCCTCCTACTCACCCCCCAAGCAGCCCTTTGTTCAGTGTCATCCTTTGTTTTGTTCAAACTTTCCTTCCCTGACCCCCCACCCCCTATCTCCTCAGCCCCCCCCCCCCCCCACCATCTACTCAGCTCCCCCCCCCGCGTCCCGGTGCCTCCCGCAGCGGCGAGCTCCGCTCTCGCTTCCCATTCGCAGCGCCGGTCCGGAGCGCGCTGCTCCGTGCGGTGTCGGGTTTCTCTGCATCTGTGGTGCCGGATGAAGCGAGCGCGCGGGGCCTGTAGCATTACGTTATCAAGGGGCCCTGAATAAAAAAAAACGCATAAATGTGAAAACACATGATCCCTCGTATAAAGGTGTCAGTTTTGGTGCCAGCTAAAAGGGTAAAAACCTATTACTATATTTTACCACTGGTAAAGGAGGTGTAAATGCTTACCCCAAGCTCTCAATACTCTTGATAGTGCACCGTTTTTGAGTTGTACGCCTTTTGGCGTCATCTGGTCCAACACCAGTGGAGACTCGGCTCTAAGAAAAGAAAGCGTGGTGGGAGATCCCCGCGCGCTTTGAATTGCGTCGCGAGCCGTCACCTCGACAGAACGTGGGATTGGGGAACCCACGGCAGGTTCACGACGTCGAGGGGGGGGGGAGGGTGAAAGGCCGCTCACTAAAAAGCGAGTGGCGGCTGCGGCACGCGGCACGCGGCATGGCCAGACAGAACGGTGACGGCCGACGATCGACGCTAATAACGGAGCGAACAGACGCAGAGCGGAATGCGTCCAGAGAGAATACATCCGTCGCGAAGGTGGAGCGATGATTATTTGACTACTGTTTGCTATTTTTACTTTACCGGGTAACTGCCCACTGAGCCATAGAGCTCTTTTTGGTGACCTGGTTGTCACAAATGATAGCTCAACGGAAGTGGATTATCATCAAGTGGAAATGTATAGCAGTAGTCAAATGCTGTTAACGCACAGGTTGATTCTAAATGTGGAAGGAAAAACCGGAGGACCCGAAGAAAAATCCACGTGCCCACAGGGAGAGAGAGAGAGATGCAAACTCCAAATATACAGCAGCAGGCGTCGTCACGGTCGGCATCGAACCCACTGACCTCTTGTAAACCAGGCGAGGTAGTTAACATCTCCTGGCCACCGTGGCGCCCGATGAAATTCATTTCGCGTGCAGGCGGTGCCGTGCGGAGCGTCACATCGCCGGATCGCGGGAGGTCGCTGCGGCAGCTGCTTGGCGAGGGTCTTCATCCAGCAGTGGATCGACCGTGGCCGACGATGACGGCGGCTGATGATTCCGTTGTTTTTGTCGCCGGCGATGGCAGGTGGTGCCGATCACGCTGGGCCTCATCACGGCACTGAGCAGCGTGCGTCTCTACCTCCCCAAGGACCTGCGCTCCCACGACAACCGGCAGAGCGTCATCAAGTCCATCGAGGTACGAAGGCAACAGGTCCCCCCCGTGTGGCCTGCCACACACCGCGGGGGCAAGTCCTGCACGGGGAGACACGGAGAGACACGGAGAGACACGGGGAGACTCGGGGGAGACACGGGGAGACACGGGGAGACACGGGGGAGACTCGGGGGAGACTCGGGGGAGACACGGGGAGACACGGGGAGACTCGGGGAGACTCGGGGCAGACACGGGGAGACTCAGGGGAGACACGGGAGAGACACGGGGGAGACTCGGGGGAGACACGGGGAGACTCGGGGGAGACACGGGGGAGACATGGGGGAGACACGGGGGAGACACTGGGAGACACGGGGAGACACGGAGAGACACGGAGAGACACGGGGGAGACACGGGGGAGACACTGGGAGACACGGAGAGACACGGAGAGACACGGGGGAGACACTGGGAGACACGGGGAGACTCGGGGAGACACGGGGAGACTCGGGGAGACACGGGGAGACTCGGGGAGACGCGGGGAGACAAGGGGAGAGTAGCTGCCCCCGAGTGGCTGATGTTTTGTTCACACCGCACCTGGGTTCGCGTTTGAGGCCTAGTTGGCCCAGTGTAGCGGTCGGCGCTGCCCTGCGCCGTGACCCCAGCGTCCCGAGTTGGATTCCCGCTCACGGCCAACACCAGCGACGGATTACCCTGAACGTGTACCTGGCCCTCCGCTAGGTCAACTCGGCACGTACAAAGGCAAAGATCCCCCGTATAGCCTTAACAGACTGTTGGGGGCAAGTGCGCCAACCGCTGCACTACCGCCACACACAACGACCGCCATTCGCCACTAAGTGGCGGTGACGTCACCACGATGCTTGTGCCAGGCCATGTGCACCTTGAGGCCACGTGAAGTGTCGAACGCTCGCTGGCAGGAGATCACTGGGCAGACCCAGCAGGTGCCACGGGTCGACCGACCGAGATAACCGAGATGACTGGCTGATGCACCACCTCTGCCCCCTATTGTACCAACTTGCTGCGCTTTAGCCACCCGGCGCTCCGCTCATTGTTGTGAGCGTCGCTCCTCCGCCCTCCGTTGTTGCTGGAGGGCGACTGCCTCCAACTGCCCAGTAGCGTCCTTCACGAGCCTCCTCCACAGAGGCCGATCTTGACACCGCTGGTACCAGTCATCGACAAGTCCACTCAGCTCCACGTCCTTCTGTACCACGTCACTCCATCTCTTCTCTAGCCCGTGCCGCGCCCGTTTAGCCCCCTCGATCCGGCCAAACAGACACACGCACGCGCACACACACGCACACGCACGCACACGCCCCCTGAGTGGCAGAGTCGTGAAACTGGGGTTCATATTCTTTAAAGTAAAAAGCAAACATTGTATTTTTCTATTCTATCTCTCCGTGACTTTACCGAAAGAACCAAGAATATGAATCCCTGCAGTCACGAAGGTTTCAAGTCAAAATTAAACCGGACTTTGTTTGGGGTGGATGGGCTGCAAGGGGTCCTGGTGTTGAGGTGGAGGTCACTCGGTGGAGATTTTTTTGTTCTGTGTCGTGGCTGTGTGCGCGGCGGTTTCTCTGTGTGTGCGCGCGTTGTGCTTGTAATGTATGTAATGTATGTGATGTATGTGATGTGTGTGTGTGATGTGTGTTTACGCATCGCTGGGCGAACCGCGGGGCGCTCTCCGCTTGGTAAACACACGGCGCCCGTCCGTCCGTCCGTGCCGACTCGCTATCGTGAGGTCAGGGGTTCAAATCCCGCTCGGCGGTGGACTCGACACGTCGCCATTCGTTGTGGTCGACGTTATTGTGGTCGTGACTTGCAGCGATCGCCTTTCCCACTCCACTTGAACTCCGTTCGTTAACTCGTTCTCTCCCCGTTTCGCGCCGGGCAAACCGAGCGGAACGTGGCCGCAGTCACCGCCACCGTGGTTGTTGTCGTTGTTGTTGTTGTTGTGGTCGTTATTGTTGTTGTCATCGTTGTTGTCGTTGTTGTGGTCGTTATTGTTGTTGTCATCGTTGTTGTTGTTCGGGCATCGAAATCGACTCCTTCCGCGCAGCGGCGGCGTGCTGCCATCACGACGCAGTCCCAGAGACCCGGCTAGAGGCCATCTCAGCTGGTCACCCCGCTCTCAACGCCAGCTGCAATCACCCCTCCACTCACTCCTCCACCCTCCACTCTCTGCTCCACTCTCTCCTCCACTCTCCCTTCACTCTCTCTCCACTCTCCCTTCTCCACTCTCTGCCACCGCAACCACCACCACAACCGCCGCCACCACCACCACCGATCAAACGACCGGCCCTGGGAGAGATGGGGGGTGGGGGGGGCGAGAGGCGAGCGAGGGGGATCTTTAGCCGAGTGTGGGGGGTAGAGGGAAGCGGGTGGGTGGGTGGGTGGGGGGAGGGGGGGGGTTGTCGACTGACGGATTGAGCGGGGCGAGATGAGAGGGGAGGGGCGGGAGAGTGCGTGGAGGGGGGGTGAGAGGGGAGGGGCGGGAGAGTGCGTGGAGGGGGGTGAGAGGGGAGGGGCGGGAGAGTGCGTGGAGGGGGGTGAGAGGGGAGGGGCTGGAGAGTGTGTGGAGGGGGGGTGAGAGGGGAGGGGCGGGAGAGTGTGTGGAGGGGGGTGAGAGGGGAGGGGCGGGAGAGTGCGTGGAGGGGGGGGAGAGGGGAGGGGCGGGAGAGTGCGTGGAGGGGGGTGAGAGGGGAGGGGCGGGAGAGGGCGTGGAGGGGGGGTGAGAGGGGAGGGGTGGGAGAGTGCGTGGAGGGGGGTGAGAGGGGAGGGGCGGGAGAGTGCGTGGAGGGGGGTGAGAGGGGAGGGGCTGGAGAGTGTGTGGAGGGGGGGTGAGAGGGGAGGGGCGGGAGAGTGTGTGGAGGGGGGTGAGAGGGGAGGGGCGGGAGAGTGCGTGGAGGGGGGTGAGAGGGGAGGGGCGGGAGAGTGCGTGGAGGGGGGTGAGAGGGGAGGGGCGGGAGAGTGCGTGGAGGGGGGTGAGAGGGGAGGGGCGGGAGAGTGCGTGGAGGGGGGTGAGAGGGGAGGGGCGGGAGAGTGCGTGGAGGGGGGTGAGAGGGGAGGGGCGGGGAGAGTGCGTGGAGGGGGGTGAGAGGGGAGGGGCGGGGAGAGTGCGTGGAGGGGGGGTGAGAGGGGAGGGGCGGGAGAGTGCGTGGAGGGGGGTGAGAGGGAGGGGCGGGAGAGTGCGTGGGGGGGGTGAGAGGGGAGGGCGGGAGAGTGTGTGGAGGTGGGTGAGAGGGGAGGGGCGAGAGAGTGCGTGGAGGGGGGTGAGAGGGGAGGGGCGGGAGAGTGCGTGGAGGGGGGTGAGAGGGGAGGGGCGGGAGAGTGCGTGGAGGGGGGGTGAGAGGGGAGGGGCGGGAGAGTGCGTGGAGGGGGGTGAGAGGGGAGGGGCGGGAGAGTGCGTGGGGGGGGTGAGAGGGGAAGGGGCGGGAGACGCTGTCAGGAGTGCGTGGAGGGGGGTGAGAGGGGAGGGCGGGCGAGTGCGTTGGGGGGGTGATGTGATAGAGGGGAGGGGCGGGAGATGTGCGTGGAGCGGGGGGTGAGCGGGGCGAGGGGCGGGCGAGTGCGCTGAGGGGGGTGAGAGGGGAGGGGCGCGGATGAGTGCGTTGGAGGGGGGTGAGAGGGAGGGGGCTGGAGAGTGCGTGGAGGGGGGTTGGAGAGGGGAGGGGCGGGAGAAGTGCGTGGAGGGGGGGTGAGACGGGGAGGGGCGGGGGCGAGTGCGTGGAGGGGGGGAGAGGGGAGTGGGGGGGGAGAGTGCGTGGGGGGGGTGAGAGGGGAGGGGCGGGGAGAGTGCGTGGAGGGGGGTGAGAGGGGAGGGCGGGGAGAGTGCGTGGACTGGAGGGGTGTAGAGGGTGAGGGGCGGGGAAGATGTGCGTGGAGGGGGGGTGAGAGGGAGGGAGCGGCGAGGAGGGATATGTGCGTGGCGGGGGGAGTGAAGAGGGGAGGGCGGGAGGAGTGCGCTGGAGGGGGTGAGATGGGAAGGGGCGGGAGAGCCGTGCGTGGGGGGGTGAGAGGGGAGGGGCGGGAGAGTGCGTGGAGGGGGGTGAGAGGGGAGGGGCGGGAGGAGTGCGTGGAGGGGGGTGAGAGGGGAGGGGCGGGAGAGTGCGTGGAGGGGGGTGAGAGGGGGGAGGGCGGGAGAGTGCGTGGGGGTGGGTGAGAGGGGAGGGGGCGGGAGAGTGTGTGGAGGGGGGTGAGAGGGGAGGGGCGGGGAGAGTGCGGGAGGGGGGTGAGAGGGGAGGGGCGGGAGAGTGCGTGGAGGGGGGTGAGAGGGAGGGGCGGGAGAGTGCGTGGAGGGGGGGTGAGAGGGGAGGGGCGGGGAGAGTGCGTGGAGGGGGGTGAGAGGGGAGGGGCGGGAGAGTGCGTGGGGGGGGTGAGAGGGGCGGGGAGAGTGTGTGGAGGGGCGGGGGAGAGTGCGTGGGGGGGGTGAGAGGGGAGGGGCGGGAGAGTGTGTGGAGGGGGGTGAGAGGGGAGGGGCGGGAGAGTGCGTGGGGGGGGTGAGAGGGGAGGGGCGGGAGAGTGCGTGGAGGGGGGTGAGAGGGGAGGGGCTGGAGAGTGTGTGGAGTGGGGTGAGAGGGGAGGGGCGGGGAGAATGTGCGTGGAGGGGGGTGAGAGGGGAGGGGCGGGGAGAGTGTGTGGAGGGGTGGTGAGAGGGGAGGGGCGGGAGAGTGCGTGGAGGGGGGTGAGAGGGGAGGGGCTGGAGAGTGTTGTGGAGGGGGGTGGAGAGGGGAGGGGCGGGAGAGTGTGTGGAGGGGGGTGAGAGGGAGGGGCGGGAGAGTGTGTGGAGGGGGGTGAGAGGGGAGGGGCGGGAGAGTGCGGTGGGGGGGGTGAGAGGGAGGGGCGGGAGAGTGCGTGGAGGGGGGTGAGAGGGGAGGGGCTGGAGAGTGTGTGGAGTGGGGTGAGAGGGAGGGGCGGGAGAGTGCGTGGAGGGGGGTGAGAGGGGAGGGGCGGGAGAGTGTGTGGAGGGGGGGTGAGAGGGGAGGGGCGGGGAGAGTGCGTGGAGGGGGGTGAGAGTGGAGGGGCGGGAGAGTGTGTGGAGGGGGGTGGGAGGGGCGGGAGAGTGCGTGGAGGGGGTGAGAGTGGAGGGGCGGGAGAGTGCGTGGAGGGGGGTGAGAGGGGAGGGGCGGGAGAGTGCGTGGAGGGGGGTGAGAGGGGAGGGGCGGGAGAGTGTGTGGAGGGGGGTGAGAGGGGAGGGGCGGGAGAGTGTGTGGAGGGGAGTGAGAGGGGAGGGGCGGGAGAGTGCGTGGAGGGGGGTGAGAGGGGAGGGGCTGGAGAGTGTGTGGAGGGGGGTGAGAGTGGAGGGGCGGGAGAGTGTGTGGAGGGGGTAGGAATGGAGGGAGATCTGTCCCTGGTTGGGGGGGGGTGATGTGGAGCTGTCCGGCTCGAGAATTAATCAAGCTGCCTCGCGCGGTGCGGCCGGAGCGCCGGGTGGAGCCGCGGGGCGGTGGGTGGGTGGTGGAGGTGGTGGGTGGGTGGTGGTGGGTGGTGGTGGTGGTGGGAGCGGGCTCCGACCTTGGCCCCTGAGGAGTGGTGCTGGGGTGGAGGAGAGGGAGTTGGCTCGCGCTCTCTGCTGCCGGGAAGGTGTTTGTGTGTTTCCTGCGCGTGTTCCTTTGGCGCACGGAGGACGTTGTGGTGGTGATGATGGGGGGGGGGGCGCTGCTATCGGACCGGACGGAGGTGGGGTGGGGGGCTGGAGGGGAGGGGGCCATTTCGGAAGGAGCGATCGTAGGACAGTGGCAAAAGGGAAATTCCATGCGCACTCTCCTGCCTCTCTCTCCCCTCTCATCTCGCTCCGCTCCCCTCCACGCACTCTCCTGCCTCTCTCTCCCCTCTCATCTCGCTCCACTCCCCTCCACACACTCTCCTGCCTCTCTCTCCCCTCTCATCTCACTCCACTCCCCTCCACACACTCTCCTGCCTCTCTCTCCTTTCTCATCTCACTCCACTCCCCTCCACGCACTCTCCTGCCTCTCTCTCCCCTCTCATCTCGCTCCACTCCCCTCCACACACTCTCCTGCCTCTCTCTCCCCTCTCATCTCACTCCACTCCCCTCCACGCACTCTCCTGCCTCTCTCTCCCCTCTCATCTCGCTCCACTCCCCTCCACACACTCTCCTGCCTCTCTCCCCTCTCATCTCGCTCCACTCCCCTCCACGCCCTCTCCTGCCTCTCTCCCCTCTCATCTCGCTCCACTCCCCTCCACGCACTCTCCTGCCTCTCTCCCCTCTCATCTCGCTCCACTCCCCTCCATGCACTCTCCTGCCTCTCTCTCCCCTCTCATCTCGCTCCACTCCCCTCCACACACTCTCCTGCCTCTCTCCCCTCTCATCTCGCTCCACTCCCCTCCACGCCCTCTCCTGCCTCTCTCCCCTCTCATCTCGCTCCACTCCCCTCCACGCCCTCTCCTGCCTCTCTCCCCTCTCATCTCGCTCCACTCCCCTCCACACACTCTCCTGCCTCTCTCTCCCCTCTCATCTCGCTCCACTCCCCTCCACACACTCTCCTGCCTCTCTCCCCTCTCATCTCGCTCCACTCCCCTCCACGCCCTCTCCTGCCTCTCTCTCCCCTCTCATCTCACTCCACTCCCCTCCACACACTCTCCTGCCTCTCTCCCCTCTCATCTCGCTCCACTCCCCTCCACGCACTCTCCTGCCTCTCTCCCCTCTCATCTCGCTCCACTCCCCTCCACGCACTCTCCTGCCTCTCTCCCCTCTCATCTCACTCCAATCCTCCCCAGCGGTGGGCGTTACCGCAGGTAGAGAACCGCTCACGTGGGGCTAGATGGGGAGAGAGAGAGAGTGAGAGAGCGTGAGAGAGAGTGAGAGAGCGTGAGAGAGAGTGAGAGAGCGTGAGAGAGTGAGAGAGAGTGAGAGAGCGTGAGAGAGAGTGAGAGAGAGTGAGAGAGAGTGAGAGAGCGTGAGAGAGTGAGAGAGAGTGAGAGAGCGTGAGAGAGTGAGAGAGAGTGAGAGTGAGAGAGCGTGAGAGAGAGTGAGAGAGCGTGAGAGAGAGTGAGAGAGAGCGTGAGAGAGTGAGAGAGAGTGAGAGAGCGTGAGAGAGTGAGAGAGAGTGAGAGAGCGTGAGAGAGAGTGAGAGAGCGAGGAGAGAGTGAGAGAGATAGAGAGCGACGAGTGATGTGAGAGAGCGATGAGAGCGATGAGAGGATGTAGAGCGAGTGAGTGAGAGCGAAGAGAGAGCGAGGGTGAGCGAGAGATGCGGAGAGAGCGAGGGAGAGCGACAAGTTAGCGATCGAGAGCGAGAGAGCGAGAGAGCGAGGTGATGCGATGAGAGCGAGAGAGGAGTGAGCGGTGGCGAGTGAGAGCGATGAGCGAGATGAGCGATGAGAGCGAGGAGAGCGAGTGAGTGAGAGAGCGATGAGAGCGAGTGATGTGAGAGCGAGATGAGAGCGAGGAGAAGTGAGTGAGCGAGGGAGAGTGTGAGAGCGAGGGAGAGTGTGAGAGTGAGATCAAGAGTGAGAGCTGAGCGAGCTAGAGTGAGCGAGAGAGAAGAGCGAGGAGAGCGAGTGAGAGTGAGTGAGTGAGTGAGAGAGTGAGTGGAGCAGCGAGCGAGAGTATGAGAGTGAGAGTGAGTTAGTGAGTGAGCGAGTGAGCGAGTGAGCGAGTGAGAGTGAGCGAGAGTGTGAGAGTGAGCGAGAGAGTGAGTGAGTGAGTGAGAGAGTGAGTGAGTGAGTGAGAGAGAGAGTGAGTGAGTGAGAGAGTGAGCGAGTGAGAGTGAGTTAGAGCGAGAGAGAGTGAGAGCGAGAGTGACCAAGTGAGTTAGCGAGTGAGTGAACGAGAGAGAGAGTGAGAGAGAGAGTGAGCGAGCGAGAGAGCGAGAGAAAGCGAGCGAGCTAGAGAGAGCGAGTGAACGAGTGAGCGAGAGCGAGTGAGTTAGCGACTCCGCTCCTCTCCCCACGCCAGCTGCTCGCCTGCCGCCGTGTTATTCTTGAACGTTTCGCCAAACGAATTAATCAAAACACACAAACCCCCAAAAAACCCAAACATTTCTCCTATTGAGTTGGAACCAATTCTCTCTCGTTGTTTTGGAGCAAGAGTCGTAACGACGCTCGGTGTTGTGGGGCGGGGGGGGGGGCGGCGCTACTAATCATAACAAAACAAGACGCACTCTTCGTGCGCGCGGTCCCATCGCACGCACGCAAGCGCGTCACCGCGCTCCGCCGCTGGCGAGCAGTCCGTCGCGCATCGCGGCGCTAATTCCTCCTGGCAGCGCCAGCGGCATTGCCAGGCCCCTCTCCTCCCCCACCCCCCCCATTCTCTGCCCGCCTCCCAGCGCCTTTAAGATGTCAAGAAGTTAAATTGCGACGTTGCCAAAAATGTGCGGGTGGAGTGGAGGGAGTTGTTTTGTTTTGGCCACGTAGGCCCCGAGGCCTCCAAAAAGAGTGGGCCCTGCCGCCACGGAGTTGGGCGCCACGGTGGCTATGAGATGTTAACTACCTCGCCTGGTATACAGGAGGTCGTGGGTTCCATCACCCGACCCTGATAATGCCTGCTGCTGCTGCTGTATATTTGGAGTCTGCGTCTCTCTCATCATCATCATCACGTTGGCTATGAGATGTTGACTACCTCGCCTGGTATACAGGAGGTCGTGGGTTCCATCCCTCGACCCTGATAATGCCTGCTGCTGCTGTATATTTTGAGTCTGCGTCTCTCTCATCATCATCATCATCACGGTGGCTATGAGATGTTAACTACCTCGCCTGGTCTACAGGAGGTCGTGGGTTCCATCCCGACCCTGACGCCTGCTGCTGTATATTTGGAGTCTGTGTCTCTCTAATCATCATCACGTTGGCTAGGAGATGTTAACTACCTCGCCTGGTATACAGGAGGTCGTGGGTTCCATCCCGACCCTGACGCCTGCTGCTGTATATTTTGAGTCTGTGTCTCTCTCATCATCATCATCACGTTGGCTAGGAGATGTTAACTACCTCGCCTGGTATACTGGAGGTCGTGGGTTCCATCCCGACCCTGACGATGCCTGCTGTATATTTGGAGTCTGTGTCTCTCTCATCATCATCATCATCACGGTGACTAGGAGATGTTAACTACCTCGCCTGGTATACAGGAGGTTGTTGTTTCGATCCCCCGACCCTGACACCTGCTGTATATTTTGGAGTTTGCGAGCGTCTCTCTCCCTGTGGTCGCGTGGACTTTTCTCCGGGGTCTTCCGTTTAGAGAATTTGGCCGCTTTGAATGTCCACAAGATGATGATGAGCCCACTTCGTTGAGCTGTCATTTGCGATCGCCAAATCGCTGCTGAAAAAGAGCTACGTTACTCAATGGGGCCTTGCCTGCTAAAATATAAAAACAGTTTCGGGATCCCGCACTAATCCTGGATGCCGCGCGCTGCCGCTGGTTCCGCGCGTGTCTTGCTCTCTCCACTGCTGGTGCAGCGGCTGCCCGCCGGAGGTCGGCCCTGCTGCGGTAGCCCCTCTGGAGCGGCGGTTCCCCAACTTGTGGTTTCTGCGGACCCAGGCCATCGGAACGCTACTGCAGAGTCTGCAATGTTTCGGCGCAAAATGGCAGATTTTATCCTGCTTTTGGCGGTCTGCATAATTTTTTGTTCGATGGTTTCTAGTTCTTGACGAGTGGGGGGGGGGGCGGGGGGCCGGGGGGGCAGGCCTTCACCCAGCAGTGGATGGAGCACGGCCGCAATCGGTACCCCGTGCGGCAATGGGCCTCGTGCCGATCGTCCCTCTCGCCGCACCGTCTGTTGTGCCACGGGAACCCCACAGAGGTGGGTTGCCGTGCTGAGGATGCCTTCGAAGGGCGAACCCCGCCATGCCCTTGGGCCTTGCCTCACCCCCCCCCTCCCCCCGTGGTGACGACGGTGATGACGACGGTGGTGACGACGGTGGTGACGACGGTGGTGACGACGGTGGTGACGACGGTGGTGACGACGGTGGTGACGACGGTGGTGACGACGGTGGTGACGACGGTGGTGACGACAAGGACAACTCCCGTCATCGCAAGTTCTCTCCCGCCCCCCCCACGCCTCTCATCCCTCCGTCCCTCTCTGCCGTACCCAGGAGGTGCACAAGCGCTTCCCGGACGGCGTGCCGCTGCTTGACCCTGTGGACGACATGGGCATCAAGGACCCGGGCCTCAAGAAGCTGGTGCAGAAGGTGGAGGCGTTTGAGCGGCGAATGTTCTCCCACCCGCTGCACGCGGACCCCGCCCTCGAGGAGCTTTGCCGGCGCTGCCAGGACAAGATGCAGGTCAGCTGTCGACCCCCCCCCCGCACCGCGCGTACGCACGTGTGTGTGTGGAGTGTGTGTGTGTCTGTCTGTCTGTGTGTGTGGAGCATGTGTGTGTGTGTGTGTATGGAGGGGGATGTGGAGCTGAGTGGACTTGCCGATGACTGGTACCAGCGGGGTCAAGATCGGCCTCTGTGGAGGAGGCTCGTGAAGGCCGCTACTGGGCAGTTGGAGGCAGTCGCCCTCCAGCAACAGCGGAGGGCGGAGGAGCGACGCTCTCACAACAATGAGCGGAGTGCCGGGTGGCTAAAGCACAGCGAGTTGGCACAGTAGGGAGGCACAGGTGGTGCATCGGCCACTCATCTCAGTCAGTCGACCCGTGGCACCTGCCGGGTCTGTCCCGTGACCTCCTGCCAACTGGCGTTCGACACTTCACGTGGCCTCAAAGTGCACTTGGCCTGGCACAAGCGCCGTGGTGACGTCACCGCCACTTAGTTGTGAATGGCGGTTGTTGTTGTACGCGTGCAGTGTGTGTGTGAGGAGCGGTGGTGTAGCGGGTTACAGCGCTGCGCTACGATCCCGGCGACCCGAGTTCGATTCCCGCTCACGGCCATCACCGGTGACGATTATCTGAACCGGTCCTGGGCCTCGCCTAGGTCGACTCGGCCTCGAATGAGTACCCGGTGCGGCGTGTGAACATCGCCACTGGGGAGACAAAGGCGGCCGGGCGTGGTGCTGGCCGCCCAGCCCCCCGTGCCCCCTGCCGGCCTTAACAGGTGCTCGCTAACGGCACTTGCTGCAACAGCCTGTTGAGGCTACTCGGGGGAGCTTTGTCCGGATGTGGCTAGCGCGCACCGCGCTTGGCACAGGCGCCGCAAGCGACGTCAACAACACTTAGTGGCGAACGGCGGTTGTTGTTCTCATGCGGCCCGTGTGTGTGTGTGCGCACGTGTTACATAATATGGTTGTGGTGTGGGCCCGTGTGTGTTTGTGTGCGTACATGTCTTGTGTGTCGTGCGTGCGTGTGTGTGATTCTATTCTGGGGTGTGTGTGTGTGATTCTAGTCTGGTGTGTGTGTGTGATTCTAGTCTGGTGTGTGTGTGTGTGATTCTAGTCTGGTGTGTGTGTGTGTGATTCTAGTCTGGTGTGTGTGTGTGTGATTCTAGTCTGGTGTGTGTGTGTGTGATTCTAGTCTGGTGTGTGTGTGTGATTCTCGTCTGGTATGTCTGTGTGTGTGTTTGTCTGTGTGTGTCTGTGGGGAGCGATAGTGTAGCGGTTAGCGCGCTGCGCTATGAACCCGGCGACCCGAGTTCGATTCCCGCTCACGGCCAACACCAGTGACGATTATCGCCACTGGGGAGACAAAGGCGGTCGGGCGTGATGCTGGCCACCCACCCCCTCGTGTACCCTTGCGGCCTTCATAGGTGTTCGCTAACAGCACTTGCCCCAACAGTCTGTTAAGGCTATACGGGGGATCTTTGTGTGTGTCTCTGTGTGTCTGTGTGTATGTCTGTGTGTGTGTCTGTGTGTGTGTCTGTGTGTGTGTCTGTGTGTGTGTCTGTGTGTGTGTCTGTGTGTGTGTCTGTGTGTGTGTCTGTGTGTGTGTCTGTGTGTGATTCTGGCCATGCTGCCCCTAAACAACGCTGGCCCCTAATCTCTGCGTAGGGGCTGAGTGCCGTGTGCACTTTGTGTGGTCCTCCATCGGATACAGTCACACGCACACATACCAAAGACAAAGATCCCCCATATAGCTTTAACAGGCTGTTGGGGCAAGTGCTGTTAGCGAGTACTTCATGAAGGCCGGCACGGCACACGAGGTGGTGGGTTGGCAGCACCACGGCCGCCCGCCTAACCACCCTACACACGCACACGCACACTTGTAACACACACACACGCACACTTGTAACACACACACACGCAGTGCTAACACACACACACAAACCGCTAACACACACACACACACCGCTAACACAGATACATACCGTTAACACGCACACACATTCCGTTAACACACACACACCGCCAACACACACACACATACTGCTAACACACATATACACAGCTAACACACACATATCACTAACACACACACACCACTAACACAGATACATACCGTTAACACACACACACATTCCGTTAACACACACACACACACCGCTAACACACACACATACACTGCTAACACACACACTGCTAACACACACACACACCGCTAACACACATACCACTAACACACACACATACCCACCGCTAGCACACACACACCGCTAACACACACACACACACACACTGCTAACACACACACATACACCGCTAACACACACACATACCCACCGCTAGCACACACACACCGCTAACACACACACACACTGCTAACACACACACATACACCGCTAACACACACACATACCCACCGCTAACACACACACACATACCACTAACACACACACAACACCGCTAACACACACACACACTGCTAACAGACACACACCTCCCGTGAACACACACACACCGCCAACACACACACACCGCTAACACACACACACACCGCTAACACACACACATACCGTTAACACACACACATACACTGCTAACTCACACACACACACACCGCTAACACACACACACATACCGTTAACACACACACACACACATACACTGCTAACCACACACACACATACCGTTAACACACACACACATACACTGCTAACGCACACACACACCGCTAACACACACACACATACCGTTAACACACACACACATACCGTTAACACACACACACATACCGTTAACACACACACACATACACTGCTAACACACACACACCGCTAACACACACACACTGCTAACAGACACACACATACTAACACACACACACCGCTAACACACACACACACACACTGCTAACACACATACCACTAACACACACACACACACACACCACTAACACACACACACATACACCGTTAACACAATACCCACCGCTAACACACACACAACGCCGCTAACACACACACTAACACACACACACCGCTAACACACACACTAACACAGACACACTAACACACACACACACCGCTAACGCACACACACACACACTAATACACACACAATACCCACCGCTAACACACACATACCACTAATACACACACAACGCCACTAACGTGTGTGCGTGTGTGCATGCGTGCGTGTGTGCGTGTGTGTGTGCGTGTGTGTGCGTGCGTGTGTGTGTGTGTGTGCGTGAGCGTGTGTGCGTGCGTGCGTGTGTGCGTGTGTGTGTTTGTGCGTGCAGCTGGCGGTGGAGGTGAAGGCGGCCCGCCGCGAGTTGAAGCGTGCCCGCACCGTGCTGCAGGCCGACGAGCTCAAGAACCGCAAGCGCGTCCTGCGCCGCCTGGGCTACTGCTCGCCCAGCGACGTCATCGAGGTCAAGGGGCGCGTCGCCTGCGAGATCAGCAGGTGAGGGGCGGCCGCTTGCTAGGTGACGCGCGCGCGTCGCGCCCTCTGTGCGCGCGTGCCCACGTCACGTGTGGGCAGCTGCTAGCGCCGCACCGCGCCATGGCCAACCCGGAGATCCTGCCGGGGGCGGGGGGGGGGCGGTGGGGGGGGTGTACACCGAAGTTTCAGCTGCCGTGCCGGGAGATGCGGATCGCAGCGGCGAGACCTGTGGAGCGCTGCCGAGCGCCGAGACGCGGCGGCGGCGTCCTCTCTGTGCGCGCTTCCAGTTTGCTCTTCCTCTCCCCTCACCACCAGCACCACCACCACCTCCACCACCACCTCCGACGATGACGACGGGCACGGTTACCTACGTACGTTGCTCAACGTGCGCAGCGCGTCAACGAGACGCGGCCTTCGAGGGGATAGATCTCGGTCGCCGGCCGTCGTCAAATCGTCGCCAATTACTTTTGCCGTGCGCGGTCATCCTGCAAGCGCACGTGGGGGGGGGGGGGTGCGATGTTGCCGCGTGGTTCTTCCCGGTCCGGTGCCGTCGGAAGTACGTGGAGTCCCTCACCCACCACCCCTCCAGTCACCGCCGCTAATCGGGCCTGCGGTGCCGTCGACCCCCATGGTCGTGTGCTCCTCTACCCCACCGCGCTGCCCCCCCCAGTCCGCCCCTCCCCCCCCTTATTTCCCCGAGCTGTAGCCGGAAGGCAATTTTAAACGGTTTACGTTCAGTGCGAAGATCCGTCGCGTTTCGTAAACAGAGGCCGAGTGCTTCTTGGGCTGTGTTTGTTTGGACTGCTGAGGGGCGGTGCGGGCGCGCGCGCATCTGCGCGTGCGTGTGCGTGTCCTGTAGGGAGCGGTCCGCCGGCTTCGAAGGCGGCGGACCGAGTTCGATTCCAACTCGGGGACAGCGTCGGCGACGGATATCCCAAGCGGTCCCCTGAGCCTGCCCGTGTCTTTCGGTGCGAACACCTGTGTGTGTGTGTGCGTGCGTGTATGCGTGCGCTCCCACGTGTGTGCGTGTATAAATCTCGGACCCTAATCGTGACGGTGAATCGCACCGTGGTGAGGGTGAATCATCACAGTGACTAGGAGATGTTAACTCCCTCGCCTGGTGTACAGGAGGCCGTGGGTTCGATCACGACCGTGACACCTGCTGTAGATTCGGAGTTTGCGTGTCTCTCTCTCCGTGATCACGTGGATTTTTCTCCGTTTTTTCCCCTCATTTAAAATCGACGTCACGCGTTCTGAGTATTTGGCTGTTGCTGTAACTTTCCACGTGACAAGCCGTCATTTGATTTCAGGTCGCTTCTGAAAAAGATCTGTACAACTCTGCGGGGGCACCAGCTTCGTAAACTAAAAACACGGTTTTTAGTTTACAAGTTTTTAGTTTACACAGTTTTTAGTTTTGCTTCGAGGGCCCCGTGGCAAAGGCGGCGGTCGGCCTGCGCGCTCGCCGCTCTCGCCGGCCTCCGATCCACGCGGTGGCGCCGTGGGCTTCCCCGGGTCTTGTCCCCGGGCCGAAGCCTCGCCAGGAGTTCACGGCCCAGCGTAGCGGCAGCACCCTCCTGCCGACAAGGAAGCCCCGAGACTCGGGCCGGCTTTGTCGGTTAGATAGATGAACGGCCTTGGAGCGCGTCAGCGCCGGCGATGTCGCGAGCGGATTGCGACGCGCTCCCCAGCTACGCTGGAACGCGAGCGTGGATTTGACAAAGCTTGTATTAGTTTTCTACCCCCGTGACTTTACCGAAACAACCGGATAGTGTTGATTCCTGCAGTCACGAAAGCCTCGCATCAGGAGCCCTCGATTTGGTCACGTGACCTGCCGCCTCGTCCCGCTGGGCGGCGAGCCGCCAGGCCGTTCAAAGGCGGCGGCGGCGACGGCTCGCTCGCCCGCGACCTCTCGCCCGCGACCTCTCGCCTCCGACCCCGCCGAGTCTGCCCGTGCGAAACCCGACACGGCGAGAGCCTCCGGCTGTCGTTGATGTCTCTGTTGGGGTATGGTGAGCAGCCTTGCTTGCAACTCCGTCTTCCGGGCTCATTAACTTCCTTGTTGTTGTTATCACCGTAACCGGACAAAGCCCCCCCCCCCCCCCCCCCCCCCCACGTACAGCCGAAGCCGCGTCCCTCCGTCGGTGCCGATTTACCGACCGCCGCTGGCGCGCGCGGCCCGGGTTCAAACCCCCCACGCGTCTATTGGGTTTTGCCGCTTTGAAATTGTGAGCGGTGTGGGGGGGGGCGACCGATCGTTCGTCATCTTCGCCGTCGCCGGTGGATACCCTCCCCCGCGTTACCCTCCACCGCGTTACCCTCCCCGCATTACCCTCCCCCGCGTTACCCTCCCCGCATTACCCTCCCCGCGTTACCCTCGGAGGAGGTTGACGCAGCGAGCGAGCGAGCGATACGGCTGTGGCACAAACTTGCCAATCGAATTGACGCGTCCACCCTTACCCGCAGTCCACCCTCACCAGCAGTCCACCCTCACCCGTAGTCCACCCTCACCCATAGTCCACTCTCACCCAAGGACAAATTTTGCCCAAGTAGGAATCCTGCTGCTGCTGCTGCCGATTCCGCTGTGGTATCTAAAACACAACTTGCAACTCCATTTTTACGTCACCAGCTGAGGCGCTTGTTCAGGATCGACCCGGCCCTCACGAACGATCTCGCGTGGCAATGTACGGCGACTCTAAATGTGGAGGGAAAAACCCGGAGGGACCTCCTGAGAAAAATCCACTCGACCACGGAGAGAACATGAAATGTATACAGCGGCAGGCATCGTCAGGGTTGGGATCGAACCCACGGCTTCCTGCGTGACAGGCGAGGGAGTTAACATCTCCTAGCCACCGTGATGATGATGATGAGAGACACGGACATTAAAATGGCCCCCCTTTTGTTGACAAACTTTTGTCTCATCCAGCACCACGCTGTTGCTCGCAACAACTCACCCACTCGCCCATCAACTCACTCACACTCACTCGCTCACCCACTCACCCATCAACTCACTCACACTCACTCGCTCATCCATCCACTCACTCGCACTCACACTCACTCGCTCACCCACTCACCCATCCACACACTCACTCGCTCACCCACTCGCTCATCAACTCACTCACACTCACTCGCTCATCCATCCTCGCACTCACACTCACTTGCTCACTCACTCACTCACCCACTCGTCCATCAACTCACACTCACTCGTTCACCCACTCGCCCATCCACTCGCACTCACTAGTTCTTCCATTCACTCACACTCACCCGCTCACCCACTCACCCATCCAAATAATCACATGCTCACCTACCCACTCATCCACTCACACTCGCTCACCCACTCACCCATACTCACTCACACTCACTCGCTCACCCCACTGCAGGTCATGGCTGCATTGCCATTGGCCTCCTCTTCCATCGCACTTTTCCACTGCGGAAGAATCCCCTCCCATCGTCGTCATTGTCATCACCATATATAATCATCATCATCACCGTCGTCGTAATCGTCGTCCCTTTTATCTGTTGCCAACTTGGCGGTGCCGTTTGTTACCGGCCCCTTGACGTTGTCGGGCCCCTTCGGGGTGTGGGGGGGGGAGCAGTGGTGGGGGGGGGGCCTTGATGGAGCAGCGACGGGAAGACGAAGCGGGAGCCCTCCCCCGAAACCCCGACCTTGGCAAAACCCAAAAACACCGCCGCTCGCTCAAGGTGCCCCCTCCCCGTGCCCTCTGCCAATGGCGGAGAGATCTCGAAGCCCTTCCAGGCCCGCGCTGTCCTGGGGGAGCCGTGCGTTGCGGGGAGGGAGGGGAGGGGGCAGGGAGGGGGGTGAGCGGTTGAAATTGGCGGTGAGGTTTTTTGTGTTTTGCCGAGGCATGGATCTGATTAGCGTAATGAGATGGCGAAGCAGCGGGCGTGCTCTGTTTATCATCCCGTTTCATTGCGCGGTTTAAAAGGCTAAGTGACGTGGCCCCGGGATGGATGGATGGATGGAGTGTGCGAGGAGGCTGGCTGCTGGCTGTGCGGCGGTGCCCGGGACGGTGACGAGGAGCAGGAGGAGCAGGAGGAGCAGGGTCTTGTCTCTCTCCGTTTCGGCTCCCCGCGTGCTGGGAGGGTGAATTCTCCCCCCCCCCCCCGTCCTTCTTCAGCCCGCGGCGCGAAACGTCGGGACGCCGCGGCCAAGATCGCCGAGGCGCCGGAGAGCTTGGGGGGGTTGATTTTCTCGGCGGAGAAAGAGAGCGAGTGTGCGAGTGAGCGTGTGCGAGTGTGCGAGTGAGCGTGTGCGAGTGAGCGTGCGCGAGTGTGCGTGAGTGAGCGTGCGTGAGTGAGCGTGTGCTTGAGTGAGTGACTGAGCGTGCGTGAGTGAGTGTCTCCCTGCCCCCTTCCCTCTACCCCCCCTCTATCTTCACCCCCTACAGCTCCACCAGTCCAACTGCTCAGTCTCCCCCGGGGGGGGGGGGCGCTGCTTGCCGTGGACTCACCGCTGCTTGGGGCACATGTGGCTCTCATTAGATGGGAGGGAGCAGCAGCAGCAGGAGGAGGTGGAGGAGAGAGAGGAGAGGGAGGAGGGGGGAAGGGTTCGTGTAGGAGAATCTTACGGGCGGCTCTCTTCTCCGCGGGCTTGCGGCAAGAGCCCCCCCCCCCACCTCTCGCTCGCTCGGTTGCTGAGCGAGAGAGCGAGAGAGAGAGTGAGTGAGTGAGTGAGAGAGCGAGTGAGAGAGTGAGTGAGTGAGAGAACGAGAGCGAGAGAGAGAGTGAGTGAGTGAGAGAACGAGAGCGAGAGAGAGAGTGAGTGAGTGAGAGAGCGAGAGAGAGCGAAGCGAGTGAGTGAGAGAGAGAGAGAACGAGAGAGTGAGTGAGAGAGCGAGAGAGAGAGTGAGTGAGTGAGAGAGCGAGAGAGAGCGAGTGAGTGAGTGAGAGTGCGAGAGAGAGCGAGTGAGTGAGTGAGAGAACGAGAGAGAGCGAAGCGAGTGAGAGAGAGAGAGAACGAGAGAGAGAGAGCGAGTGAGAGCGAGAGAGGGAGAGAAAGTCGCACTCTGGCCAGGAGTGGCGCTCTGCTACCGCAAATTAAAGTCGTACGCTTTTCAGGATCGCGCAGAACGCAGCTGCGTGTGAGTGTGTGTGTAAGCATACGAGTGTGTGAGTGTGTGTGAGTGCGTGTGAGTGTGTGTGAGTGTGGGCATGCGAGTGTGAGTGTGTGTGAGTGTGGGCATGCGAGTGTGAGTGTGTGTGAGTGTGGGCATGCGAGTGTGAGTGTGTGTGAGTGTGGGCATGCGAGTGTGAGTGTGTGTGAGTGTGGGCATGCGAGTGTGTGTGCGAGCATGTGAGTGTGTGTGAGTGTGTGTTGCATGCGAGTGTGAGTGTGGGCATGTGAGTGTGTGTGTGAGCGTGAGTGTGAGCATGTGAGTGTGAGTGCAAGTGTGTGTGTGTGTGAGCGTGAGCATGTGAGTGTGAGAGATTGTGAACGAGTGCGTTGATAGTGCTGCAAGCGGTAGTGCAGCGGTTTTTGTGTTGCGCTACGAACCCGGTGACCCGGGTTGGATTCCCAGCCACCGCTAACATCGGTGGCAATTTTATATCTTGAGCCGGTCCTGGGCCTCCCCTAGATCCACTCGGACTTCCACCCCCTCGTGTGCCGTGCCGGCCCTTCGTAGGTGCGAGGGTTCCTGGCCTGCGTTGTTCCCCGCGTACGAACCCGCCGACCGTGCGGCGCTTTGCAGCCAAACGGGGGGGTTGGCGGATCGCACGGGGATCTCCGTGAAACTTGCCACGCGACCGCACCCCGGTAAACCCCCCCCCCCTCGCCGAGCATTACAGACGGAGAACCAACATGAAGGGGCTGGTCGTTGTCTGCGTTTGTACGCACGGGAGGCAGCGAGACGTTTAACCTTTGACCTGTCTGCCGGCACGGCCCCCGGTCTGCCTGGCTCGGTGCCCATCTGTTTGCCTCTCCGTCGCGCGTCTCTTCGCTCGCTCCTTCGCTCGCTCGCTCACTCACTCACTCACCACCACTCGCTCGCTCACTCACCACTCGCTCACTCACCACCACTCGCTCACTCACCACCACTCGCTCACTCACCACCAACTCGCTCACTCACCACCACTCGCTCACTCACCACCACTCGCTCACCACCACCAATCGCTCACTCCCCTCTCTGCTCGCCCATCCCCCTAGCAAGGCGGCAGCCCCACCAAACCATCATTACCACCACCGCATCTCCCTCCCTCCCTCCTCCACACAGGTCCCCATACCACACAAGTCGCGGAGAGTATGATTGTTGTCCTGTCCCTGTGCGGTGCGGGGGCGCGTGGAGGTCAAGCGCGCGCGCAGAAAGATGAATTATTGCACGAAGCCGAATTGTCCGTGACTCAACTCCACCGAGTATTGAACGCGCGCGTGTCGTTTTTTTAAAAATTATAATTCACGTCTCCCCCCCCCCCCCCCCCCGCGCGTTCC
The DNA here is from genome assembly GCF_015708825.2 of Lethenteron reissneri. Taxonomy (NCBI): domain Eukaryota; kingdom Metazoa; phylum Chordata; class Hyperoartia; order Petromyzontiformes; family Petromyzontidae; genus Lethenteron; species Lethenteron reissneri. Next base: position 4,522,057 of record NC_083842.1, on the reverse strand, counting down.
CTTGCTGCGTGTTCCTGCACACGTGTTTGCTCGTGCATGGTGGTGATAATAATAAAATAACGTGTCCTCATTTATCCAGGAGAGACGAGTCCTTAAGGCTCTTTCTCTCGAAGGGTTCTGCTGCTGCTGCTGCCTTGGGTTTTTTTTACTTGTAAGATGTCAGCCGATTTAATGATGACGGGTCGTGCTGTTTCTTATACCCATGGGAGGAAAACCCACGCCTTGCGAAAGGGGGCAACGCTCTATCCCCGGCGTACAGCTGGACACGTGGCGATCGGTCCACTTCGCTGTTACCGCTCCTCTTCCTCCTGGATGCCCTCCCATGGGAAGGGAGTTTCTAAATATTTGTGTGGTGATCCGCCAACCGTCGCTGCAGCGAAGTGCTCACGCCACGCAGCGCCTGGGTTCGATCTCACACTATGGTCTCTCTCCACCCCCCTCTTCTACTACACGGGTTTCCCCGGGCTTCTCTCGTTTTCCAACCCTCATCTTGAATTGAAGGGCCTCTCTGTGAGTCCGTGGGTGCTCTCCGTGCGAGTCCATGGGTCATCCCCATGCGAGTCCATGGGTCTTCTCTATGCGAGTCCGTGGATCTCCGTGCGAGTCCACGGGTCTTCTCCGTGCGAGTCCGTGGATCTCCGTGCGAGTCCGTGGGTCTTCTCTATGCGAGTCCGTGGATCTCCGTGCGAGTCCACGGGTCTTCTCCGTGCGAGTCCGTTGATCTCCGTGCGAGTCCGTGGGTCTTCTCCGTGCGGGTCCGTGGATCTCCGTGCCATTCCGTGGGTCTTTACGTGAGCCTGTGTGTGCGTCTGCGAGTCAGCAGGCTTTCGGGTACAAATCTACGGGTCTCCGTACGAATCTACGGGGGTTCGCTCTATGCACGTGTGGTGAACATCTCCCGCATCGTACGTAGCCAACCGGAAGTGGGGGACCTGGCACCGTAACTGGCAGCGGTTCAAACAAACATCCCAAAGCTGTAACTATTTACTCTTTGGTTCTTTCGGTAAATTGACGTATAAAGAGAAAGTAATAAATTAAATACTAGCATACGACGTTTCGATTGCAACACAAGCAATCATCATCAGGTATAAATGAGATAGAAACACAAATCTAGTATACTTAGAAATGTAATGTAATACAACAGAGAGTCGGCTAACATAACAGTCAACACCCTACCTGGTTGATTACGTTCTTCCTGAGAATGCTAAATTTTAGAGAGAGATTAAACACAGAACCAGAGACATATAGACAGACATATAAGTAGAGACAGATATCCCAGAGATACATAGAGAGACGTACATAGGCACACAGAGAAACCACGCCTCTGTGTCGAGGCCTTATACGTGACTTTACCAAAAGAACCAAAGAGTAATTCCTGCCGTCATGAAAGCTCCAAATTAACTGTAATTATTTCTTGCTTTACCTGCAAACGACTCAATTGGGATTGCTGGCGGCGGCAGCGCAGCCGCCCTCCCCCGCTGCGGGGAACAAGAACTTGGCAACGTCCCCGTGAAGTGGTCGACACGTGCGTCGACAACGCACCTCCTGCTGAAGAAGAGGTCCTGGGCGGGGGGGCGGGGGGTAAACGAGCGTAGGCCTCGGCAAGGTAAAGTCATTTACCAGTTTTACCGGGTAAAAGGGTAAAGGTGGCGCGGAAGAATGACCCGGTGAACACCCTGTTTACCCACTGCCTTGTTTACCCACTGCCTTGTTTACCTACTGCCTTGTTTACCTGCTGCCTTGTTTACCTACTGCCTTGTTTACCCACTGCCTTGTTTACCCACTGCCTTGTTTACCCACTGCCTTGTTTACCTACTGCCTTGTTTACCTGCTGCCTTGTTTACCTACTGCCTTGTTTACCTACTGCCTTGTTTACCCACTGCCTTGTTTACATACTGCCTTGTTTACCTGCTGCCTTGTTTACCTACTGCCTTGTTTACCCACTGCCTTGTTTACCCACTGCCTTGTTTACATACTGCCTTGTTTACCTGCTGCCTTGTTTACCTACTGCCTTGTTTACCTGCTGCCTTGTTTACCTACTGCCTTGTTTACCCACTGCCTTGTTTACATACTGCCTTGTTTACATACTGCCTTGTTTACATACTGCCTTGTTTACCTGCTGCCTTGTTTACCTACTGCCTTGTTTACCCACTGCCTTGTTTACCCACTGCCTTGTTTACATACTGCCTTGTTTACCTACTGCCTTGTTTACCTGCTGCCTTGTTTACCTACTGCCTTGTTTACATACTGCCTTGTTTACCTGCTGCCTTGTTTACCTGCTGCCTTGTTTACCTGCTGCCTTGTTTACCTAATACCTTGTTTACCTAATACCTTGTTTACCCACTGCCTTGTTTACCTAATACCTTGTTTACCTACTGCCTTGTTTACCTACTGCCTTGTTTACCTACTGCCTTGTTTACCTACTGCCTTGTTTACCTACTGCCTTGTTTACCTACTACCTTGTTTACCTACTGCCTTGTTTACCTACTGCCTTGTTTACCTACTACCTTGTTTACCTACTGCCTTGTTTACCTACTGCCTTGTTTACCTACTGCCTTGTTTACCTACTGCCTTGTTTACCTACTGCCTTGTTTACCTACTACCTTGTTTACCTACTACCCTGTTTACCTACTACCTTGTTTACCTACTGCCTTGTTTACCTACTACCTTGTTTACCTACTGCCTTGTTTACCTACTACCTTGTTTACCTACTGCCTTGTTTACCTACTGCCTTGTTTACCTACTGCCTTGTTTACCTACTACCCTGTTTACCTACTGCCTTGTTTACCTACTGCCTTGTTTACCTACTGCCTTGTTTACCTACTGCCCTGTTTACCTACTGCCTTGTTTACCTACTGCCTTGTTTACCTACTGCCTTGTTTACCTACTGCCTTGTTTACCTACTGCCTTGTTTACCTACTGCCTTGTTTACCTACTACCTTGTTTACCTACTACCTTGTTTACCTACTACCTTGTTTACCTACTACCTTGTTTACCTACTGCCTTGTTTACCTACTGCCTTGTTTACCTACTGCCTTGTTTACCTACTACCTTGTTTACCTACTGCCTTGTTTACCTACTACCTTGTTTACCTACTACCTTGTTTACCTACTACCTTGTTTACCTACTGCCTTGTTTACCTACTGCCTTGTTTACCTACTGCCTTGTTTACCTACTACCTTGTTTACCTATTGCCTTGTTTACCTACTACCTTGTTTACCTACTACCTTGTTTACCTACTGCCTTGTTTACCTACTACCTTGTTTACCTACTGCCTTGTTTACCTACTGCCTTGTTTACCTACTGCCTTGTTTACCTACTGCCTTGTTTACCTACTGCCTTGTTTACCTACTGCCTTGTTTACCTACTGCCTTGTTTACCTACTGCCTTGTTTACCTACTGCCTTGTTTACCTACTACCTTGTTTACCTACTGCCTTGTTTACCTACTGCCTTGTTTACCTACTGCCTTGTTTACCTACTGCCTTGTTTACCTACTGCCTTGTTTACCTACTACCTTGTTTACCTACTACCTTGTTTACCCACTACCTTGTTTACCCACTGCCTTGTTTACCTACTGCCTTGTTTACCTACTGCCTTGTTTACCTACTACCTTGTTTACCCACTACCTTGTTTACCTACTACCTTGTTTACCTAATACCTTGTTTACCTACTGCCTTGTTTACCTGCTGCCTTGTTTACCTACTGCCTTGTTTACCTACTGCCTTGTTTACCTACTGCCTTGTTTACCTACTGCCTTGTTTACCTACTGCCTTGTTTACCGCTCGCTTAAAGCTCCGTGGCGCAGTCCGTGGCCTTCATTTAAAATTGGAATCATCGAGAGCATTCTATACGAATCAAGCGCTCTACCTAGCATGTACCTGTTCCAAACCTTGTTCATGTGTAGTAGTACCCCAGTAATTATTACCCTGTGATCGGGTTATTTGTATGGGTGAAGGGTAAAAGGTAGGGTAAAGGTAGGCTCGTTGTTTATACCTCTTACCTCGCCTTGCCGAGGCCTCAACGAGCGTGCGGCGACGACGATAAATAAATCACGGAGCGCTTGCGTCGGCCGTGCGGGCATCGCGGGCATCGCGAGGTCGCCGCGTCGCGGGCAAGACGGAGCCCACGGCCGGCGGGAATATGGGGCGACTCGGCTAACATGGCCTCGTGTCTCCCTGCGTCTCTCTCCGTGTTTCTCTCCGTGTGCCCCTCCACGCGTCTCTCTCCCTGCGTCTCTCTCCGTGTGTCTGTCCGTGTGCCCGTCCACGCGTCTCTCTCCACGCGTCTTTCTCCGTGTCTCTCTCCGTGTCTCTCTCCGTGTGTCTGTCCGCGTGTCTCGCTGTGTCTCTCTCCTTGTCTCTCTCCTTGTGTCTCTCTCTGACACGTCTCCAGCCCCCTCCCCTGTTATGGGAACATAGACACTCGAGCTTAGCACTGTACAACACCGCTGCCTCGCCCTCTGCTGGCAGCGTGGAGCCACAGCAGCCCGTAGCACCTGTTGTGCACGGCAGTCCCCCGTCCGCGCGCTTGCCTGCCGGCTCTTGAACGCAACTCGCCAGCCTGAATTAGTAGCTTGGACCGCTGCCCGGAGTTTTGGCGGTCCTTACAGCTGATTTCTCACTTAATAAAGTTCCTGTTACTGCCTCCTAACCACCAACCCCCACCCTGGCCGCCCTCTCACCTTCCTCTCCCCCTCCCCTCCTGCCCCCCCCCCTCTCCCAACAAAAGTTTAAGAAGTGGAATATTTGAGAGTTCCAGCCGGACCTCTTCTGAAGGCGCCCAGAGAGGGTTCCGGTCAAAACGTCGCTCACAGCCCTGGCGCGACAACACACGGATTGGGGAGTGCGAGTGGGGGGGGGGTGGCGAGTGGGGGTGCGAGTGCGTGTGTGTTGGGAAACTCCCTGCCAATTTGCGTGCGTGCGAGCGCGGGAGTGTTTGTGTTTACAGGAGTGTGTGTGTATATGGGAGCGTGTGTGTATGTGCGTACGGGAGCGTGTGTGTGTACGTGCGTACGGGAGCGTGTGTGTGTACGTGCGTACGGGAGCGTGTGTGTGTGTGCGTACGGGAGCCTGCGCGTGTGTGTGTGTACGGGAGCGTGTGTGTATGTGTGTGTGTGTATATGGGAGCGTGTGTGTGTGTACGGGAGTGTGTGTGTGTACGGGAGCGTGTGTGTGTGTGTGTGTATGGGAGCGTGTGTGTGTGTGTATGGGAGCGTGTGTGTGTGTGTGTATGGGAGCGTGTGTGTGTGTGTACGGGAGCGTGTGTGTGCGTACGGGAGCGTGTGTGTGTGTACGGGAGCGTGTGTGTGTGTACGGGAGCGTGTGTGTGTGGGAGCGTGTGTGTGTGTACGGGAGCGTGTGTGTGTGTACGGGAGCGTGTGTGTGTGTGTGTATGGGAGCGTGTGTGTGTGTGTGTGTACGGGAGCGTGTGTGTGTGTGTGTGTACGGGAGCGTGTGTGTGTGTGTGTACGGGAGCGTGTGTGTGTGTGTGTGTACGGGAGCGTGTGTGTGTGTGTATGGGAGCGTGTGTGTGTGTGTACGGGAGCGTGTGTGTGCGTACGGGAGTGTGTGTGCGTACGGGAGCGTGTGTGTGTGCGTACGGGAGCGTGTGTGTGTGCGTACGGGAGCGTGTGTGTGTGTACGGGAGCGTGTGTGTGTGTGTACGGGAGCGTGTGCGTACGGGAGCGTGTGTGTGTGTGTACGTGTGTGTGTATATGGGAGCGTGTGTGTGCACGGGAGCGCGTGTGTGTGTGTACGGGAGCGTGTGTTTGTGTGTACGGGAGCGTGTGTGTGTGTGTACGGGAGCGTGTGTGTGCGTACGGGAGCGTGTGTGTGTATGGGAGCGTGTGTGTGTGTACGGGAGCGTGTGTGTGTGTACGGGAGCGTGTGTGTGCGTACGGGAGCGTGTGTGTGCGTACGGGAGCGTGTGTGTGTGTGTGCGTACGGGAGCCTGCGCGTGTGTGTGTGTACGGGAGCGTATGTGTGTGTGTGTGTATATGGGAGCGTGTGTGTACGGGAGCGTGTGTGTGTGTGTACGGGAGCGTGTGTGTGTGTACGGGAGCGTGTGTGTGTGTACGGGAGCGTGTGTGTGTGTACGGGAGTGTGTGTGTGGTCAGCGCGCTGCACTACGGACCTCGGTCAAACCAAGTTCAATTCCCGCCCGTGCCCCAACACCATGAATGGATTTCTGAACCGGAGCCGGGCTTCTCTTAGGTCGACTCGGCCTTAAATGAGCACCTAGGACGGTGTGCGAGGTGCTCCCCGACGGCCTTGATCAGTGCTGGCTCGTGACCTCTACCCCCGGCAGTCCGCTGGCGTTCGTGGGGAGCGGTGGCCCAGTGGTTGGCGCGCACCGCCTTGCGTCACGGCGGACATTCCTCGTTCTCGTGACGGGAGCCAGAACGGCCGCTCTGTCGACGCTGGGCAATGGACGACGACGATGATGTTGTTGATGATGAACTCTGACCCCGTGTTGACCACGAACTTGCGACCTTCCAGCTTGACTGAATGGAGCGAGCGCCTCTTCCTCCCCCCTCCCTCGCCCCCTCCGACGTGTGGACATCGCGTCCACGCGTCGACTTCGGAGCAACGTGGGGAATGCGATCCCGTGCGTGCGTGCGTTCGTTCGTTCTCGGCTGATTGCGCTCGATCCCCCATCCTCGTTCCTTCTCCTCCCCTCGGTCCGTCGCTGTAAATGAGCCACCGGGGGGGGGGTGGACTATGACGAGGAATGTCGTCAAATGCCGATGGCTCCGGTGGGTTTTGTTTGTTGTTGCGGGCGCGTGCGACGGTGAAGCCGGGGTCGTGACCCCGAGCTGCGCAGTGCCTGCCCGCACGAAAGGGATGTTGGGGTAGGAATTTTGGGCGAGTGGGTGAGCGGGTGAGCGAGCGGGTAAACGGGTCGGTGAGCGATTGGGCGAGTGGGCAAGTTGGTGGGTGAGTGGGCGAGTTAGTGGGTGGGCGAGCGAGCGGTTGGGCGATGGGGCAGGTGTTCCGGTGGGGGTGAGCGGGTGCGCGAGGTGAGCCGAGAAGGCCGACCGCTGAGCTCACGTGGCTGAGCTGGCCTGGGTGTCTCCAGCGGTCACAGACGCTCTCGTGCACCGAGCTGATGTCCTCGGTGAGCCTGGTCGCCAGTGACTGACGCAGAGACACATGGCTTGGCATCGAGACCCATAGACTCGCATAGAGACCCATGGACATGGAATAAGGACCCATAGACTCGCATGGAGCCCTATAGACTCGCGTAGAGAATCAACAGGCGTCGATTCAGCTCGGCTCCAGCGGTGAGAATTAAAATATCGCTGTGACGGTCGCGGGGGCGGCTATCGCTCTCGCGCGGCATGCTGCTCGTGCGCTCGCCGCGTGCCTGCGTTTATCTGTAATTGTACACCCTGCGTGGTCTGTGGGGAAGCGATTGTTTAATTGGTTAAGTGACCGCGGAGTTGATATCGGAGAAGGAATCCTCACTTTTAGATTGATTCGTCGTGGGGGGGGGGGGGGGCGGGGCGCAGCGTGTGGGTGGGGTAGCCTTGACGGCTCCGATGAGCAAGCTGGCGTTGCCTCGTCCTCGGTGTGAGTGTGTTGATTGGGGAGCGGTGGTGCAGCGGTTAACGCCGCGCTGCGCTACGAACCCTGTGACCCGGGTTCGATTGCCCGCTTCATAGCCAACACCGGCGACGATCGTCTAACCGGTCCTGGGCTTCCCTTAGGTCGACTCTGCTTCAAACTAGTACCTGGTGCGGTGTGTAAACATCGCCACTGGGGAAGACAAAGGCGGTTGGGCGTGGTGCTGGCCACCCACCCCCTCGTGTACCGTGCCGGCCTTCATAGGTGCTGCTTGCTAACAGCACTTGCCCCTGCAGTCTGTTCCAAGATATTATGGGGGTCTTTGTGTTGCACTTTGAACCCGAGTTCGATTCCCGCTCACGACCAACACCGGCGACGATCGTCTACCCGGTGCGATGTGTCCACGGCATCAGCACTGGGGGGGGGGGGGTATTTTAAAATCGGTGGGCGCGTTTAGTCGAATGAGGGGGGAGCGAGAGAGAGAGAGAGAGAGCCGCGTGGTGGCGTCTGGGGTCGCCCAGATGGATTCCATTTGTGGCTCCTGGTAAAGCGCGAACGCGATCAGCAGCGGTCGGCGATGGAAGTGACAGTGGGGGGGGGGAGACCCACGGACTCGCACGGAGACCCACAGACTCGCACGGAGACCCACGGGCTCGCACGGTGACCTACAGGCTCGCACGGAGACCCACAGACTCTCACGGTGACCCACGGACTCGCACGGTGACCCACAGACTCGCACGGTGACCTACAGACTCGCACGGTGACCTACGGACTCTCACAGTAACCCACGGACTCGCACGGAGACCCAGGGACTCGCACGGAGACCCGTAGGCTCGCAGAGACCTTTCAATTCACAGACTTGCATAGTGCGGTGGGGCAAGCGCGTCTGGGGAACGTGGAATGGTCGCCCAAACGCCCGTCCAGAGTCCGCCAGCAGGGACACGAACCCGCCGTTGCAGGTCCGCACCTTTAGCTTCACCCCACACGAAACGAACGTCAACAATCGGCGTGTCCCACTGACACGAATCCCTCCCTCTCCCCCTCTCCCTCTCCCTCCCCCACTCTCTCCCCCACTCCCTCCCTCTCCCTGTCCCCCTTTCCCTCCCCTGGCCCCCCCTCCGTCCCCCACCCCCCCCCCCGCCTGTTCGCGGAACGAAAACAAAGCGGGGGGGGGGGGTGTAGCGTAGATCGACGGCGTGTGCGGCTCCGTCCGCATGCCGCTCCGTCAGCGTGCGGCTCCGTCCGCGCCGGAACGAGAGCGACGTTCCGTTTCTCCCGAGGAGAGAAGGAAGGGAAGGAGAGGGCGAGAGAGAGAGAAAATAAACCCCGCCGCAGAAAAGATTTGTACAAGTTTGACCAAAATCTCACCCCTCTCGTGTTTAAATTTCCTTCGCGCAAAACCCGCCGATGCCAACTTGCCCTCGCGTGACTCCTGCGAGGGACCGCAGCTCTGGAGCGACCGAATGGTGGAGGAGGAGGAGGGGGGGAGAGCGGTGTTTTTAGGGGGTAACCCCAGAGATGTGATCCCCGAATCGTGGATGCCTGCACCTCGGGTTCAACGCTCGGTCCGAGATTTGTCCGCTGTGGCCTAGCACTGAGGTGGAGGGCACGCGGGGGGGGGGGGGGGGGGGGTAAGTGCCTGAACAAGACAAATATCCCCCGTGTAGCCTTAACAGACTGTCGGGGCAAGTGCTGTTAGCGAGAAGCACCTACGAAGGCCGGAGCAGCGCACGAGGGGGTGGGTGGCCAGCACCACGCCCGGCCGCCTTTGTCTCCCCAGTGGCGATGTTTTACGCACCGCACCAGGTACACACACACACGCACACACAGGCGGGTGTGTGTGTCTGTACTGCACTACCGCTCACCAATGTGTTTATTGGGGAGCGGTGGTGTAGTGGTTTGCGCTACGAACCCGGCGACCCGAGTTTGATTCCCGCTCACGGCCACCGGTATCGGTGACGATTATCTGAACTGGTCCTGGGCTTCCCCGAGGTCGACTCAGCCTCAAATGAGGACCTGGTCCGGCGTATATAACATCGGCCGGGCGTGGCGTTGGTCACCCACCACCTCGTGTGCCGTACCGGTCTTCATAGGCGCTCGATAAACAGCACTTGCCCCAACAGTGTGTTGAAGCTACACGGGGGATCTTTGTCTCTGCGTGCGAGGGGGGGGGGGGGCGCGTGAGTGTGTGCGCGTGTGCGTGGCGTACACCAGCGACGGTTGCGATGTAACCCGACCGTTCCGTTGCCCAGCGGAGGCTCCGGCCCCCCCCCCCCCCCCCCGCCCGCCCCCTGCCGAGGATCCGTTCTGCTGGATCCCGGCATTGGACACGGCGGCGTGGAGTGGTAACGGAGCTCCTCGAGGAGGGGGGGCCCGTACCTCGCGGCCACGCTCGGTGTCCCTTACCACCAACCCCCCCCCCACGCTCATCCGCGCGTCTTCCGCGCACCGTTTGCCAACGGCGCCCGGTACCAGCCGCGGGCCGCGGATCGTCATCGCCGTGGCGCGCGCCAACTTTCTCCCCCGTGTGTGTTTCAACATTTGTTACCGGCCAGGCAGCCATGGTGACCATCCACGGCTCGGTCGCCGCGATGCGGCTCGCCGGCCCGGCAATGTCCCCCGGCTCCCGCTCGGCGGTTTTTGAAACTTGTTTTTTTGCGCATTTTGGCTCCTTGTCCTCGCCGCACGCCCCCCCCCCCGCCCGCCCGCCGTACCTCCCGACGATGATCACAGCCGGCTACGTACGGTGGTGTGAAAGAAGTTCTACGTACGTACGTTCGTACGTTCTGTGTATCCCCCCGCCCCCCACCCCGTGGGCCTCTCTCCTCCCGCGTCCGTGGCAGCCGTGAGCAGGGAGGGTGCGTGAAGAGGAGCGAACGAGGAGTAGCGATGGTGATGGTGGTGGTGATAATCATGGTGATGCCGTTCCTTCACTGCGGAGGTCGCTCCTCCACCCGGGGCTTTGAACCTCTGGGTTCCCAGCTCTGCTGGCTCAGAGTCTCCGACACGGCCTGAGGCGTTGGCGGAGGCAGGATTTTCAGGTAGAGGGGGGGGGGGACAGCCCCTCCAGCAATGAGAAATGATAGAGGAGTTGTTAGTAAGTGTCGACTTGTCCCTTGATTTTCATTCGACGCGTGTGCGGCGATGGCGCGGCCATCGATCGAGGGTCGAATTGGAACCGCGTCGTGTGATCGGCATCGCGCTCGCTGCAGCTGCTGACGCCGCCAGGGAAGTCGTGGGCTGGACACGCAACTGCGCACAATTCTGTGAGTCGCTTATAACCGCCTTGCCCTTACTTATTGCTAATTATAGACTCAGACTATTGTCCTATCATCTCATAATAATATGCTGCACGGTTGCAGCGGGGGTCGCAAAATGCCGATTTATGACTAACAGACCCCAATGATCCGATCGAAATTAGTGATTTCGATTGGATCATTGGGGGGGGGCACGTGCCACCCCCCCCCCCCCAGTGCCCGGAGCCATCTGCGACGTAATTCACGCCGGCGTTGGGGGGGGGGCTCGCGGAGAAGCGAACCGATCGCCGAATTCTTTTGCCGAGACCGTGAATTTAGTTTCTGTGATGGTCACCGACTTGAAAGAGAGGGGGGGGAGGGAGAGGAGGGGAGGGAGAGGGGGGGGAGAGGGGGGGTGTGAGAGCTGGCAGGGGGACCACCTCTCTGTGTGCCCCCCCCCTTTTTTAAACGAAATATTTCACTCTCTGCTCTCCTTACCCCCCCCCCTCTCTACCCCCTCTCTCTACCCCCTCTCTCTCTACCCCCCCCTCTCTCTACCCCCTCTCTCTCTACCCCCCCCCTCTCTCTACCCCCTCTCTCTACCCCCTCTCTCTACCCCCCTCTCTCTACCCCCCCCTCTCTCTACCCCCTCTCTCTCTACCCCCCCTCTCTCTCTACCCCCTCTCTCTCTACCCCCCCTCTCTCTCTCCCCCCCCTCTCTACCCCCCTCTCTCTCTACCCCCCCTCTCTCTACCCCCTCTCTCTACCCCCTCTCTCTCTACTCCCCCTCTCTCTACCCCCTCTCTCTACCCCCCTCTCTCTACCCCCCTCTCTCTCTACCCCCCCTCTCTCTACCCCCTCTCTCTACCCCCCTCTCTCTACCCCCCCTCTCTCTACCCCCCCTCTCTCTACCCCCTCTCTCTACCCCCCTCTCTCTACCCCCCCTCTCTCTCTACCCCCCCTCTCTCTACCCCCTCTCTCTACCCCCCTCTCTCTACCCCCCTCTCTCTCTACTCCCCCTCTCTCTACCCCCTCTCTTTACCCCCCTCTCTCTCTACCCCCCTCTCTCTCTACCCCCTCTCTCTACCCCCCTCTCTCTACCCCCTCTCTCTACCCCCCCTCTCTACCCCCTCTCTCTACCCCCTCTCTCTCTACCCCCTCTCTATACTCCCTCTCTTTACCCCCCTCTCTTCCTACTCCATGTCTATGTCCCCCCCTATGTTTTCTACGTAATATTTGTAATATTTTATATTCTACGACAAGTGCTGCATCTGCACGCAGCCCTTCTCGCAGTCCTACGGCCTCCGACGGGCAACTAGCTCGTATCTGCACTCAGAGCTCTCGTCATCTCACATCTACACTCAGAGCTCTCGTCATCTCACATCTACACTCAGAGCTCTCGTCATCTCACATCTACACTCAGAGCTCCCGTCATCTCACATCTACACTCAGAGCTCTCGTCATCTCACATCTACACTCAGAGCTCCCGTCATCTCACATCTACACTCAGAGCTCCCGTCATCTCACATCTACACTCAGAGCTCCCGTCATCTCACATCTGCACTCAGAGCTCCCGTCATCTCACATCTGCACTCAGAGCTCTCGTCATCTCACATCTACACTCAGAGCTCTCGTCATCTCACATCTACACTCAGAGCTCCCGTCATCTCACATCTACACTCAGAGCTCCCGTCATCTCACATCTACACTCAGAGCTCTCGTCATCTCACATCTACACTCAGAGCTCTCGTCATCTCACATCTACACTCAGAGCTCCCGTCATCTCACATCTACACTCAGAGCTCCCGTCATCTCACATCTACACTCAGAGCTCTCGTCATCTCACATCTACACTCAGAGCTCTCGTCATCTCACATCTACACTCAGAGCTCCCGTCATCTCACATCTACACTCAGAGCTCTCGTCATCTCACATCTACACTCAGAGCTCTCGTCATCTCACATCTACACTCAGAGCTCCCGTCATCTCACATCTACACTCAGAGCTCCCGTCATCTCACATCTGCACTCAGAGCTCTCGTCATCTCACATCTACACTCAGAGCTCCCGTCATCTCACATCTGCACTCAGAGCTCCCGTCATCTCACATCTACACTCAGAGCTCTCGTCATCTCACATCTACACTCAGAGCTCTCGTCATCTCACATCTACACTCGGAGCTCTCGTCATCTCACATCTACACTCAGAGCTCCCGTCATCTCACATCTACACTCAGAGCTCCCGTCATCTCACATCTACACTCAGAGCTCCCGTCATCTCACATCTACACTCAGAGCTCTCGTCATCTCACATCTACACTCAGAGCTCCCGTCATCTCACATCTGCACTCAGAGCTCTCGTCATCTCACATCTACACTCAGAGCTCTCGTCATCTCACATCTACACTCAGAGCTCTCGTCATCTCACATCTGCACTCAGAGCTCCCGTCATCTCACATCTGCACTCAGAGCTCTCGTCATCTCACATCTGCACTCAGAGCTCTCGTCATCTCACATCTACACTCAGAGCTCTCGTCATCTCACATCTACACTCAGAGCTCTCGTCATCTCACATCTGCACTCAGAGCTCCCGTCATCTCACATCTGCACTCAGAGCTCTCGTCATCTCACATCTGCACTCAGAGCTCCCGTCATCTCACATCTGCACTCAGAGCTTTCGTCATCTCACATCTACACTCAGAGCTCTCGTCATCTCACATCTACACTCAGAGCTCCCGTCATCTCACATCTGCACTCAGAGCTCTCGTTATCTCACATCTACACTCAGAGCTCCCGTCATCTCACATCTACACTCAGAGCTCCCGTCATCTCACATCTACACTCAGAGCTCTCGTCATCTCACATCTACACTCAGAGCTCTCGTCATCTCACATCTGCACTCAGAGCTCTCGTCATCTCACATCTACACTCAGAGCTCTCGTCATCTCACATCTACACTCAGAGCTCTCGTCATCTCACATCTGCACTCAGAGCTCCCGTCATCTCACATCTGCACTCAGAGCTCCCGTCATCTCACATCTACACTCAGAGCTCTCGTCATCTCACATCTGCACTCAGAGCTCTCGTCATCTCACATCTACACTCAGAGCTCTCGTTATCTCACATCTACACTCAGAGCTCCCGTCATCTCACATCTGCACTCAGAGCTCTCGTTATCTCACATCTACACTCAGAGCTCTCGTCATCTCACATCTACACTCGGAGCTCCCGTCATCTCACATCTACACTCAGAGCTCCCGTCATCTCACATCTACACTCAGAGCTCTCGTCATCTCACATCTGCACTCAGAGCTCTCGTCATCTCACATCTACACTCAGAGCTCTCGTCATCTCACATCTGCACTCAGAGCTCCCGTCATCTCACATCTGCACTCAGAGCTCCCGTCATCTCACATCTACACTCAGAGCTCTCGTCATCTCACATCTACACTCAGAGCTCCCGTCATCTCACATCTGCACTCAGAGCTCTCGTCATCTCACATCTGCACTCAGAGCTCCCGTCATCTCACATCTACACTCAGAGCTCCCGTCATCTCAGATCTACACTCAGAGCTCTCGTCATCTCACATCTGCACTCAGAGCTCTCGTCATCTCACATCTACACTCGGAGCTCCCGTCATCTCACATCTACACTCAGAGCTCCCGTCATCTCACATCTACACTCGGAGCTCTCGTCATCTCACATCTACACTCAGAGCTCCCGTCATCTCACATCTACACTCAGAGCTCTCGTCATCTCACATCTACACTCAGAGCTCCCGTCATCTCACATCTACACTCAGAGCTCTCGTCATCTCACATCTACACTCAGAGCTCCCGTCATCTCACATCTACACTCAGAGCTCTCGTCATCTCACATCTACACTCAGAGCTCTCGTCATCTCACATCTACACTCAGAGCTCTCGTCATCTCACATCTGCACTCAGAGCTCTCGTCATCTCACATCTACACTCAGAGCTCCCGTCATCTCACATCTACACTCAGAGCTCCCGTCATCTCACATCTACACTCAGAGCTCTCGTCATCTCACATCTACACTCAGAGCTCCCGTCATCTCACATCTACACTCAGAGCTCCCGTCATCTCACATCTGCACTCAGAGCTCTCGTCATCTCACATCTACACTCAGAGCTCTCGTCATCTCACATCTACACTCAGAGCTCCCGTCATCTCACATCTGCACTCAGAGCTCTCGTCATCTCACATCTACACTCAGAGCTCCCGTCATCTGCCACCGAGCACGCGGCCTCCCCCAGCCCCCACTGCTCCTTGAAGGCCGGCATGGTGTGGGTCCCTCCCTCCCCCCCTCCCTCCCCCCCGTCTCTCTCCCTCTGGCTGTCGGCGCAAGAGTGTTGCGTTTGTGGGGAGCGGTGGCGCAGTGGTTAGCGCCGCTTGCACGCGGCCGCCTGTAACGCCGCACCGCGCAGGCGGCGGCAGCGGCAGCAGCAGCAGCAGCGAGGGTTGGTGGATCGCACGGAGATCGTGCGAAACTCCCTCCCCGTGGACGCCGGGGAAGGGTGCCGTTTCCTGGCTCGCCAGGAGAAAGCGGCGCGGCCAAGATGCGCGTGGAATCCACCTGTTTCATCGCTATGGGATCGAGCGTTTCCCCCTCGCACGCGCGACCTTTCTACGTGTCCATTGAACTTCTTGTGAAACGTACGCAGCTAATCGGAGGTGATGCAGAGGGGAAGATGCTGCGGTACACTCCCACATGTAAGTGGCGAGGACACCTTCGTACGTGGAGGACCGCAGAGCTTGGGAGAGGGGGAATTTGGTGCCGGTTAATTGCGTGGCTGCTGCCGATGCCTCCTCCGAGTCCTCCTCTCTCTTCCGTCGAGAGCGAGCGAGCGAACGGAATCCGTGTGCATCGTCGTCGTCGTCGTCATCATCAGCGGACAAATCTACCGATGGGGAACTGCGATGTGAGAATTGGGCCATCGGCGCTGGGTCCCACCCTCAACCCAAATGTGTCACTGAGCCCGGGGTGCGGCGAGCCCGGGGTGTGGTGAGCCCGGGGTGCGGCGAGCCCGGGGTGCGGCGAGCCCGGGGTGCGGTGAGCCCGGGGTGCGGTGAGCCCGGGGTGCGGTGAGCCCGGGGTGCGGTGAGCCCGGGGTGCGGTGAGCCCGGGGTGCGGCGAGCCCGGGGTGCGGTGAGCCCGGGGTGCGGCGAGCCCGGGGTGCGGCGAGCCCGGGGTGCGGTGAGCCCGGGGTGCGGTGAGCCCGGGGTGCGGTGAGCCCGGGGTGCGGTGAGCCCGGGGTGCGGTGAGCCCGGGGTGCGGTGAGCCCGGGGTGCGGTGAGCCCGGGGTGCGGTGAGCCCGGGGTGCGGTGAGCCCGGGGTGCGGCGAGCCCGGGGTGCGGTGAGCCCGGGGTGCGGTGAGCCCGGGGTGCGGCGAGCCCGGGGTGCGGCGAGCCCGGGGTGCGGCGAGCCCGGGGTGCGGCGAGCCCGGGGTGCGGGGAGCCCGGGGTGCGGTGAGCCCGGGGTGCGGTGAGCCCGGGGTGTGGCGAGCCCGGGGTGCGGCGAGCCGCGATCACACCAACTCCAGCCCGCACCTCCCACGGCAACGGCGTAGGGGAGGGAGCCGTCCAGCAGGGGATTGGCCTCGTGAGTGATCGTCGCTGTCGTGATTTATGTCCGCGGCGGTGGCGGTGGCGGTGGCGGTGGCGGTGGCGGTGGCGGTGGCGGTGGTGGCGGTGGTGGCGGTGGTGGTGGTGGTGGCGAGGGGTTCCGTCTCTGTTTGGGTTTCTAACGATAACAGACTTTGTTGCCTTTTTGCCTTCCTTTGATGGATGTGTGCTCGGGCGAGCGGGCGGGCGGGCGAGCGGTCTGTTACCCCGCTCGCGGTTATGGTTGTGATTATTTTGATTATTTTTTAAATCTCAGAAAGGGGTGAGGGGGGGGGGGCAACGCCCCCCCCGTGTAGGGCGATCGTCACACCTGGAAAGAATTACGCTTGGGGCCTCCTGGGCGAATGTAACCGACGCTCTCACTCACGCTCTCACACGCTCTCTCTCTCACTCACTCACACGCACGCTCTCTCACTCACTCACACGCACGCTCTCTCTGACTCACGTACTCTCTCTCATACTCACGTGCTCTCTCTCTCACTCACTCACACGCTCTCTCTCTCTCATACTCACACGCTCTCTCTCTCTCTGACTCGCACGCTCTCACTCTCATACTCACGTGCTCTCTCTCTCACTCACTCACACGCTCTCACTCTCTCTCTCTCACTCACACGCTCTCTCTCTCTCATACTCACACGCTCTCACGCTCTCTCATACTCACACGCTCTTTCTCTCACTCACTCACACGCTCTCTCTGACTCGCACGCTCTCACGCTCTCTCTCTCTCACGCTCTCTCTCTCACTCACACGCTCTTTCTCTCTCACGCTCTCTCTCTCACTCACACGCTCTCACGCTCTCTCTCTATCACGCTCTCTCTCTCACTCACACGCTCTCACGCTCTCTCTCTCTCACGCTCTCTCTCTCATGCCCACGTGCTGATCTTTCTGACTCACACGCTCTCTCTGACTCACACGCTCTCTCTCTCACACTCTCTCTCTCACTCACACGCTCTCTCTCTCTCATACTCACACGCTCTCATGCTCTCTCATACTCACACGCTCTTTCTCTCACTCGCTCACACGCTCTCTCTGACTCGCACGCTCTTTCTCTCATACTCACACACTCTCACTGACTCACACGCTAACACTCTCTCTCATACTCACGTGCTGATCTCTCTCACTCACACACTCTCTCTGACTCACACGCTCTTTCTATCATACTCACACGCTCTCACTGACTCACACGCTAACACTCTCTCTCATACTCACGTGCTGATCTCTCTCACTCACACACCCTCTTATACTCACACGCTCTTTCTCTCATACTCACACGCTCTCACTGACTCACACGCTAACACTCTCTCTCATACTCACGTGCTGATCTCTCTCACTCACACACTCTCTCACTCACACATTTTCTCTCACGCTCTCGCTCTCTCTCATACTCACGTGCTCCCTCTCACCCTCTGCTTCTCTCACTCGCGCGCTCGCACGCTTGCCACACGCACGCGGCTGGTGGATGAGCGGCGACAGATTTCCCATGGCCCACTCATCGCCACTGAGAGCCCCCCAACCTACCCACCCCAGACCCCCCCCCCACCCCCAGCCCCCCACTACCACTCAGGGCCCTCAGGTCCCCCCCCCCAAGACCCCCTACTCTAGTCGCCCCACTCACCCAATGCTCTCGCTCACTCCCCACTCATTCACTCCCCACTCACTCACTCCCACTCACTCACTCCCACTCACTCACTCCCCACTCACTCACTCACTCCCACTCACCCACTCACTCCCACTCACCCAATGCCCTCACTCCTATTCACTCACTGGGGATGGGGGGGGAGGGGGTGTTTGGGGGGGCCATGAGGCCGGGGAGGGGTTGTAAGATGCGCCTGCCATTCTTCCACTCCGATGGTGGGTGTTGACCCAGGACCCCATTCCAACCTAAGGTGGCCTGGTCTCAGCTAGCTGATGAAAGTTTCAAGCGAGAATTTCATCATCGCTTGCAGCTGGGGTTGGCATCGTCCCCCACTCCACCTGATGTCGAGGGTAAATGGGCGAGGTTTAGGACTGTGACTCAGGCAGCTGCAATGGCTGCTTTGGGTACGCGGTCCAGACCTCCCCAGAAACCCTGGCTGACCGAGGAGGTGTTCAGGTTAGTTGAGAAGAAGCGACAGGCCCACTCTCATCGGCTACAGCATCCCACGTCAGAGAATGATAAGGTTTACCGCAGCCTTCGCTCGGAGGTTCGGAGAGCCGTGAGGCGCTGCAAGGATGGGTGGTGGCCGTGGGTTGCTGAGGAAATGGAGTCTGCCTCAATGGCCTGCGATCACAAATCCCTATTTAACTTCATCAAAAAGTAACCTGCAGCGCCACACCTATTACCATCATTAGGGGAAACGGTGATCCAATCTCCGACCCCCAGGAACAGGTTTGCAGATTTGTTGAGCATTTTTGTGTAGTCCTGGGGGAGGGGAAATCCCTCGACATGGAAAACATCGTGGGTCAAAGTGGCGATGACCTTGCTGAGGCTGCGGTGCCTCAAATATTTGAAGAAGTCACCCCCTGTGAGTGGCTGGCTGAGGTGTAATCTATTGAGGAAGTACTAAAGGCGATCCAGAGTCTGAGACCAGGAAAGGCACCGGGCAGAGACGATCTCCCAAGCGAAATTCTGAGGGAGGGTGGCGTTTGTGCGCAGACTGCCCTACATGACATCATAACAACAGTCTGGACCACTGGACGGGTTTCGCAGGATTGGAAGGATGCCCTTGTGGTCCCCCTCTTTAAGAAGGGGGACCGCATAGACTGTAACAACTACAGGGGCATCTCACTCCTCAGTGTGCTGGGAAAGGTCCTGGCAAGGATTATTCAACAACGCCTTGCCAGGCACGCTGAGGAGAGGCTTGCGGAGCCTAAATGTGGTTTCAGGAAAGTGCGATCCTGCACAGATGCCATATTTTCTGTCCGTTTGCTACAGCAGAGGTGTAGGGAATTCCAACAAGACCTACATCTCTGCTTTATTGACCTGGTCAAGGCCTATGACACCATCAGTATGCCTGGGCTCTGGGTTGTTCTTCCTGCTTTCTGAGTCCCTAACCCTCTGCTCATGATCATTAAGGACCTTCATGATGGTGAGCGGGCCCGGGTAAAACTACGTGGCCGGGAGTTGGAGCCATTCCCTGTTCACCTTTGAGTGCGACAGGGATGTCCTCTGGCTTCCACATTATTTAACATATTTTTCGCCCACGTAGTTCGTGAAGCCTTTGATGGCTGTACCAGAGGAATTTCCATCTGGTACAGATACAATGGGAGGCTGATCGATGCCCGGGTGCAGTCAAGAGATGGCTCCCTATTGGTCAACCATGTTACGTATGCCAATGATCTGGTAATTGCCGCTCACTCAGAGGAGGAGTTTGAGGTGCTGCTGCTGAACCTGGAGCGTGCCACTAAGAGGTGGGGCCTTGCCATCAGGCCCACCAAAACTAAGCACCTGCCTGGGTATTTTGTACCATCGGGCACTCCACCCCCACAACTCCAAATCGGTGATGGGGCAGTTGTGGAGAGAGTGGAGAGTTTCCCATACCTGGGCAGTGTGCTCATGACTGGCTCCAGTTTGACAGCAGAGGTCTCACTCAGAATCAGTCGAGCAGCATTATCTTTTCATCGGTAGCGTAACCCCACCCGTAATATCCGAACCGGTCATCCCAGGCCTTTCCAAAAACTATTTAAACAAAATTTTTTTCATGTTACTAGTTAAGGGCCCACTGAGCTACGTAACGCTTTTTCAGAAGTGGCCTGGCCATCGTAATTGATAGGTCGACAATAATGTGGCTTATCATCGCGCGGAAATGTATGGCGGCAGCCAGACACTGTAAACGCGTGGTGACGTTGATTCTAAATGTGGAGGGGAAAACCGAAGGACCCGGGATAAAAATCCACGCGGCCAAGGGAAGAGAGAGACGCAGACTCCAAATTATACAGCAGCAGCATCGTCGTCGTCAGGGTCCGGATCGAACCCACGACCTCCTGCATAACAGGCGAGGTAGTCAACATCTCCTAGCCACCGTGATGATGATGATGATGAAAGCGAGAGAGAGACTCAAACTCCAAATATACAGCAGCTGTCCGGGTCGGGATTGAACCCACGACCTTCTGCATACCAGGCGAGGTAGTTAACATCTCCTCGCCACCGTGGTGCCTAGATCCTGGGCCTAGGTTTGACATGGCGTTAAAGTAATGCGCCCAGTGTCTGCCGGAACACCCTGGAAGTGAGTCCTCTCTCGGGATGATGAAGACGCTGCATTCCCAGCTTGTCGCTGTGAGTAGTTGCAAGGTTGGTGGCGGGGGCGGCGAGTGCGTGTCTCCCCCCTTGCCGGGAGACTCGGTCCGGCTCGGGAGTTGGTGAGCACGCAGCTTGCTGGGCTGCGTGTGACTCACGGCGGAAACCGCTTGCGGACTCCATTCCCGCGATGTGCCTCGCCCGGTAATCCTCAAACAATTTTTAATGTAATCTGTGGCTCCCTTGTGCGTGCGTGTGCGCGTGTGTGTGTGTGTGTGTACACGCGTGTGTGTGTGCGTGTGTGTGCGCTGGAGAGCGGTTGTGTAGCAGCTAACGCATTGCGCTATGAAACCGGCAACACCACAGTGATGGTTATCTGAACTGGTCGTGGGCCTCCCCTAGGTCGACTCAGCCTCAAATTAGTGCCTGGTGCGGTGTGTGAAAATCATCGCCACTGGGGAGACAAAGGCGGCCGGGCGTGGCACTGGCCACCCACCCCCTCGTGTGCCGTGCCGGCCCTCATAGGGTGCTCCTCGCTAAACAGCACTTGCCCCAACAGTCTGGCAAAGGCTACACGGGGGATCTTTGTTTGTAGGCGTCCGTGTCAGTTTGATTCTGTACAGATGCTGGCTGGGTTCTACGCTCGGTCGGTTTGACCTCAAATTTGCGAGTCTGGTGCACAATGTAAACATCAACACTAGCGAGACAAAGGTGGCCGGGTGCACGCGCTGATGCCTGTCCCCTCTGCTTCCTCGATTTGCTGCTGCGGTTACGTCTGCTGAGCTGAATCTGCTGCTGTTGCTGCTTCCGATGCATCTTTTGCTTCTGTTATTGCTGCTTCTGCTGCATCTGCTGCTGATGCATCTGCTTCTGCGGCTTCCACCGCGACTTCTGCTGCATCTGCTGCTGCATTCTGCGGCTTCTACTGCTGCTGCATCTGCTGCTGCTGCATCTGCTGCTGCATTCTGCAGCTTCTACTGCTGCTGCTGCTGCATCTGCTTCTGCAGCTTCTACTGCTGCTGCATCTGCTGCTGCATCTGCTGCTGCATTCTGCTGCTGCTGCTGCATCAGTCGTTCCTTTCGCGGAACCGCCGAAAACGAGCACGTGGCCCCAATTACGCGCGTCTGGGCAGCCTCCACGGTGCGGATTTCTCGAGCGGCGAGAGTATTGGAGCTGGCACGACTACGTCGATTTGGGCTCCATAAATCAGGACGACTTTGCCGCGCGTCTCTTCAGGAATACTGTACGGCCGACCGTTGCGGCGCCCCACCCACCTCCTTCACCCCACCTTCCCCCCCACCTTCCCCCCCCCCCCCCACCTTCCCCCCACCCTCCCAATTGAGCTCCAAAGTGTTAATGTGTTGGCTCCGTCCGTCCGTCTGTCGTGTTTTGCCATTGTAGGCGGCCCCGGGAGGTCACGCGTGCAAACGAGGCTCTCCGAGCCACCATGGTGGCCAGGAGATGTTGACTACCTCGCTTGCTACACAGGAGGTCGTGGGTTCGATCCCGACCCTGATGACGCTTGCTGCTGCATATTTGGAGTTTGCGTGTCTCTCATCATCATCATCATCACCACAGTGGCCAGGAGATATTAACTACCTCGCCTGGTGTACAGGAGGTCGTGGGTTCCACCCCGACCCTAATACCGCTTTCTGCTGCTGTATATTTGGAGTTCGCGTGTCTCTCTCTCTCCCCACGGTCGCGTGGATTTTTTTCTCCGGGTCCCGCGTTTCTTTCCCCTCCACCTTTAGAATCAGAGTCACGCGTTTAAGAGCTTTTGTCTGCTGCTCTCGATGTCCCCACGGCGATGAGCCCCGCTGCGTTGAGCTGCCGTGTGCGTTGGGCCATCAGAATTAACCGCTCCACGCTCGGCTGGTGGTGGCGGCGGTAGTGGTGGTGGTGGTGGCGGTGGTGGTGGTTGCGGTGGTGGTGGTTGCGGCGGTGGTGGTGGTTGCGGTGGTGGTGGTGGCGGCGTCTGCCCGTGGCCACGTCATCTCCTGTGGTCCGGGCGGTGATGAAGGAGTTTGAGACGCGTCGTGCGGACGGCGACGTGATGCGCTCTCCGCGTTCCTCGTCGCAACCCCCAAACTGTCGCTTTAAAATACAGCAGGAGACGGGGGGGGGGGACGACATCTTATAATCTGGAGAATTTGCTAATGAAATATCTTCGGCCTTGTGTGTGTGTGATGGGTTTGAGTGGATGGGGGCCGCTATTGGTCGACGCACTGCACCACGAACCCAACGACCCCCGATCTAGAATCTCGGCCGAGGTTTCAACATCGTTGGCGAGCGGTCGTCTGGACACCGCTCCTGGCTCCCTGTCTCCTCTCCCCTCCACTCCCCTCCCAGTGCGGTGAAGTACGGTCACTTACCCCCCGCCCCCCCGACTTCCCCCAAGTCCAGAATGAAAACGCCGAGGTCAGCCGCCTCTAAAACTATTGATGGGAAAGAGAGAGAGCGAGCGGCAGAAAACACTTGACCCTGCAGCTTCTCCTTATCAGCTTTCCCCAGCACAATAAAGGGGGGATCACTTCTCCCTGTTTGTTTTAACGAATGAGTGCTTTTTTAGCGCGTGAGTGTGTGTGTGCGGATGCGTGGGTGTGTGTGCGGATGCGTGGGTGTGTGTGGGCATGTGTGTGCAAGCGTGAGCGTGGGTGTGTGTGCGCGTCTGTGGGTGCGCGTCTGTGTGTGAGGATGCGTGGGTGTGTGTGTGCGGGCGTGGATGTGTGTGTGCGGGCGTGGGTGTGTGTGCGCGTCTGTGTGTGTGTGTGGATGTGTGCGCGTGTGTCTGGGCCTCCGGTGGGGAGCGGCGGCGTAGTGCATGACACCCCATGACGATGATCTGGACTGGTCCCGGGCCTCCCCTAGGTCGACTCAGCCTCAAATGAGTACCTGGTGCAGTGTGTAAACATTTCCACTCGGGAGACAAAGGCGGTCGGGCGTGGCGCTGGCCACCCACCCCCTCGTGTACCGTTCTGGCCTTCATAGGTGCTTGCTAACAGCACTTGCCCCTACAGTCTGTTAAGGCTATATGGGGGATCTTTGTTTTTTTATCTTTGTCTGGGCCTCCGGTGGGGAGCGGCGGCGTAGTGCATGACACCCGGTAGGCCTCGGCAAGGCAAGGTAAAAGTTAAACGGTAAAAAAAACAAGACAAACTTTACCCTACCTTTTACCTTACCACAATACAATCGCTCTACCCTACCTTTTACCCTTTAGCAGGTAAGGTAAACGGTAAACGGTAAAAAGCAACGAGCCTACCTTTACCCCATACACATTACCCGGTCACAGGGTAATGACCAGGGTACTGCTGCACATGAACAAGGTTTATAACGGTAAATGCTACTAGGTAGAGCGCTTTATACATATAGAATACTCTCGATGATTCCAATTTTACACGCTTTCTTTTAACTCACTCTGTCGTTGTTGTTGTTGTCGTCGTTGTATCTTCAAATCTTGAAACTCAATTTTTACCCACTTCCTAATGTGGTATCGACTGCAAACTTGGTATACTGAGGTCATACTGAGGACAATACTATATCCTATCATCAAAAATGTGTTTTTAAACATTATTTTTTATATGTTATGTTTCGGCTTGGGTCTAATTGTCCACCCTCAACTGACGTTGGCTGTGATTGGCCACGGTCCCTTATGTTGTGGCAAGCTTCGGGCCACTTCCTGGAGTCGTGGAGTTCTGCCACTACTCGTACGTTTCATAAAAGCGTGTTTTTAATAAAGTTAGTTTTAATATTACTTATTAAATGGAGGCCACAGACTGCGCCACGGAGCTTTTAGCGGTAAACAAGGCACCGTATTTACCGGGTAATACTTCGCGCTATCTTTACCCTACCGGGTAATTCTTCTGAGCTACCTTGACCCTGTGCCCTTGACCTTACCCCTTGGCATGTCGACACCTTTACCCTTTTACCGGTAAAAACGGTAAATTACCTTCCCTTGCCGAGGCCTACCACCCTGTGCGGTGCGTAAACATCTCCACTGGGGAGACAAAGGCGGCCGGGCGTGGTGCTGGTGGCCACCCGCACCCTCGTGTGCCGTGAGGGCCGTGGGAGTGTTGGCTCTGAACGTTTGCTCGCGGCCTTCGGAGATCTCCGCTCTCTCTTCCTCTCTCTTTCCTCTCCCCTGTCTCTCCCCTCTCCCACTCTCTCTTCTCTCACTTGTCCAGATGTTCCTCCCAGCCGCTCCGTGCCTGGCCAGGAACCCCCCGTGTCTCTCGTCCGCTCGTTCGCAGGAGAGAGAGGCGCCCGCCAAATTATTATTTCGTCCCTGTATTTATCGTGAGCTTTGTGTTCTTTGTAAAATGTATTATTGCTCCACTTTCGCTGCTGCTGGTGGTGATGGTGGTGATGGCAAAGTGGCATTAAGCCAGCCAGATTGGTGTCGGTTTCTCAGTTGCAGCATCGAGAGAATGACGTGTGTGTGTGTGTGTGGTGTCTGTGTGTGCGTGATTAAGATGGGCCTTACCATCAGCCCCACCAAAACGAAGCACCTGCCTGGGTATTTTGTACCATCGGGCACTCCACACGCGCACACACACACAGACGCGCCGCAATTAAATCGGTGATGGGGCAGTTGTGGAGAAAGTGGAGAGTTTTCCATACCTGGGCAGTGTGCTCATGACCGGCTCCGGTTTGACAGCAGAGTTCTCACTCCGAATCAGTCGAGCGGCATTATCTTTTCATCGGTTGCGTAACGCTGTGTGGAAGCTACCTGGTCTGTCGCTCCGTACGAAGCTTCGGGTTTTCTCGGCCACAGTCATTTCCTCCCTTCTCTATGCTTGCGAAACGTGGACCCTCCTAATGGAACATCTTCGCCGGTTAAAAACATTTAGGCTGGCCTGCCTACGATCAATCTTGGGTTTAACCAGGCTGGATTGTGTGAGGAGCTCACAAATCCTCAAAAGATCTGGACAAAGTCCCATCGGTGAGCTCCTCCTGCAGGCAAGGCTGCGTTGGCTGGGCCATGTAGTCCGCATGCCCAATCACCGCATGCCCAAACAGCTCTTGTTCGGCCGGATCATGGGGCTAAACGGGCACGGCACGGGCTAGAGAAGAGATGGAGTGATGTGGTACAGGAGGACGTGGAGCTGAGTGGACTTGCCGATGACTGGTACCAGCGGTGTCAAGATCGGCCTCAGTGGAGGAGGCTCGTGAAGGACGCTACTGGGCAGTTGGAGGCAGTCGCCCTCCAACAACAACGGAGGGTTGAGGAGCGACGCTCACAACAACGGGTGGCTAAAGCACAGCAAGTTGGCACAGTAGGGGGCACAGGTGGTGCATCAGCCAGTCATCTCGGTCATCTCAGTCAGTCGACCCGTGGCACCTGCTGGGTCTGCCCCGTGACGACCTCCTGCCAGCGGGCGTTCGACACTTCACGTGGCCTCAAGGTGCACATGGCCTGGCACAAGCGTCGTGGTGACGTCACCGCCACTTAGTGGCGAATGGCGGTCTTTCTGTCGTGGTGGTGGTGGGGTCGAGCGTGGGTTGCACCCAGCTAATCAAAATCACCCGCCAGGAGTGTAGTAATCGCCCGTGGTGGTGGTGGTGGTGAGCGAGCAAGTGAGCGGTTGCTTCCGCTGCGGCGGGCCGGTCACTCTGAACGTGGAGGCGGTGTCGCGAGCCGCTTGCTCGGCCACGGGTTTCCGATTGGGGTAAGGGGGAGGGGGGAAGGGAACCTTATCCGTCTCGTGATGACAGGGCACAGCACACACACGCACCACACACACCGCACACACCGCACACAAACCACACACACCACACGCACACCGCACGCACACCACACACACTGCACACAAACCACACCGCACGCACACACACCGCACACAAACCGCACACCACACACACACCACGCACACCGCACGCACACACACCGCACACAAACCGCACACCACACACACACCACACACCGCACGCACACACACCGCACACAAACCGCACGCCACACGCAACACCACACGAAAAGACGAAATATATTTTGTGTCGCGTTTTGAAGTAGGGGCCGGCCGTCATCGTCATCACCGTGGCCGTCACCGCCGTCCTCATCACCGTCACCGCCGTGCGGCACGTGCGTCTCTCCCCGTGCGGCCGCTGTGGCCGATTCTGAGGCGCACGGCGACTCGTGCGCGGCTCTTACAGCCTCCTCCGCCACCAAGCGCTCTGCTCGCAAATTGGAACAGATTCATCAAAACATTACAGCACCTGACCAACACCCCCCCCCCCACGCGCCCCTCCGCCTCACCTCTCCCCCACAACCTTCTCCCGGCGGCGGTCGAGAGGGAGGGAGGATGGATGGAGGCAGAAATATTTAAATAATCTGAAAGGCCGTTAATCAATTCTGGGAGCGGAAACGGCCCCGCTTGAGGAAATGGCCGTAAATTTCTGAAAGTTGTTGTGGCGAGAGAAGGGAGAGTGGTGAGTAAGAGAAGGGAGGAGAGAGAAGGGGGGAGGACGGGAGATTGGAAGTGGGTCGTCGCGAGCGGGGAATGTGCCACGGGTGGCGCGGGGGGGTGGGGGGTGCCGCCGCCGCTGCTTGAGGCCGCCGCAATTAAAGAGGCGGCCACGTGGCGGCTCGCGCCCGTCCCACCGGGGCCACCGTGGCCCCACTTTCCCAGATGTTGGCACGCGATACGTGGGTTTTAGTTACACACGAGGAGGGGGGGGGGGGGGGTGAAAGCTGTGCGTTTCTCGTGCGTGTGTGTGTGTGTGCGCGTGTGTGTGTGCGCGTGCGTGCGTGCGTGTTCTCGCGATTCGTCGCTGCGTGACGTGGAGGGGGGGGCCATCGGGGGTGGTCGCCGCTCCGGGGAGACAAAGGCGGCCGGGCGTGGTGCTGGCCACCCGCCCACCCTCCTTCACAGGTGCTGCTGCTTGCCCGCCAACGCACTTGCCCCATCAGACTACGGAGGCTATAAGTGGGGGAGGAGGGGGGGGCTCTTTACCTTTGTGTGTGCGCGCCTTCGACCGTAGCGTGCCGCCGTGCGTGCCGCCGTGCGTGCCGCCGTGCGTGCCGCCGTGCGTGCCGCCGCGCGTGCCGCCGTGCGTGCCGCCGTGCGTGCCGCCGTGCGTGCCAGCGCTCTTCCCGGCACCTCCGCGGTGATTGCCAGAGTCGGAGGGAGGGAGGGAGGAGATGATGATTTTTTATTTATTATTAGCGAATAGATTTTTTGGCCCCTTTCTCCGTAACTGACGAGGCTGCCAACCACCGCAAGTGGATCGCGAAAGGTCGCGATCATTAACTTGAGTTTTCTCTCTTTCTCTGTCTGTGGTCCAGATGAAACAAAAATTTTGTCGCGTTCCAGAGCCCCCCCCCCCCTTCGCGGCACCACGGATGTTGATGGCGGAGGGGGGAGGGGGGGGGGGTAACGGTGGTGGGTGTTGTTTTTACGGGCGCCCCCCCCCCCCCCCCACCCCGATCTGTGCTTGCCGGACACCCACTCACGGAGGTCACGAGTTTGAATCCCGGGTTGCGGCGGTTGGCGGAGGGTCGACTTCTCGCCCCGTTCATCGTCATCGTCCGCGTGCTTTCATCCAGCAGCGGATCTCTCTCGGGACGATGACGACGCCGATGACGCGGCTGGGAAAGTGCTCGGCCCGCTCACACGCAGCCCACCCCAGGAGACCTCCGCCTCGATTACGCAACGAGTGTAATTGCGCGTGGCCACCGGCCGCACGCGCGCGCTGGGGGAGGCACGGGCTCGGGTGGCGTTGGTGGTGGTGGTGGTGGAGGAGGGGGGGGTTAAGGGGGAGGTCACGGACGACGTTCATCTTCGCAGCCCGCCGTGGAGGAGCCGGGGGGGGGGTGGGGGGGGGCATTTTTGGCCTCCTCCCACACTTTACCCCACCTGCCCCCCACGGCCTCACGCCGCTATTGCCCCCCCCCCCCCCCCCAGTAGCGGCCGAGTGGCACGGAGGTGGCGGCGTGCGGCGTGTTTCATTTAGAAACTCGCCACCGTCGTTTCAGCCGCCCCACCGCTGCCAGGGGATTGAACTCGTCCCCCTCCGAAGGCGATTCTCGTCCGCCCAGGGCGACGTGGCGGGCGACGGCTTCACGAGCGAGAGTTCCACGGGCTCTGCCAGTCGGGCGAGCGGTGAGCTGCAGTGCCACTCGGCAGCTGCCAGGCTGAACATTCTTTCTTTCTCAATACCGCCGGGTTTTTAAAGGAAGGAAAAAAGATGTTTTTTTTATTTTGTTTCGGGAAGCCCTTCGCGTATTGCGTCCGTTGACGAGAGCCGGCATTGCCGCTATTTAAACAAACAAACAAATATTAATAATTTATTACGAATCCCACACTCTCTCTCGCGCGTTTTGCGTCATTAAATGTTTCTGGTCGGAAGTCAAAGGAGAAGCTGGGGGGGGGGGTAGTGGTGGTGGGTGGTGGGAGGTGGAGAGGTTTAATCTGTTTGGTTTAACGACTGGCGCTTGGCCCCGGGTGACGCGCTCGCCGGCACGTGCATCGCGTGAGCGGCGGTCCTAGGCCTCTGCTCTAGTACCTCGCGCTCACACGGCGGGTCCCACCCTCCTTGGGGCCCGCGCTCGCTCTCCGTTCCGGCCGCGCTTGGCTCCGCGCTTGGCTCCGTTTGGCTCTGTTTGGCTCTGTTTGGCTCCGCGTTTGCTTTGGCCGTAGGCCCGGGAGCCGTTGCCGGTCTCCGCTATCTCCTCCGTCGTATCGGCTCCGGGAAGGAAGGCGCCGTATCGCGAACCAACCTCGTCCTCGTCGTCGTCGTCGTCATCCCCGTGGAAATATTCCCCCTTTTGTTATTTTGTTATCTTTGTGCTCGGTCCCTTGGGGCGATTTCTTCTTTTCGTAAGTTCCTTGGTTTTGTTGCGCAAGGACGCGGCGAGTCGCCCGCCCGTCGGCCGGGGATCCGTCGGCGTTGTTCCATTCCATCGGCGCGGGGCCAGCCGCTGGCTCGGCCGTCTCATCCTCTCGCTCTCCGTCTTTGTTGTCCGGGGAGTGATAGTGTAGCGGTTAGCGCTACGCTGCGCTATGAACCCGGCGACAAGGGTTCGATTCCCGCTCACGGCCAACACCAGTGACGATTATCTGAACCAGTCCCAGGCCTCAAATGAGTACCTGGTGTGGTGTGTAAACATCGCCACTAGGGAGACAAAGGCGGTCGGGCGTGGTGCTGGCCACCCACCCCCTCGTGTACCGTTCTGGCCTTCATAGGTGCTCGCTAACAGCACTTGCCCCTACAGTCTGATAAGGCTATATGGGGGATCTTTTTATCTTTGTGTGTGTGTGCACGCGTGTCCCTCGGTCACTCTCGCTGTCGCTCCCTCTCCCCCGTCCTCCGCGCGGCTCTCCCCACGTGCGCCCGTCTCCTCGCGCAAAACTCTGAGGGGGGAGGGAAAATGAAAAGAAACTTGTGGGAAAATCTCTTTCTGCTTTCTGCCTTGGGCTCGCGTCACCGCCGGAAAAAAACCCAACGCACAACCCCAGCGCCGCCGTCGTGCGTGCGTCATTCCCCATCGGTGGGTCGTTCGGGGGGCCCCTCCCCCCCAGCCCCCCCACGGCCAGTCGTCGCCGGGCTTTAAGCGCGGCTGTAGAATCGAGAGGGTTGCGCTGCCAAGTCGTCGGGGAGTTCTCCGCACGGTTTTGCGATCTCTAATGACGCGTTATTACCTCCCGGCGCCGGGGTGCGACTCTCCGCCAAAACGTCACCCCGGAGAAATCCTCGCGAGGCTCTGACCTCGGCAGCGAGGTTCCCCGGGGGGATCCCGCTCGGGATGTTGGGCCCAAGTCTTCATCGCCCTTGATAGCGGCGGCGGCAACAACAACAACAAGGACGATGTCAAGTTAAAGCCCCGTTGTCACTCCACCGCTGGACGCGAAGGCGTCTGCACGCTTCACCGGTGCCCGGTCGTTGCCGGTTGGTGGTGGAGCCGAGGTCCCGTCCGTCGGTCGCTGCCGGTGTTGACCGCGGCCGGGGATCGAACTCGGGCCGCCGAGTTCGCGGCCGCGGTGCGCTCACCGCTCCGCCACGACGGTGAGGGTCGTGGGTTCAATCACCCGGTGAGGCAGGTCAAGCAAGCGGCGGTGCAAGATTCTTACACCCCCCCTTCCCCCCCCGCCAGCCACCTGTGTGTACGTGGGGTGGCACCACAGCCGCGTGGACCAGCAGGTCCCGCTGCGTTGTGGCAAAGTGTGGACACCGACCTCCGCTTCTTCCCAAGACGTCTGGCCCAGCGCACGGACCCCCATGCCCCCCCTCCCCCACCCCCCACCGCTCTGCTCGCGGTGGCACGAGCGAGCAATTGCAGCCCTGCGCCTTAGCCGATGACGATGACGGCAGCTTCGGCGGCTCTCTCAGGGTTCACTTTCACGGAGGGTCGCCGTGGCGAGGCGGCGGTGTCGGTCAGGTCAAAGGGGGCGGGGGGGGGGGGGGCTGTGGGCGGAGCCAGCCTTGCCCCCGCCCCGCCTCCCACAGGTCGCCGGCACGTGCCAGGGGTCGCGGGGTCACAGGAGGGGAGGGAGAGCGAGGGGAGGGGTGGGAGAGTGAGGGGAGAGACGTGAGAGTGAGCGGAGGGGCGGGAGCCGGCGTGCGTTGGGGTCACGGTGTCTGCTCGCCGGTGCCAGGTCGGGTCACCTGGACTACGGAGACCAGGCCGGGGCGGGGGGGGGGGGGGAACACTTGCGACGGCGGCCCGGTGAGTGCCGTGTTTGTCCGGGGGCCCCGGGGGTCGGTCGCCGCGGCGACATTGACCGCGCGGCGGCGGGGGTCACGGCCGCCGCTGTTGGCCGCCGTCAGCAGAGTGGAGGGGGAAGTGCGACTCCCGCAACGCGCGGAGCGACATCGCACCGGCGGGGGGAAGGATGCCGGGATTGTTTGGCGGCGCTGGCGCCCCCGGATGGGTTGCGTGGTGGTGGGGGGGGGGGGGAGGTCGGGGAGAGAGTGGAGGGGGGGGACAGTGGAGGGGAGGCGAGGGAGCGATCGAGAGGTCGGCCAACGAGCGAGCGAACAAACCGCGTGGCCACGGGGCTCGCGAGGCCCAACGCGGTGGCAGGAACGAGACGAATGGGGCCTGGCCGAAGCCTGGGGTGTGAATGACCGTGACCCCTGACCCCCGACCACGCACCAGTCGCTAGAAGAGACCGAGGCACAGCCAGCAGTCGAGAGACCAACGATGTAGGCGGCAGCCACGGGAGGGAGCGGGCGCGGCAGGGAACGTCCCCTCCGCAGAGACGGAGCGATGAAACCCGCTCGTGCGCAGGAGCGCTCCGCTGGATAGCCGCGTCGTGGACCTACGCGGGATGCCGACGGCTTGCGGAGGCCTCGGCCCGGCAGCGGTCGTCACCGTGGGCCGCTAGGGCACCGCGACCGCCCCAACACCACCGTCTCTGGGGGGGGGGAGCAGTGGCGGCCGGGAATGTCGGTCGTGGCGTTTGCTCCGGCGCCCTTCAAAGGGGGGTGGGGGGGGGGCCTGTTTGACGTTATCGGTGAGTCGGCGCGTGGCTGCGATCTGCGATGGACAGATTTGATTATCGCTCTCAGAAACGAAACGCAGCCGCGGCGCTAATGCCCAGATGGAGCGAATTGCCCCGAATTATCGCCTCGCTCCTGCGAACTATGGGGGGGGGGATGGGGGGGGGTGGTGCTGGGCTCGAGTTGAGCGGTCGTGCGAACGGCCGCGGGTTCCGTGTCCGGTCAGAGCGACGTGGGGGGGGGGTCATGGGGCAAAAAAGGGAATTTGACGGCGCTTGTCAAAATAGGTTTTTTTTTCCGACTTGTTCAAGTTGCTTCTTAATGTTTATCCCGCACCGGTCCGCAGGCGGGCGGGCGGGCGGTCTCTCACCCCCGTATCCCTCGTCTACGGCTACCGCTACCGTGGTTACTGTTCCCGTGAGCTTGCCGCCTCGTCCGATTCCTCCAAACTTTGTTGGGGACTCGGGCGACCAGACACCGTCCGTTTCGTCTCAACCACCACCACCACCACGCTGCGTTCAGAATCGGCATCTTTGTTTAGACTGCAGGAGAAATCCGATGAGCTGTCAAGCTCTTTTTCACAGGTGTCCATTCGGGGCGGCTCGGCAAACGGTACAAAAATCACGATAGAAAATGCAAAGTATAGGTAAGGTAAACGAATCACTTAAAATATGCAAATTTCACTTTTTATCTTATCGGATGAATCCCAATGAGCGACCTGGCCACAAATGATAGCTCAACAAAGCGGCTTGTCGTCACGTGCAAATTTCTAGCGGACACATCCTCTCAGCACGTGCTCGTTCCCAATGTGTTGGGGGAAAAAACGAAGGACCCGGAGAAAAATCCACACGACCACAGGGAGAGAGAGAGACGCGAACTCCAAATATAAAGCAGCAGCAGCAGCAGTCATCGTCAGGGTCAGGATCAAACCCACGACCTCCTGTACCACCAGGCGATGGAGTTAACATCTCCTAGCCACCGTGGCGAGATGCGTTTGAAATGCGGGTGAGGAGGATGGCAGAGAGAGGGGGGGTGGGGGGCAATTCATAGCAGCGAAATAATCGAATTAATAACGCATCGTTTGACGCCACATGTCACAACAACGCACTCGCTCGCCCAACACTCGTGCCCCTCGATCGCCCACTTGGAGGGGGGGGCGGGGGGATTTGCAGATCCGCCTTCAGCACCGAACGCCAGCGAGCGCCTTTTCCTTAAGATTCTTTTAGTGGTTTTTTTTCTGTTAATATGCCTTTGATAGAAATGTACTAGAACGCAATTTTGTTTCGTCTCGAAATAACTTTTATCGTTCACCCCCCCCCCCCCCCCCCAATTTGTCGTTTCTCTCCCCCCCCCCTTCCCGCTCGTTAGCGCCGATGAGCTGCTGCTCACCGAGATGCTCTTCAACGGCGTCTTCAACGAGCTCACGCCGCAGCAGTGCGCCGCCCTGCTCAGCTGCTTCGTGTTCCAGGAGAAGGTGAGAGGTCGCGACCCGCCGCCCCCCCCCCCCACCTCCAACCGACTTCCTGTCTAGCCCGGGGTCAGGGGTCGTGCCGGCTCTTCCTGCGGCCTGCTGGTCGGGCTGGCGGCCGCCACCGCCGTTGCTACGCGCACACGCGCGCGCGCACGCGCTCACACGCTCGCACACACACGCGCACACACACACACGCGCGCACGCGCCGCGCCGTGTTTGTTTATGCGACCTTTGCCGATCGTTTAGCGCCGCGGAGCGATTAGCTCGGCGCTACTGGGCGGCGTGTCCAGGTGTGAGAGGGATGTGCGTGTGTTAGCGTGTGCGCGCGTGTGTGTACGTGTTAGCGTGCGCGCGTGTGTGTACGTGTTAGCGTGTGCACGTGTGTGTACGTGTCAGTGTGCGCGCGTGTGTATACGTGTCGGCGTGTGTGGGGAGCGGAGGTGGCGGTGGTTGGCGTACTGCGCCATGAACCCGGCAACCAACCGAGTTCAACATCGGTGACGGATATCTGAACCCGGGCCATAGGCCCTCCACTAGGCCGACTCGGCCTTAAACGAGTATCTGGTGTAGTGTGTAAAACATCTGCAACGGGGAGACAAAGGCGATCGGGCGTGACGCTCGTCACACACGCACTGGACCAGCCCTCGCTAGCAGCACCTCGCTAACAGCACCTCGCTAACAGCACCTCGCTAACAGCACCTCACTAACAACACCTCACTAACAACACCTCGCTAACAGCACCAACTCGCTAACAACACCTCGCTAACAACACCTCACTAACAACACCTCGCTAACAGCACCTCACTAACAACACCTCGCTAACAACACCTCACTAACAACACCTCGCTAACAACACCTCGCTAACAACACCTCGCTAACAACACCTCGCTAACAACACCTCGCTAACAACACCTCGCTAACAGCACCTCGCTAACAACACCTCGCTAACAACACCTCGCTAACAACACCTCGCTAACAACACCTCACTAACAGCACCTCACTAACAGCACCTCACTAACAACACCTCACTAACAACACCTCACTAACAACACCTCACTAACAACTCCTCACTAACAACACCTCACTAACAACACCTCACTAACAACACCTCGCTAGCAGCACCTCACTAACAACACCTCACTAACAACACCTCACTAACAGCACCTCGCTAACAACACCTCACTAACAACACCTCACTAACAACACCTCGCTAACAACACCTCGCTAACAGCACCTCACTAACAGCACCAACTCGCTAACAACACCTCGCTAACAACACCTCACTAACAACACCTCACTAACAACACCTAACTAACAGCACCTCACTAACAACACCTCACTAACAACACCTCACTAACAGCACCAACTCGCTAACAACACCTCGCTAGCAACACCTCGCTAACAGCACCTCACTAACAACACCTCACTAACAACACCTCGCTAACAGCACCTCACTAACAACACCTCGCTAACAACACCTCACTAACAACACCTCGCTAACAACACCTCACTAACAACACCTCGCTAACAACACCTCACTAACAACACCTCGCTAACAACACCTCGCTAACAACACCTCGCTAACAGCACCTCACTAACAACACCTCGCTAACAGCACCTCACTAACAACACCTCACTAACAACACCTCGCTAACAGCACCTCACTAACAACACCTCGCTAACAACACCTCACTAACAACACCTCGCTAACAACACCTCGCTAACAACACCTCGCTAACAACACCTCA
This sequence comes from Lethenteron reissneri, assembly GCF_015708825.2. Lineage (NCBI taxonomy): Eukaryota > Metazoa > Chordata > Hyperoartia > Petromyzontiformes > Petromyzontidae > Lethenteron > Lethenteron reissneri. The sequence goes on along the minus strand of NC_083842.1, from coordinate 4,486,735 downwards.
CTAACAACACCTCGCTAACAGCACCTCGCTAACAACACCTCGCTAACAACACCTCACTAACAACACCTCGCTAACAGCACCAACTCGCTAACAACACCTCGCTAACAACACCTCACTAACAACACCTCGCTAACAGCACCTCACTAACAACACCTCGCTAACAACACCTCACTAACAGCACCAACTCGCTAACAACACCTCGCTAACAACACCTCGCTAACAACACCTCGCTAACAGCACCAACTCGCTAACAGCACCTCGCTAACAACACCTCACTAACAACACCTCGCTAACAGCACCTCACTAACAACACCTCGCTAACAACACCTCACTAACAGCACCAACTCGCTAACAACACCTCGCTAACAGCACCTCACTAACAACACCTCACTAACAACACCTCGCTAACAGCACCTCACTAACAACACCTCACTAACAGCACCTCGCTCCGACGGCCTGCCTGGTGGCAGCACGGGCGACGTTGCTTCTATGGAATCGAGATGATGTCACCGGGGGTCGCGAGCGAGCGCAAGGCCTCCGCCTCCCTCCTCCTCCTCCTCCTCGCCGCCCCCTCTCCTTCTCCCCCTTCTCTCCTCCTCGTCTCCTGCTGCCTCCTGCCTGGCCCACGATGCGCTACTGCTACTGCTGCTACTGCTGCTGCTGCTACTGCTACTGTTGCTGCTGCTGCTGCTGCTGCGGCTGCTGCTACTGCTGCTGCTGCTGCGGCTGCTGCTGCTGTTGCTGCTGCGGCTGCTGCTGCTGCGGCTGCTGCGGCTGCTGCTCCTGCTGGGCGTGGCTGGCTCCCAGCTGCCACGCTCTCAGATCCCAGGCTCCGCGCTTGCGCAGCGGCGACGGTAAATGCGGCGGTTCCGCTTCGCAGCTGCGCCCGGCTGTGTGCGGCGCGGCGCTGCGAACCGCCCGGGCGAGAGACCCGAGTTCGATTCCCGGCTAGCGCTACGTGGTGAGGGAGGATCTTTATGGGCGCCGCGCTACGGAGGCGGCTCCGGGCCGATGAGCTTCGATTCACAGCCACAAACGCCGGTGATGCTTATCTGGGCTTCCCCCTAAGTCCACTCGCCGAGTGCGGTGCGTGGTAAACATCGCCACTGGGGAGACAAAGGCGGTCGGGCGTGGTGCTGGCCGCACACCCCCTCGTGTGCCGTGCCGGCCTTCATAGGCTCCGCTCACTTCAAGCACTTTCCCCGACAGTCTGTTGAGGCTATATGTGTCGTCTTTGTGCGAGTGTGAACTGTGGATTTGTGTAGTCGATTGTGTTTATTTGCATGTTCAGTGCGTGTGAGCATGTGTGAGCTTGGGGGGATGTGTGTGAGTGTGTTTGTGTGTGCACGAGCGAGTGTGTGAGCGCTCGTGAGCTTGTGAATGTGCGTGTGCGAGTGCGCGGTGATATGCCTGTGAATGTGTAGTGTGTGCGTGAGCGTGGGGGAATGCGCGCGTGCGTGCGTGTGTGTGTGTGCGTGCGTGTGTGTGCGTGTGTGTGTGCGTGTGTGCGTGTGTGTGTGTGCGTGTGTGTGTGTGTGCGTGCGTGTGTGTGCGTGTGCGACCGTGTGCGTGTCTCTGCATCGATGCCCGGGTGCGATCAAGGGATGGCTCCCTATTGGTCAACCACGTTATGTATGCCGATGATTTGGTAATAGCTGCTCATTCAGAAGAGGAGTTGGAGACGCTGCTGCTGAGACTGGAGCGTGCCACTAAGAGGTGGGGCCTTACCATCAGCCCCACCAAAACTAAGCACCTGCCTGGGTATTTTGTACCATCGGACACTCCACCCCCACAACTCCCAATTGGTGATGGGGCAGTTGTGGAAAGAGTGGAGAGTTTCCCATACCTGGGCAGTGTGCTTATGACCGGCTCCAGTTTATCAGCAGAGGTCTCACTCCGAATCAGTCGAGCGGCAATATCTTTTCATCGGTTGCGTAACGCTGTGTGGAAGCTACCTGGTCTGTCACTCCGCACGAAGCTTCAGGTCTTCTCGGCCACGGTCATTCCCTCCCTTCTCTACGCTTGCGAGACGTGGACCCCCCTGGTGGAGCATCTTCGCCGGTTGGAAACATTTAGGCTGGCCTGCCTACGATCCATCCTAGGTTTAACCAGGCTGGATTGTGTGAGAAGCTCACAAATCCTTGAAAGATCTGGGCAAAGTCCCATCAGTGAGCTCCTCCGGCAGGCAAGGCTGCGTTGGCTGGGTCATGTAGCCCGCATGCCCAGCCACCGCATGCCTAAACAGCTTTTGTTCGGCCGGATCGAGGGGGCTAGACGGGCGCGGCACGGGCTGGAGAAGAGATGGAGTGATGTGGTACAGGAGGACGTGGAGCTGAGTGGACTTGCCGATGACTGGTACCAGCGGTGTCAAGATCGGCCTCTGTGGAGGAGGCTCGTGAAGGACGCTACTGGGCAGTTGGAGGCAGTCGCCCTCCAACAACAACGGAGGGCGGAGGAGCGACGCTCACAACAACGAGCGGAGCGCCGGGTGGCTAAAGCACAGCAAGTTGGTACAGTAGGGGGCACAGGTGGTGAATCAGTCATCTCGGTCAGTCGACCCGTGGCACCTGGGTCTGCCCCGTGACCTCCTGCCAGCGAGCGTTCGACACTTCACGTGGCCTCAAGGTGCACTTGGCCTGGCACAAGCATCGTGGTGACGTCACCGCCACTTAGTGGCGAATGGCGGTTGTTGTTGTTGTGTCTCTGCATGTGTGTGTTTGTGTCAGCGGGGCGCGGTAGTGTAGGGGTTGGCTCGCCGCGCTACGAACTCGGCGACCCGAGTTCGAATCCTGCTGACGGTCAACACCAGTGACGTTTTTCAGAACCGGCCCCGGGCTTCCTCTGGGTCGACTCAGCCTCAAATGAGTACCTGGTGCAGTGCTGTCCACCCACCCCCTCGTGTGCCGTTCCGGCCTTCGTAGCTGATCGCTAACGGCACTTGCCCCTGCAGTCTGTTACAGGCTACACGGGGGATCTTTGCCTCGTGTGTGAATGTGCTGAGCCCGTGAGCGTGCGTGTTTATTATATTTCAGCAGATCTTGTGAACTCGTCGCTGTGGCGGCGGCGGCGGCTGTGTGAAGCTGGCCCCGGGTGCCGCCCCAGCTGCATGGGCCCCGGGTGCCGAGGGGGGGGGGCCCGGGGTGTGGGGGGATGGGGGGGGGGCCAGTTGGGGGGTGTGGGGGGGGGGCTCTCGCATTCCGTGCCGTGGTTCACTTTGCCGGGCGCGATGAGTGAGCTCCGCCGCTAACGATGCCGCTAATTAGCCGAAATCCATCGCGTGTTTTACACCGCGCGCGATTGCGTTTGTGCGTGCGTCCGCGTGTGTACGTGTGTACTTGTGTCCGTGCGTGTGTGTACGTGTGGTTATGTGTGTGTGCGCGTGTGTGTGTGCGCGTGTGTACGTGTGTACTTCTGTCCGTGCGTGTGTATACGTGTGTGGTTATGTGTGTGTGCGCGTGTATGTGTGCGCGTGCGTCCGCGTGTGTACGTGTGTACATGTGTCCGTGCGTGTGTGTCTGTGTGGTTGTGTGTGTGTGTGCGCGCGTGCGAACGTGCTTGAGTGACTTACCTAATGTTAGTTTTGGCCGTGAGATTTCGCGTGCTTTTTTTTTTCTCCTTGCGTCCCGAGGCGCGGAGGGGAACAGCTGCGGCGTTGGAGCCGGTGTGACGGCGGCGCCACACGGCACCACAACGCACCACAACGCACCGCAACGCACCGCATCGCACGGCACTGCACGGCACCGCACGGCACCGCACGGCACCGCAACGCACCGCAACGCACCGCAACGCACCGCACGGCACCGCACGGCACCGCACGGCACCGCACGGCACCGCCAGGGCCTCCCTCGCCCTTGGATGTTCGCCACGTCGCGGACAAACGAAGCTACGCGCGCAACGATGCGGCGTCTCCCTCCGCGTGCAAAAGTATCGCTCGCAAAGCCCGTCGTCGCAACGGCATGGTCCGCGGCTCTAGAGCCTCGCTCTCACCCACGGTGTCTCGGCGATAGTCGTCGGCATGCTCCTGAAGCAATGCTGCACGGGGGATCGTTGTGCGTGTCCGTGCGTGAGTGTGTGTGCGTGAGTGTCCGTGTGTGCGTGTGCGCTCGTGTTGGCCTTGTATGGCTTTGCCACCACATGCGATATTGACACAAGCACATTTTGTGCACGTGTGTGTGGCCGCGTGTGCTTGTGTGTCTGCGTGTGTGTGCATATGTGTGTGTCCGTGTCTGCGCGTGTGTGTGTGTGCGTGCTCCTGTACGCATATAAGGTGGTGTAGCGCTTAGCGCCATGCTGCGCTACGAACCCGGCGACACGAGTTCGATTCCCGCTCACGGCCAACACCAGTGACGATTATCTGAACCGGTCGTGGGCCTCCCCTAGGTCGACTCGGCCTAAAATGAGTACCAGGTGCGGTGTGTAAACATCGCCACTGGGGAGACAAAGGCGGTCGGGCGTGGTGCTGGCCACCCACCCCCTCGTGTGCCGTGCCGGCCTTCATAGGCGCTCGCTAACAGCACTTGCCCCAACGGTCTGTCAAGGCTACACGATCTTTGTCTTTGTGTGTGTGCGCGTAGGGAATGGAGATGTCCCGACTCACAGAGGAACTCGCGGCCCCACTCCGGCAGCTCCAGGTGGGGATTTGTCACGTGGCAACGCAGATTTCACTTCAGTTCACCCTGCGTTGATTTCAATGGTTTCAGGTCTCGCCACATTTGTTCTGGCCTAAGCCGCCCGCATTTTTTCTTTTGTGGTTGTTTCTCTGCATCTCAACTATTTAGTCTATTCTACCAGGTAAGGGCCAATGAGCTACGTAGCTCTGTGTCAGATGGGACCTGGACATCATAAACGATCGCTCGATCAAGTGGGCTTCTCACGGGGATATTTACGGCAGCGATGCTGATTCTAAATGTGGAGGGGAAAACCGGAGGACCTGGAGAAAAATCCACGCGACCATGGGGAGAGAGAGAGAAAGACACAAACTCTTAAATATACAGGGAACTTTTTGGCCAGTATGAAAGTATGAAAATGTAAGAATAGTTTTTACTCTTTTCTGGCTATAAAACTGGACGCGTTAAGAAGTTCAAACACAAAATAGAAACCTTTTGTTGCAATGAATCAAGGCTGTGTTACTCGCACACTCTACTTGCAGTGAAAGGCGACAAGCACAAGGCCACTATCAGAGCGTTTATCGCTCATTTGTACGGCATGAGCCGTACGAATGAGGAGTGTGTTGTTGTTGTTCTAGATTTGAAGTTTTCGTGACTGCAAGGGTCCATGCTCTTGGTTCTTTCGGTAAAGTCACGTGGGTAAAGAAATAATAAATAAAAGATAAAAATAAATAAAATGAGTCTAATTAGTATAAATAAAATCGGTATGAATGTTCTTGCTGTGGTGTTCACACCCGAAGACGATTGCTTGTGTTGCCACCGTCACGTCGTGATGTGATTGTGTTTGTATCTGCAGGAGTGCGCTCGCCGTATCGCCAAGGTGGCGGCGGAGGCGAAGCTGGGCTTGGAGGAGGACGACTACGTCTCGTCCTTCCGGCCGGACCTCATGGACGTCGTCCACACCTGGGCCAACGGAGCCTCCTTCGCCCAGATCTGCAAGATGACGGACGTGTTCGAAGGTGGGCGGGCGGGCGGGCGGGGGGCGAGTGAGTGGGCGAGCGGGGCACGTGGGTGGGTGGGTGATTGAGTGGGTGGGTGAGCGGGGCACGTGGGTGGGTGGGTGGGTAGGTGAGCATGGCACGGTGGGTGGGTGGCTGGGTGGGTGGGTGGGTGAGCATGGCACGGTGGGTGGGTGGGTGAGTGAGGTGGGCGAGCGGGGCACGTGGGTGGGTGGGTGAGCATGGCACGGTGGGTGGATGGTTGGGTGGGCGAGTGTGGTAAGTGGGTGGGTGGAGTGGGTGGGTGAGCATGGTACGTGGGTGGAGTGGGTGGATGGGTGGGTGAGCGTGGCACGGTGGGTGGATGGGTGGGTGGGCAAGTGTGGCAAGTGGGTGGTTGGAGTGGGTGGGTGAGCATGGCACGTGGGTGGGTGGGTGAGCGTGGCACGGTGGGTGGATGGGTGGGTGGGCGAGTGTGGCAAGTGAGTGGGTGGCTGGGTGGGTGAGCGTGGCACGGTGGGTGGGTGGGTGAGCGTGGCACGGTGGGTGGGTAGGTGGCTGGGTGGGCGAGCGTGGCACGGTGGGTGGGTGGGTGAGCATGGCACGGTGGGTGGGTAGGTGGCTAGGTGGGCGAGTGTGGCACGGTGGGTGGGTGGGTGAGCATGGCACGGTGGGTGGGTAGGTGGCTAGGTGGGCGAGCGTGGCACGGTGGGTGGGTGGGTGGGTGAGCATGGCACGGTGGGTGGGTAGGTGGCTAGGTGGGCGAGCGTGGCACGGTGGGTGGGTGGGTGAGCGTGGCACAGTGGGTGGGTGGGTGAGCATGGCACGGTGGGTGGGTGGGCGAGCGTGGCACGGTGGGTGGGTGGGTGAGCATGGCACGGTGGGTAGGTGGCTAGGTGGGCGAGTGTGGCAAGTGAGTGGGTGGCTGGGTGGGCGAGCGTGGTGCATGGGACGAGTGGCTGAGTGGGCGACCATGGAACGAGTCAGTGAGTTGAGTGACGATTATGGGAATCGGTCGTGGGCTTCCCCTAGGTCGGCTCGGCATCAAATGAGCACCCGGTGCGCTACGAAGCCGGCTGTGACCCGACCACTTCGGCTCACGGCCAGCACCGACACGGGCGGCTCTTTGCCCCCCCCCGCTAAAGGCTATCGGGGGGATCTTTGTCATTGTGCAGCCTGCACGTGGGAGGGGGCCATGCAGAGCTCACGCCGTGGCCGCTCGTGGTGATTGCTCCTCGCTCGCGGGGGTCACGGCGGGGGTCACGGCGGGGGTCACGGCTTAATTACGTTTTGATTCCGTGGCGACCCCCCCCCCCACACGCACGCAGCATTTATTTATTTATTTTGCCGATGTCGTCGTGGTGCGGGGAATCGCATTCCCTGTTTACTCCGTGGCCCTGGCGACGATTCTGCTCGCTCTCGCTCCCCTCCCCGATGTCGTCTTGATCTCTCGCTCTCTCCTGCCCTTCCGCTCTCTCTCGTTCTCTCTCTCTCCCACTCCCCGCTGTCCCTCTCGTCTTGCTTGCTCTCTCGCTCTCTCTCGCTAGCTCACTCTCACTCACTCGTTCACTCACTCACGCTTTCCCTCTCTCTCTCGCTCGCTCTCTCGCTCGCTCTCTCTCACTCTCTCTCTCGCTCTCTCTCACTCTCGCTCGCTCGCTCTCTCTCACTCTCTCCCTCTCTCACTCTCTCGCTCTCACTCACTCTCGCTCGCTCTCTCACTCTCTCTCTCTCCCTCTCTCTCTCCCTCTCTCTCTCTCCCTCTCTCACTCTCTCTCTCGCTCTCACTCACTCTCGCTCGCTCGCTCTCTCGCTCTCTCTCACTCGCGTGCAGATGTTTCGCCGCTCGCGCGAGCGACCGCGCGGTGGATGACGCGATGACGACGAGGGGGGGCGTGGAGTGGGGTGGGGGGGCTTTAATAGCGCACCGACATCGAAACGGCCACGATACATCTCGTCGCCGTGGCGACGCCGCCGTCATAGTGCACGTGTGTGCGTGTTCGTGCGTGCGTGTGCGTGTGTGTGTGCGCGTGCGCATGCCTGTGGAGCGGTGGTGCAGCGGTTAGCGCACTGCGCTACGAACCCAGAGACCCCGAGTTGGATTCTCGCTCACGGGCAACAACGGTGACGATTATCTGAACCGGTCCTGGGCCTCCACTAGGTCGACTCAGCCTCAAACGAGTACCCGGTGCGATGCGTAAACATCGCCGCTAGGGAGACAAAGGCGGCCGGGCGCGGTGCTGGCCACCCACCCCCTCGCGTGCCGTGCCGGCCTTCGTAGGCGCGCTCTAACAGCACTTGCCCCTACAGTCTGACAAGGCTACACGGGGGATCTTTGTCTTCGTGCACGTGCAGGCACCGTGATCCGTTGCCTGCGCAGGCTCGAGGAGCTGCTCAAGCAGATGTGCCAAGCGGCCAAGGCCATCGGCAACGTGGAGCTGGAGAACAAGTTCTCTGACGGTACGACGCCCGCCGCTCCGCCAGTTAACACTATCATACTAAACAGTTTTGACTTAAAGCTTCCGTGACTGCAGGAATTCATATTCTGTGGTTCTTTCGGTAAAGTCGCGTGGAGATAGAAAACAAAATGAAAACGTCGCGAGTTTCTTTTGCTTTTCATGTTTTTTATTATTTTTATTTTATTTTCTAACTGCGTAGAATGATGCATTGTTATCGTTCGCGTGGACATGTGCACCAGCAGCCGAATGATCTTAAACCCCTGCGTGACCCCTACCTGACCCTGCGTGCCCCCTGCCTGAGCCCGCGTGACCCTTGCCTGACCCTTGCCTGACCCCTGCCTGACCCCTGCCTGACCCCGCGTGCCCCCTGTTTGACCCCGCGTGCCCCCTGCCTGACCCCGTGTGCCCTTCCCTGCCTTCCAGGAATCATGCGGATCAAGAGGGACATCGTGTTCGCCGCCAGCCTCTACCTGTGACGACGACGATAACAACGACAACAACTACGTCAACAACTACGTCAACAACTACGACAACAACTACGTCAACAACTACGTCAACAACAACGACGACAACAACTACGACCACGACGACGACGATCGTAAACGCCACGCGGTGGGACTTAGAGACGCCGCCTCTTCCACGTCGTTCGTTGCGCGTCGTCCTGGAAACGGTGGCGATGAAAAACGGCAACCACCACCACCGCGGCGACGATGACGACGATGACGACGCCAGTGAGACATGTCCACGATCCAATTGAGCGGGAGACCGGGGTTGGTGGATCAGAGCGGGAGCCGGTAGCTGCGACTAGCGGGACGGGGACGACGCTCGTCACGACCACCACCACCACCACCGATGGTGGTGCGGGGATTTCAACGCGCGTAGTTGTTCGTTCGCTCTCGGCAGAACGAGAGCACCAAGGACATTGAGAGAAAATGTTTCGGAGGTGCCGAGAGAAACCTCTCGGCCAAGCGGGCAACGGCGGCCAGAGCCTGCTCCCCCAACAATTGCCCAAGCTCTGTGATCCTACATTGCGACGTTTGACCAACTGGGTGAGTGAATGAATGGATACATGCGGCAGGAGAAAGCGCACGCGAAGGGGGTGTGCGAGTGGGTTGGCGGTAACAATCGGTCGACAACCATTGTCCCAAGCTCACGGTCCGACATTATCTGGTTGTCCCCACGAGCTACAATCTCGACGGGCGGGCGGAGCGGGAATTTTATCGGCAGTGGTAAAAGGCGGGCCGGTTTCTGTCAGCGCCGCGTTTTTATTTAGTTAAGCGCCGGCAAATCTATCGTTGCTTTTTTTATCATCATCAATCGTCGGTGCCGTCGCGATCTCTCCCCTCGTGTCGACTGCGTGACCCCCGACCCCCCTCACCCCTCCACCAGGCTGCCCCCCCCCCCCACGCCGTCGGAAAACCTCGAACCGGCGCATCGCCGCGGTAGTCACAGTAGGAGCGCCGCGTGGGGTTTGGCTGCGTTGGTGGCCTGGCGTTTTTTGCGTCTCCTTTTCACTCGGCGCGGTGCGGTGGGGGGGGGGAAAGGGGGCTTGGCGATTTCTCAACCGCGCGCGTTCCGGCTCGGCGCTTGGGTGTTTAAAGAGCGGCGCCGGTTTCTGTTTTACTTCCACGGTTTTTGACCGTGCCGCCGGTTACAGTTCGCGATCTTTCATTAAAAACCGGCGCATTTATCAACCGGGGCTTTGCCGTGACAGCGCGTGTCCCGTGTGCGTCCGCGCGTGTGTGGGATTAGCTGCCTCTGTAGGCCGATATCTGTGTGTGTGTGCGGGGGGGGCGGCAGCGTAGCAGTTAGCGCTACGAACCCGGACATCGGAGTTCGTAGCGCTACGTTGCGCTACGCTGCGCTACGAACCCGGACATCGGGGTTCGTAGCGCTATGTTGCTCTATGAACCCGGACATCGGGGTTCGTAGCGCTATGTTGCGCTACGCTGCGCTACGAACCCGGACATCGGGGTTCGTAGCGCTACGTCGCGCTACGCTGCTCTACGAACCCGGACATCGGGGTTCGTAGCGCTACGTTGCTCTATGAACCCGGACATCGGGGTTCGTAGTGCTACGCTGCGCTACGAACCCGGACATCGGAGTTCGATTCCCGCTCACGGCCGCCAACGTCGGTGGCGAAGATCTCAACCGGTCCTGGGTCTCCTTTACGTCGACTCGGCCTTAAATGAGTACCTGGGGGGGCGTGTAAACATCAGCGCTGGGTGGGTGTGGGGGGCGCAGTCCGTGAGTGAACCCTCGCGAGTGAGCTCCGTCGTCACCATCTCTCCCCCACAAGCTCCTTGCACAGTTCAAGGTGAACGCACCAACGAGCCCTGGATCCCGTGGCCAAACTTTTCACCGCTGCCCACCGTTCTTTTTCACCGTGATGAAGATTTGATTTTATTCCCAGCGAGCGACGCTAAAACCACCCCCCCTGTGGCACGCCACCTCCTCTGTCCACCTCCTGTCCACCTCGTGTCCACCTCCTCTGTCCACGTGTCCACCTCCTGTCCACCTCCTGTCCACCTCCTGTCCACCTCCTGTCCACCTCCGCCGCGTGCGGGGGAAAAACAAAATCCACGGCGGGCAGCGACGAGGTAGCTTTAAAATATTTATTTTTGTAGTTTTGCGTATAAATAATATCTGGCGTAGAAAAGAACAAATTTAAAAGTTGGCTTCTCACCCCGTCGAAGGCGAACGGCGCCGTATCAACACCACCACGACCACCACCGTGACCCACACCGCAGCAAGAAGACAGACCACGTCTCCACCACCCCCCCCCCCCCCCCCCCCCGTGCACGTCTCTCTCTCGCCGCTATGGCCGAGCGACGCCGCCGCCTACGACGGCAAGGAGCGGCGAAACTCGGCGAGCGGCGACTCTCTGACGGGCACAGCGATCGGAGGCGTCGACGGGGGGAGGGGGGGAAGGTGGAGCGACGGAGGGAAACCAACGCGGGTGAGAAGAACACCCGGCGGCGGCGATATAGCGTCTACACCATTTACAATACACGTTACACGTTAAATGTTGATCTATTTTAGTTATTTTAGCAAAGATAGTGGTGTCCACCGTCGAGGGTAGCGGGGGGGCGGCCGTGGGAATTGGCCACCCCGGGGGGGGGGTTGGGGTGGGGGGGTTGGGGTGGGGGGGGCCACCCCCCTCTTCCCTTTTCACAGACGTGGAGCGTCCCCCCTCAATCGTCGCGAGCACGGAATGCAACACGGGGATTAGAGGGGGGCCCTCCGGCTCACGCTCACTCACTCTCTCTCACTCGCTCGCTCACTCTCTCTCTCGCTCACTCTCTCACTTTCTCACTCGCTCTCATGTTCACTCGCTCTCACGCTCTCTCTCGCTCTCACTCGGTCTCACTCGGTCTCACTCTCTCTCTCATTCGCTCTCACGCTCTCTCGCTCTCTCTCTCACTCGGTCTCGCTCTCACTCACTCTCTAGCTCTCTCTCACGCTCTCTCTCACTCTCTAGCTCACTCTCGCTCACTCTCTCACTCGCTCTCACGCTCTCATGCTCTCTCGCTCTCTCTCTCACTCGGTCTCACTCTCACTCACTCTCTAGCTCTCTATCACGCTCTCACGCTCTCTCTCACTCTCTAGCTCACTCTCGCTCACTCTCTCACTCGCTCTCACGCTCTCACGCTCTCTCGCTCTCTCTCTCACTCGGTCTCACTCTCACTCACTCTCTAGCTCTCTATCACGCTCTCACGTTCACTCGCTCACTCACTCGCTCTCACGCTCTAGCTCGCTCACTCGCTCTCACACTCTCACGCTCTCTCTCACTTGGTCTCACTCTCACTCACTCTGTAGCTCACTCTCTCTCACGCTCTTTCTCTCACTCACTCTCTAGCTCACTCTCACGCTCTCACGCTCTCTCTCGCTCTCTCGCTCACTCTCTCACTCGCTCTCTCGCTCACTCTCTCACTCGCTCGCTCTCTCACTCTATCACTCGCTCGCTCTCTCACTCTATCTCTCGCTCTCACTCTGTCTCTCACTCGCTCTCTCGCTCTCACTCGCTCTCACTCGCTCTCACTCTGGCTCTCCCTCTCACTCGCTCTCTCACTCACTCACTCGCTCTCACTCGCTCTCACTCTGTCTCTCTCTCTCACTCGCTCTCTCACTCTCTCACTCGCTCTCACTCGCTCTCACTCTGTCTCTCTCTCTCACTCGCTCTCTCACTCTCTCACTCGCTCTCACTCTGTCTCTCACTCGCTCTCTCTCTCTCACTCGCTCTCTCACTCTATCTCTCGCTCTCACTCTGTCTCTCACTCGCTCTCTCGCATTCTCTCTCTCACTCGCTCTCTCACTCTCTCACTCGCTCTCACTCGCTCTCACTCTGTCTCTCTCTCTCACTCGCTCTCTCACTCTCTCACTCGCTCTCACTCTGTCTCTCACTCGCTCTCTCTCTCTCACTCGCTCTCTCACTCTATCTCTCGCTCTCACTCTGTCTCTCACTCGCTCTCTCGCATTCTCTCTCTCACTCGCTCTCTCACTCTCTCACTCGCTCTCACTCTGTCTCTCACTCGCTCTCTCGCTCTCTCTCTCTCACTCACTCTCTCACGCTCTCTCACTATCCTGCTTCTTACAGTCACCATTATGTCATTAGAAAGTAAACGAGCAAGGGAACCCACCGCCCCCCCCCCCCCCCGTGGTAAACGTGGTGGGGGGGGGGGTGAGAGCAGCAGCAGCGAGGAGGAGGAGGAGGCAGCAAGTTGGCGAAGCGCGGCCCGGCGCAAGCGGGGCGACGGAGCCCTCGCCAAGCTACTCCGGCTTCTCTCCCCCACGCCGCCTGCGCCCTCCAGGGGGGGGGGTTACTTGCTTGCGGTGGGGGGGGGGGCGTTGGGGGGGTGGGGGGGGCGGGAGTTGGGGGGGGGGAAACGGACAAAATGCCGTGAATCTGGAACGGAGATTTTGGGTTGGAAAAGTTGATGGTGGCAGCTGCCACCCTAGGGGGGGGGGTGGGGGCCCCCATCAGGGTCCCCCCCCCCCATTCCTCCCAGTTCCCCCCCCCCACCCTCTGGCTCCCACCCTGCCGCCCCCCCCCCCCCCCCCCCAGTTCACATTCGCTCAGAAGCATTCTCCACGCGCGCGGACGCGCGACAACATTCGTTAGTTCACATTGGTCACGACGACGACGTGATAACTACAACAACCCCGACAACCTGGGAGCCCCACGTGGCACATGGGGGGGGGGGGGGGAGCCGGGAGGGGGTGGGGGGGTAATAAGGACGCGAGGAACCGCGACCGCCACGACATGCGGGGGGGCGGGAGGGAAAAACAAAATCAATCGAGCGGCATCCGAGAAGCTTTCACAGTTACGCGCCGCTTATTCGGCTTCTACAGCTTGGCAGCGCGTCGCGAGGGACGGGAGGAGGAGGTTTCTGACTTTGCGAGCGACTCCCGGACAACCCCCGCCCCTCCCTCGTCGTCGGCAGCGAGGGAGTCGGGGAGGTTTGACCACACTCTGCTCGTTAACACATTCAGCAGCAAAACTCGCGCGTGTGCGAGTGTGTTCGACACTTCACGTGGCCTCAAGGTGCACATGGCCTGGGACAAGCCTAGTGGTGACGTCACCGCCACTTAGTTGTGAATGGCGGTTGTTGTTGTTGTGAATGTGTGTGTGGGCAAAGTCCCATCGGTGAGCTCCTCCGGCAGGCAAGGCTGCGTTGGCTGGGTCATGTAGCCCGCATGCCCAGCATGCCCTAAACAGCTTTTGTTCAGCCGGATCGAGGGGGCTAAACGGGCGCGGCACGGGCTAGAGAAGAGATGGAGTGATGTGGTACAGGAGGACGTGGAGCTGAGTGGACTTGCCGATGACTGGTACCAGCGGTGTCAAGATCGGCCTCTGTGTAGTAGGCTCGTGAAGGACGCTACTGGGCAGTTGGAGGCAGTCGCCCTCCAACAACAACGGAGGACAGAGGAGCGACGCTCACAACAACGAGCGGAGCGCCGGGTGGCTAAAGCACAGCAAGTTGGCGCAGTAGGGGGCACGCACAGGTGGTGCATCAGCCAGTCATCTCGGTCATCTCAGTCAGTCGACCCGTGGCACCTGCTGGGTCTGCCCCGTGACCTCCTGCCAGCGGGCGTTCGACACTTCACGTGGCCTCAAGGTGCACATGGCCTGGCACAAGCGTCGTGGTGACGTCACCGCCACTTAGTGGCGAATGGCGGTTGTTGTTGTGTGTGAGTGTGTGTTTTGGTATCGCTCCCGATTGGTACCCACCCCTGCCACTCATCTCTATCGACCCACCCACCCACCACTACCCACCCACCACTACCCACCCATCACTACCCCACCCATCACTACCCACCCACCCATCACTACCCCACCCATCACTACCCACCCACCACTACCCCACCCATCGCTACCCCACCCATCACTACCCACCCACCACTACCCCACCCATCACTACCCACCCACCCATCACTACCCACCCACCCATCACTACCCACCCACCCATCACTACCCCACCTGTCCCCACCCACCCATCACTATCCACCCATCGTTACCCACCGTACCCATTACTTCCCACCCCACCAACCCTACCCATCTCTCTACCCTTTCTGCTGGCGTTGATGAAAAAAGCCTCGCGCGTAAACACGGCGCAGACACCGAGGAGGCAAGTGGCGACGAAAGTTCACACGGTGGCGGTGGTGCGAGCGGCCACGCAGAGGCCCCCACGGCCCCCCCCCCCCAGCCCCCCCCCCCCCACCACGGCCCCCCCACCCCGCTCCCTTC
>NC_083842.1:4287853-4464749 GCF_015708825.2 Lethenteron reissneri | reverse complement strand
CCTCTCTCTCACCCCCCCCCCCCCTCTCTCTACCCCCCCCTCTCTCTCTACCCCCCCTCTCTCTCTCTCTCCCCCCCTCTCTACCCCCCTCTCCCCCCCCCCTCTCTTACCCCCCCTCTCTCTACCCCCCCTCTCTCTCTCTACCCCCTCTATGTCTATGCCCCCCTGTTTTCTACGTAATGTTTTAATACGGCAAGTGCTGCATCTGCACCCAGCCCGTCTCGCCGCTCTCTCTCGCTCTCTCATTCTCTCTCGTTCTCCCGCTCTTCCATTGCGACGCTGCACCACGTCCCGACTGCTCTCTCCGGCTTGCTCAGTCGCTCATTTGTCGAGTTCGTGGCTCTCATCCGGCAGCAGCAGCTGCTTCAGCTTTTGAGTCGAAGTTGCTGCGTGTTTATTTATATTTTGCGAGAGCGTGTGCCGAGCCTACTCCGAGGCGGTGGTGTTGGCGAGCGGGCGGGAGGGGATGGAGGAGAGGGGATGGAGGGGATGGAGGAGAGGGGATGGAGGGGATGAAGGGGATGGATGAGACGTCTCTGTTGCAGCTGCAGATGCTCCTCCGACCCAAACAGGAAACCGGCGCTCGTGAAAAGCGGCGCTCTCGCTCACTCACTCACTCTCTCACACTCTCTCACGCTCTCTCACTCTCTCACACTCTCACGCTCACTCGCTCTCATGCTCTCACGCTCACTCTCACACTCTCTCACGCTCTCACACTCTCTCGCTCTCACTCTCTCACGCTCGCTCTCACGCTCACTCTCACGCTCTCACGCTCACTCGCTCTCTTGCTCACTCACTCTCTCACGCTCTCACTCTCACGCTCTCACTCACTCTCTCGCTCTCTCGCTCTCTCGCTCTCACTCTCTCACGCTCTCACACGCTCACTCTCACGCTCTCACTCACTCTCACGCTCACTCGCTCTCTCGCTCTCACTCTCTCTCACTCTCTCTCGCTCTCACTTTCAATCTCTCACTCTCTCACGCTCTCACACGCTCACTCTCACGCTCTCACTCACTCTCACTCACTCTCACTCTCTCACTCTCTCTCGCTCTCACTCTCTCTCACTCTCTCTCGCTCTCACTCTCACTCTCTCACTCTCTCACGCTCTCACACGCTCACTCTCACGCTCTCACTCACTCTCACTCACTCTCACTCTCTCACTCTCTCTCGCTCTCACTCTCTCTCACTGTCTCTCGCTCTCACTCTCACTCTCTCACTCTCTCACGCTCTCTCACGCTCACTCTCACGCTCTCACTCTCACTCTCTCACTCTCTCACGCTCTCACACGCTCACTCTCACGCTCTCACTCACTCTCACGCACTCTCACTCTCACGCTCTCTCACTCGCTCTCACGCTCTCTCACTCGCTCTCACGCTCTCTCACTCTCACTCACTCTCACGCACTCTCACTCTCACGCTCTCACTCACTCTCACGCTCTCTCACTCTCACTCACTCTCACTCACTCTCACGCTCTCTCACTCGCTCTCACGCTCTCTCACTCTCACTCACTCTCACTCACTCTCACGCTCTCTCACTCTCTCGCTCTCACTCTCTCACGCTCTCACACGCTCACTCTCACGCTCTCACTCACTCTCACGCTCACTCGCTCTCTCGCTCTCACGCTCTCTCACTCTCTCTCGCTCTCACGCTCTCTCACTCGCTCTCGCTCTCTCACTCTCTCACTCTCACTCACTCTCACGCTCTCTCACTCTCACTCACTCTCACGCTCTCTCACTCTCACTCTCACGCTCTCTCTCACGCTCTCACGCTCTCTCACTCTCACTCACTCTCACTCACTCTCACGCTCTCTCACTCTCACTCTCACGCTCTCTCTCACGCTCTCACGCTCTCTCACTCTCACTCACTCTCACTCACTCTCACGCTCTCTCACTCTCTCGCTCTCACTCTCTCACGCTCTCACACGCTCACTCTCACGCTCTCACTCACTCTCACGCTCACTCGCTCTCTCGCTCTCACGCTCTCTCACTCTCTCTCGCTCTCACGCTCTCTCACTCGCTCTCGCTCTCTCACTCTCTCACTCTCACTCACTCTCACGCTCTCTCACTCTCACTCACTCTCACGCTCTCTCACTCTCACTCTCACGCTCTCTCTCACGCTCTCACGCTCTCTCGCTCGCTCACGTTGAACTTCGTTCGCACCGTACGTGGCCAGCCGTGCTAATCGAAGGTGCGCGGAGGAAGGGACAACGAACTGGACGCACAAAGCAGTTCTAAGGGAATGAGTTTCCAATCTGGGTGATTTGCGAGTGGCTAACTTGGCCTTGTCATGGCAATGTGGAATGTCCACACCACTCCCCCCCCCCCGAGGCACTGGAGGCACGCGCTTCCCCCACAACCATTTCTCACCTACAAAATGGTACTCGATTTTAACAACCCTTGAGGCAATTTGATGATGGGCTGAGTTAACCTGTGATTCGGATTAGAACCCCCTCCCACGTGACCTCGCGCAGTGTCGCCTGGGCAACCGCTCTCTAACAGAATATTTATACTGCAGGAGGAATCCGATGAGCTATGAAGCTCTTTAACACAGATGTACACGTGGTGTGTGTGGTGGTCAGCGCGCTACGAACCAGGCCCACCGGGTTTGATTCCCGCTCATGGCCACCGTCGGTGACGATTATTTGAACTGGTCGTGGGCCTCCCCTAGGTCGACTCAGCCTTAAATGAGTGCCTGGTGCGGTGTGCAAATATCGCCACTGGGGAGACAAAGGCGGCCGGGCGTGGTGCTGGCCACCCACCCCCTCGTGTGTCGCGCCGGCCTTCATAGGTGCTCGCTAACAGCACTTGCCCCTACAGTCACAGGCTACACGGGGAATCTTTGTCTTGTGTTTGTGTGGCCCCAAGGTGCACCTCGCCTGGCACAAGTGCCATAGTGACGTCACCGCCACTTTGTGGTTGTGGTTGTTGATGTTGTGGTTGTTGATGTTGTGCTTGATGTTGTGGTTGATGTTGTGGTTGTTGTGGTTGATATTGTGGTTGTTGTTGTGGTTAATGTTGTGCTTGATGGTGTTGTGGTTGATATTGTGGTTGTTGATGTTGTGGTTGATAATGTTGTTGTTGTTGTGTTTGATGATATTGTTTTGCGGGTACTCACGGCGAGAAAGACCATGGTGTACATGGAGAAGGAGGCATGGCCCGAGTAGAACGACTTCCTGTGGCGGGGGGGGAGAGAGAGAGGGGATAGGGGAGGGGACAGGGGATGGAGAGGTGACAGAGGATGGAGAGGGGATAAGGGAGAGGGGGTCAGTGACGAGGGGACAGGGGATAAGGGGGAGGGCGAGGGGATAGGGGAGGGGATAAGGGGGAGGGAGAGGGGGTCAGTGACGAGGGGACAGGGGATAAGGGGGAGGGCGAGGGGATAGGGGAGGGGATAAGGGGGAGGGAGAGGGGGTCAGTGACGAGGGGACAGGGGATAAGGGGGAGGGCGAGGGGATAGGGGAGGGGATAAGGGGGAGGGAGAGGGGGTCAGTGACGAGGGGACAAGGACGCTGCCCTCTGTGGTCACGATCTTTATCCATCACACGCTGTGCTGCCTCTACAGCAAGCCGTGCAGCTGGTGATGTGTGTGTGGTGTGTGTGGTGTGTGTGGTGGTGTGTGTGTGGTGTGTGTGTGGTGTGGTGTGTGTGTGGTGTGTGTGTGGTGTGTGAGTGGTGGTGTGTGGTGTGTGTGTGGTGTGTGTGGTGTGTGTGGTGGTGTGTGTGTGGTGTGAGTGTGGTGTGTGTGTGTGGTGTGTGTGTGATGTGTGTGTGTGGTGGTGGTGTGTGTGGTATGTGTGTGGTGTGTGTGAGTGAGTGCTGTGTGTGTGAGTGGTGTGTGTGTGGTGTGTGTGCGGTGGTGGTGTGTGTGGTGTGTGTGGTGGTGTGTGTGTATGTGTGGTGGTGGTGTGTGTGTGAGTGGTATGTGTGTCTGTGTGAGTGGTGGTGTGTGTGAGTGGTGTGTGTGTGTGTGTGGCGCTGTGTGTGGGGAGCGGTCGTGTAGTGGTCACTAGTCAGCGCGCTGAGCTACGAACCCGGCGACCCGGGTTCGATTCCCGCTCACAGCCACCAACACCCGTGACGACTGTCTAAACCATTTCTGGGGCTCCCCTAGGTCGACTCGACCTCAAATGAGTACCTGGGAGCGGTGCGTAAAAAAAACATCGCCACTGAGGAGACAAAGGCGGTCGGGCGTGGTGCAGGCCACCCCACCCCCTCGTGCACCGTGCCAGCCTTCATAGCCGCTGCTACTCGCTAACAGCACTTGCCCCAGCAGTCTGTTAAGGCTACACGGGGGGGGGGGGGTCTTTGTCTTGTTGTGGTGGAAGGAGGAAATTTTTTTCCGTTCGCTGAGAAGGAATCTTGGTGACCACGTGACCCCCGCGCGAGCTTGGAGGGGGGGGGGGGCATTGGCACGATCGTCCAGGGATGACGCAACCAGACGGCCAGCCACGGAAGGGGGAAACCCCCACCCACCCCCCCGTCCACTCTTGAAATGTGAAATGTTTGGGTGAGTGGATGGGAGAAGCGGGAGAGATGGATGCCATGGATGGGGGGTGCATGGATGGAGGGGAGGATCGATGGGAGGAGGGGAGGGAATCTGCTTCAGCTGCAGACGGATTGAGAGATGGACGTATGGAGGAGGCGTGCATGTGTGGAGGGAGGGATTCGTGGCTGCGAGGGAAGGGGGAGAGGGTGGAGGGAAACATTTCACTCGCGAGCTACAGATGGATGGGGAGATTGGCGTCACGCCGCACGGATGAATGTATGGAGGGATGGAGGGATGGAGGGATGGATGGATGGATGGGTGTGAGCGAAGGGATGGTGAAGACACAGACGGGACGCACTTCGAGAGAAGATGAGTGGGTGGATTGTGCTCGAGATGGCGAGCTGAGACGGTGGGGTGAGGGAGGACATCCCGAGAGGGGAGAAGTAGGAAGGAGGGGGGTGATGCAGAGTGGAGCGAGGCCGCTTGCCCCATCGCTCGTTATCGTTTCCCATCAGGAGGCCGGGACACACTCCACTGTCTGCGACGCTCTTGGGAGAGGCCACGCAAAGTGTTTGCCACGAGTCCGTGGGGTCTGTGTCCGGTGGCCTCCTGCCGGCAGATGAGCCTTCGACGCTTCAAGCGAGCCACCCAATCCTCCCCCACCCACAACAACAACAACCACCGTTCGCCACCCAGCGGCCGCGATGTCACCACGGCACTTGTGCCAGGCTAAGTGCACCACAAAGTGCCGTTAGCGAGCAGCGCCTATGAAGACCGACACGGCACACGAGGGGATGGGGGGCCAGCGCCACGCCCGGCCGCCTTTGTCTCCCCAGTGGAAATGTTTACACACCGCAACAGGTACTCATTTGAGGCTGAGTCGACCTAGGGGAGGCCCAGGACGGGTGCAGATAATCGTCACTGCGCACACACACGCACGTGCACACACACACGCACGTGTACACACACACGCACGTGCACACACGCACGTGTACACACACGCACGTGCACACACGCACGTCCACACACGCACGTCCACACACACACGCACGTGTGCGCACACACGCACGTACACACACGCACGTGCATACACACACATGCACACACGCACGTGCACACGCACACACGCGCGTGTACCTGGCTTCTCGGATGACGTGCGGCTCCCCCGTGCACAGCTCCCCCTGCACGTAGCTGGGGGTGCCGCCCACGTGGGCCGCGCACTCGGCCCCGAGCGCCGTCGCGTTGGGGCGGCACACGTCCAGGAAGTGCGGCCGCAGGCGCCCGATGCTGAACTTGGCCGTCTCGGTGAGCGCCTGGCTCAGGGCGGCTCCCAGCAGGAAGCTGCCGATGCGCGCGTAGAGGGCGGCCGCGAGGGGGTCCCGCAGGGGGCCTCCCCCCGACATCGCCGGGGGGCCGGAGGTGGCGGTGGACGAGGAGGAGGAGGAGCACGGGCGATCCCCTCCGTAGCGGACGCTCACGAACTCTCCCCACGCAATCTGGTGTAGGGGGTGGGGGTGGGAGAGGATGGGAGGGAGGGGAGGGGAGGGAGGGAGAGGATGAGAGGGAGGGGAGGGGAGGGAGGAGATGGGAGGGAGGGAGGGGATGGGAGGGAGGAGATGGAAGGGAGGGGAGGGGATGGGAGGGAGGGGAGGGGATGGGAGGGAGGGAAGGGGAGGGAGGGGATGGGAGGGAGGGGAGGGGAGGGAGGGGATGGGAGGGAGGGGAGGGGATGGGAGGGAGGGAATGGGAGGGAGGAGATGAGAGGGGAGAGGATGGAGATTGGGGAGAGATTGGGGAGACACGCGGGAGGGATCGGGTCACGGCTGTTCTGGCCGCACCGGGCCGGCACGTTGCCGAGCCGGGCCACTGCTGCTCCCATGGTGAGGGTGGCGGTGAGGGTCACGTGATGTTGGTGGCGGTGAGGGTCACGTGGTGTTGGTGGCGGTGAGGGTCACGTGGTGTGGGTGGCGGTGAGGGTCACGTGGTGTTGGTGGCGGTGAGGGTCACGTGGTGTGAGTGGCGGTGAGGGTCACGTGGTGTGGGTGGCGGTGAGGGTCACGTGGTGTTGGTGGCAGTGAGGGTCACGTGGTGTGGGTGGCGGTGAGGGTCACGTGGTGTTGGTGGCGGTGAGGGTCACGTGGTGTGGGTGGCGGTGAGGGTCACGTGGTGTTGGTGGCGGTGAGGGTCACGTGCTGTGGGTGGCGGTGAGGGTCACGTGGTGTTGGTGGCGGTGAGGGTCACGTGGTGTGAGTGGCGGTGAGGGTCACGTGATGTGGGTGGCGGTGAGGGTCACGTGGTGTGGATGGCGGTGAGGGTCACGTGGTGTTGGTGGCGGTGAGGGTCACGTGGTGTGAGTGGCGGTGAGGGTCACGTGGTGTGGATGGCGGTGAGGGTCACGTGGTGTGGATGGCGGTGAGGGTCACGTGCTGTGGGTGGCGGTGAGGGTCACGTGGTGTGGATGGCGGTGAGGGTCACGTGGTGTGGGTGGCGGTGAGGGTCACGTGGTGTGGATGGCGGTGAGGGTCACGTGCTGTGGGTGGCGGTGAGGGTCACGTGATGTGGATGGCGGTGAGGGTCACGTGCTGTGGGTGGCGGTGAGGGTCTCGTGGTGTGAGTGGCGGTGAGGGTCACGTGCTGTGGGTGGCGGTGAGGGTCACGTGGTGTGGGTGGCGGTGAGGGTCACGTGCTGTGGGTGGCGGTGAGGGTCACGTGGTGTGGGTGGCGGTGAGGGTCACGTGGTGTGGGTGGCGGTGAGGGTCACGTGGTGTGGGTGGCGGTGAGGGTCACGTGGTGTGGGTGGCGGTGAGGGTCACGTGCTGTGGGTGGCGGTGAGGGTCACGCCCAGCAGGGCCAAGGCTGAAAGTCCACGGCTCGTGTCTCACCATCATCACGGTGGCTCGGAGATGTTAACTACCTCGCCTGGTGTACAGGAGGTCGCGGGTTCGAACCCGACCCTGACGCCTGCTGCTGCTGCTGTATATTTGGAATTTGCGGTGTCTCTCTCTTCGTGGCCGTGTGAATTTTTCTCCGTGTCCGTCGGTTTTCCCCTCCGCGTTAAGAAGCGACGTCACACGCGTCTAGAGCATTTTGATGTTTTACATTTCCACGCGATAAGCCACTTGGCTGAGCCATCTTTTGTGGCCAGGTTGCTTCTGACAAAGAGCTGTACCGCTGAGTGGACGGTCACTGCAGCGCGTGCTTTCAAATGCGTTTCTGCGGCCGTCTGGAACGTTCTTCCTTCCAATATAAGCAAATCACTTTTAAATCATCTAGATTGAAAACTAATTCCGTTAGAACCGATTAGCACGGTCGGCTACGTACGGTGCGAAAGAAGTTCAACGTGCACACAACCTCGAACGCCGGCGCTAGCGATGGCACCGGCGCCCGGGGCTTGCGCTCTGTTGGTGGGGGAGGGCAGGTTGTGTAGGGCGCTGGTGGTGGTCCACTCACGCTGAGCAGGGCGAGGCTGAAGCCCACGGCCATGAGCGTGCCGCTGCTGATGGTGCTGTCGCGGTACGGGTACGCGATGGTGGCATCGTCGCAGAAGAAGCCGCGTTGGAACGGCGCCGCGCCCGACAGGTAGAGCACCGCGACCGGCAGGAACGCTGGCGGAGGAGGAGGAGGAGGAGGCATCGTGATGGTCATTTTTTGTGCGATCAAAAAAAACACATTTAGTTCCGCGAAAAAATTGCTCGACCGGGATGATTACGCGGCAAATTGTCGAGTTTCGAGTTGACTTTTTTGTTTGTTATTTTGGTGTACGATGGACCCACGGCGCGAGAGAAAAACTCGGAAGACCCGGGCACGGAAGCGTTCCCTCGTTTGCAAGAGTCGCTCAGCAAGGTGGCAAAGAAGCAATTTAAGTTCCAGCGACGATAATATCAATCATGGGGCCTCCCTTGCCAGCATCAAAATATAAGAATAGGTTTTTACCCTTTCTGGCAATACAACAGTTTGTGTTAAGATGTTAACACGCCAAACTGACACCTTTTGCAAGGAATCCTGTCACTGCATTCACCACACAGACCCGTGGTGATCATGCAAACAAAACTACAATGCTCTGGTGGTTTATGATGATTCATTGTCTTTGAAACTAATTGGTCCACACCAGAGACAGCTTTCTTTAGAGCCTCGTCTCAAACGGTGTTAGACCAGAGGACGCCAAAAGGTGTACAGCACAAAGATAATGCATCATCATACACCACCAAAGCATTGCAGTTTGTTTTGCATGTTCACCACGAGTCTGTGTGGTGAATGCAGTGACAGGATTCCTTGCAAAAGGTTTCAGGTTGGCGCGTTAACATCTTAACACAAATTGTTGTATTGCCAGAGAGGGTAACACATTCCTGCGGAGGGAGCTGGTAGGAACGTTGGGTTGCTCGGTCAATGGCTAGGGTCAACGGCCAGGGCGTGGTGTATTCCGCAAATATTCCCGACTGTGAGGGCGGGCACAAGCCGGCGTGAGTAGGTTAAACGTTGAGTTTTATAAGGGCACCACGGGGTGACCAGCCCCTCCCCACCCAGCCCCTCCCACCCACCCAGTCCCTCCCTACCCAGCCCCTCCCCACCCAGCCCCACCCTCCCCACCCAGCCCTCCCCACCCAGCCCCTCCCCACCCAGCCCCTCCCCACCCTCCCCTCTCCACCCAGCCCCACCCCTCCCATTTTTGGATGCACGACGGACGGACGGACACAATAATCCCCTGTGGGCTGGTGTAACCAGGAGGTTCCTACCGGTACGAACTATTCTTACAGCGATAGAAATGTCAACGCACTATGCGGCCTTCCATCCTCGGATCCCCCCCAAATGCGCAATGCATGAAACAAAAACAGAACCGGAGGCGGCGGGGGGGGGGGCAATGGACCAAATTAGAGAGGGAAATCTCATACTCTTTGGTTCTTTCGGTAAAGTCACGTAGGTGAAAATAAATAAATAAATAAATCGCGAAGTTTCGATTGCAACACAAGCAATCATCATCAGGTGTGACAACTAGAGCAAAGACATTTTTACTGAAGTGGGAGAGTAAAAATGTCCTTGCTGTGGTTTTCACACCTGATGATGATTGCTTGTGTCGCAATCAAAACGTCGCGATTTATTTATTTATTATTTTTATATATATATATTATTTTTCACCTACGTGACTTTACCGAAATAACCAAAGAGTTTGGATTCTTGCAGTGACGAAAACTCCAAATTTAGAAGGTAAAGGCCACTTTGAAGAGATGGGGGGGGGGGGGGGGGGTCAAAGCAGACTTGAATCTCTCTGTGAATTCAAATCGGGAACAAAAGCAGCGACGTCATCGCCCCCCTCCCCCCCCCCACTGGTGGCAAGAACGCGTCCATTGCCGCGTCCATTGAATGAGCCTTTGTTGTGTAAACTAGGTACGGATGATGTAAAGGTGTAAAAGGGACTGAGACTTTTGTTATGTAGAGGCGATGCGGCTGTGGTTGGCCCACGGTTATTCTGACCCCTAGCCATGAGCACCACTGACCCGTGGCCTCAAAATGTCCCAAACTCACGGGGCAATTTTGAGCGCAGGGACCCTTCGGCTACGAGTGCCCGCGGGACTGTGAATGTGTGCGAGTGGGCCTTCGTAAGGGCTCGCTAGCAACACTTGTCCCAACTGTCCGTTCAGGCTATACGGGGGATCTTTGTCTTTGTGTGCGGCAGGGTGCGGTTTACGGTTAAACCAACATTTTGTCACTCTCAGAGCTGGAATGTTGCCAAATGTGAAATCACGAATTTAGTGCGATGGGGTTGTCTGTTGGTGGTGGTGGTGGTGTCGGTGGTGTCGGTGGTGTTGGTGGTGGTATTGGTGGTGGTAGTGTTCGTGGTGGTGGTGTTGGTGGTTGTAGTGTCGGTGTTGGTGGTGGTAGTGTTGGTGGTGGTGGCAGTGTTGGTGGCGTTGGTGGTGGTAGTGTCGATGTCGGTTGTGGTGTTGGTGGTGGTTTTGGTGGTGGTGTTGGTGGTGTTGGTGGTGGTAGTGTTGGTGGTGGTAGTGGTGGTGGTGTTAGTGGTGGTGTTGGTGGTGTTTCTGTAGTGCAGTCATTGGTGACTGGGCCGAAAATCCCTCACTCCACTGAAGAACCGAGTCTAGTCGTCTACTATCTCTGAGTCTATTAAAAGAAAATCACTCAACGTGGGATCCACGCATATAAAAAAAGCCTCCTCCTGCCAGAATCCTAGCAGGGCCTCTCCTGACAAAGACTCATGACTGAGGCTTTCCAGTGGTTACAATAACAGCGGTTAATCGCACACCGTGGCTGTAGCCCGGTCGCGAACCCAGCTCAAGGTGTCTGGCCCCTCACCCACTTGGCCCTTCTCTGCAGAGAGAAAAAACAAAATCGGTACCACGCGCGGGAGGACATCGCTGTAAACTCAATAACTCACGTGGCCGATGCGAACGAATTGGCAAACCGCCACCTCCCCTTTTCAGGTGGCTCTTCCACAAAGCCACCGCTGTGGTGATTGGCCCGCACGGAGGAACAGGAGCCCAGGGCAGTGATTGTCACCTCCTGGTGGAGGAACGGGAGTCAGGGCAGTGATTGTCACCTCCTAGTGGAGGAACGGGAGTCAGGGCAGTGATCGTCACCTCCTGGTGGAGGAACGGGAGTCAGGGCAGTGATTGTCACCTCCTGGTGGAGGAACGGGAGTCAGGGCAGTGATCGTCACCTCCTGGTGGAGGAACGGGAACCAGGGGCAGTGATTGTCACCTCCTGGTGAAGGAACGGGAGTCAGGGCAGTGATTGTCACCTCCTGGTGGAGGAACGGGAGTCAGGGCAGTGATCGTCACCTCCTGGTGGAGGAACGGGAGTCAGGGCAGTGATTGTCACCTCCTGGTGGAGGAACGGGAACCAGGGGCAGTGATTGTCACCTCCTGGTGAAGGAACTGGAGTCAGGGCAGTGATTGTCACCTCCTGGTGGAGGAACGGGAGTCAGGGCAGTGATTGTCACCTCCTGGTGAAGGAACTGGAGTCAGGGCAGTGATCGTCACCTCCTGGGTGGAGGAACAGGAACCAGGGCAGTGATCGTCACCTCCTGGTGGAGGAACGGGAGTCAGGGCAGTGATCGTCACCTCCTGGTGAAGGAACGGGAATCAGGGGCAGTGATTGTCACCTCCTGGTGGAGGAACGGGAGTCAGGGCAGTGATTGTCACCTCCTGGTGAAGGAACGGGAGTCAGGGGCAGTGATTGTCACCTCCTGGTGGAGGAACGGGAGTCAGGGCAGTGATTGTCACCTCCTGGTGGAGGAACGGGAGTCAGGGCAGTGATTGTCACCTCCTGGTGGAGGAACGGGAGTCAGGGGCAGTGATCGTCACCTCCTGGTGAAGGAATGGGAGTCAGGGCAGTGATTGTCACCTCCTGGTGGAGGAACGGGAGTCAGGGGCAGTGATCGTCACCTCCTGGTGAAGGAACGGGAGTCAGGGGCAGTGATTGTCACCTCCTGGTGGAGGAACGGGAGTCAGGGCAGTGATTGTCACCTCCTGGTGGAGGAACGGGAACCAGGGCAGTGATCGTCACCTCCTAGTGGAGGAACGGGAGTCAGGGGCAGTGATCGTCACCTCCTGAGTGAAGGAACGGGAACCAGGGGCAGTGATCGTCACCTCCTAGTGGAGGAACGGGAGTCAGGGGCAGTGATTGTCACCTCCTGGTGGAGGAAGGGGAGTCAGGGGCAGTGATCGTCACCTCCTGGTGGAGAAACGGGAACCAGGGCAGTGATCGTCACCTCCTGGTGGAGGAACGGGAGTCAGGGGCAGTGATCGTCACCTCCTGGTGGAGGAACGGGAACCAGGGCAGTGATCGTCACCTCCTGAGTGAAGGAACGGGAACCAGGGGCAGTGATCGTCACCTCCTGGTGAAGGAACGGGAGTCAGGGGCAGTGATTGTCACCTCCTGGTGGAGGAACGGGAGTCGGGGCAGTGATTGTCACCTCCTGGTGAAGGAACGGGAGTCAGGGCAGTGATTGTCACCTCCTGGTGGAGGAACGGGAGTCAGGGGCAGTGATCGTCACCTCCTGGTGGAGGAACGGGAACCAGGGCAGTGATCGTCACCTCCTGAGTGAAGGAACGGGAACCAGGGGCAGTGATCGTCACCTCCTAGTGGAGGAACGAGAGTCAAGGGCAGTGATTGTCACCTCCTGGTGGAAGAACGAGAGTCAGGGCAGTGATCGTCACCTCCTGGTGGAGGAACCAAACAGCAGCACTGCGCGTGCGGCCTTGTCATTAGGCGACGTTCCGGGCAACGGGCCTCCATTCTTCGCAAGAAGTAGAGATGCTGGAGAGGTCTCGACATTTTTATTTTTCGGAACGGTGAAATGTCCGTGGGCGATCCACGCTGCTCCGCTCACCCGTAATAGAGGCGGGGGAGCGGGGTATTTGGGGAATATCGCGTCGTCAATATATGTGTCGTGAACCGCCAATTCGTGAGGTTTGTCACGTGTAATCAACGCGCCATCATCAGACTGCTGTCTTTACTCCTGGCCGAGCGCCGTAGTTGATGTGTAAACGCCGCAGTGGGTTTCACTCTCCAACACGCAACCCTTGTGGCGCTCTACGAGTAACGAATTTGGTCACGTGTTTTCGTTTACGTGCCAAACCCCCTTACTAAATTGGGTGGTGGTGGCGGGTTGAACGACACATTTAGATATTGACGCGATCTAACCCAACAAACCACTCCCCCCCCCCCCCCCCCCGTTATGGGTAATATTGGTCGCGTAAGCCCCCCTCTACGTGTTACTCTGTTTGCGTTGGCACGAGACGTCGTATAAACTCAAATGGTCGTTGTTGTTGTTGTTATAATGACGCATGGCCGACAAAGGCCCCCTAACCTCTGACCCCGGTGTCCCGTCACCGCCCCCCTAATTTGAGCCAATCAGGGAGGCGGAGTCGTTGGGGGAGGGCACGTGACCTCACCCCAGTTCGCTGCGTCCATCTCGACCTCCAACGACGCCAACTCCCGTCGCAGGAGCGTGGAGTTTCCACCGCCGGCACCCTGACCTCTCACATCTGCACACAGCCCCGTAGTGGGAGACGCCTCTTTGCCACGTGGCTGACGCGTACCCAGTCGAACCAATATGCCGGTAACGGAGTTCTATGCCCTTTTACACCGTTGTTGTTGTTGTTGATTACAAATATCACGGTGGTTATCCTTGGGGGGGGGGGGGGCAACTCGTAGCTTTGGCCACCAGGGGTGAGAGGGGGGGGGCCGAGGCAGCCCCCCCCTGCCTGCCCCTCCCCCCCTCAACTCGTCATACCGCTACTGGATGAGCACCAATGCCCTCAATGCTTCCTTTGAGCGCGCAGGAAATCACTTTGACCTTTGACTCGCAACATTCTCCCGACTGGAGAGAGACGCTCCAGTCAAGTTACAAAGACGAAGGATCCCCGTGTAGCCTTAAACGGGCCGCTGGGGCAAGTGCTGTTCGCGATCAGCGCCCCATTGAGGCCGGCACGGCACAAGCGGGGAGGTGGGGTGGCCAACACCACGCCCGGCCGCCTTTGTCTCCCCAGTGGCGATGCTTACACCCACGTCACCAGCTACTGTATTGAAGCCGAGTCGACCTAGGGGAGGCCTAACAGGACCGGTTCACGTCATGGTCAGCCGTGTTCGCCGTGAGCGGGAATCGAACTCGGGTCGGAGAGTTCGTCTGACAATCCGGGAGGTCGGTGATTCGGGTCAGGGACCTCGAGACAACTTCTCCGAGTCGGGGACGTCTCCCGAAGCCAGTGGTGGAGATTCCACGTTCCTGCGGCAGGGGCGCAGTCTATTGCTAGGGCTATTGCTGTGGACATCGTCTGTGAAGGAGAGAAAGATTCGTAGCTCATCACATTCCTCCCGGAGTCTAAAACAAAGAGTCTGACTCCGCATCGTGAATTTGTGACCGAGTTCGCAGGGCCAGAAATGCAAATGAACTTTTCTCATCTCCCGTCTCTCGTCTCACTACATCGCTTATCTCCTGTGTACATCTCTACTCTCGTCTCACTCGGAGGGGGGAGGGGGGTTCAACATTTAAGGAGGAGGGGGGGGCTGGGGGACGCGGCCGCCGCCAGCGATTGGCCCGTGGCTCTGTTTATCCGAGGGGTAATTAATCCGCATGTCACGTGTCATTGGCGGTGTGTTTATTTGTGTGAGGTCATGCAATTATCTCGGGAGCCGAACCCCCCCCCCACCATCCCCACCACTACCCCCACCCCCACCACCAACCCCACCACTACCCCCACCACCACCCCCAGCACTCCCACCACCCCCACCACCACCCCCACCACTCCCAGCACCACCCCCAGCACCACCCCCACCACCACCCCCACCACCAACCCCACCACCACCCACCACCCACCACCACCCACCACCACCACCCACCACCAACCCCACCACCACCCACCACCACCACCCACCACCAACCCCACCACCATCCACCACCCCCACTATCCCCAGCACCACCCCCACCACCCACCACCAACCCCACCACCACCCCCACTACCCCCAGCACCACCCCCACCACCCACCACCAACCCCACCACCACCCCGCCACCACCCCCACTACCCCCAGCACCACCCCCACCACTCCCACCACCACCACCACCCCCACCACCCCCAGCGTCACAGTCAGTGGGGGGCGATGTACGAATTGGGTGAAAAGCACCAACAAAGACAAAGATACAATTCCCCCCCCCCCCCATGCACACCCCGTATAGCCTTCAACGGAATCGGGGGCAAGTGCGGTTGGCATTTATTGCCGCTGGGAGGCACGGCTCACGAGCCATGACCAACCACGCCCGACCGCCTTTGTCTTCCCCCGATTGTATTGCATCGTTTGTGGCTGAGTCGACCCAGGGCAGGCCCAGGACCGGTTCAAGACAGCCAGCGCACCGATGCTGGCTTCGTGAGTGGGAATCGAACTCGGACCGCCGCGCTAACCGCTGCGCCACCGCTCCCCACGCGCGCGCGATGGCATTCTGACGGTGACACACGTGTGACACACGTGGGACACACGTGTGGACACAGAAAGCTCCACCGTATCGCCTTCACCAGGCTTGTTGCGAGGAGCAGGGCACACGAAGGGGTGGGTGGCTGTGGCCAGCACCACGCCCCACGCACACGCACAAAAGACAAAGCTCCCCCGTGTAGCCTGTAACAGACTGCAGGGGCAAGTGCTGTTAAAGAGCGCCTATGCAGGCCAGCACGGCACACGAGGGGGTGGGTGGCCAACACCACGCCCGGCCGCCTTTGTCTCCCCAGTGGCGATGTTTACTACACACTGCACCAGCTACTCGTTTGATGCGCAGTCGACCTAGGGGAGGCCCAGAACCGGTTCAGATAATCGTCACCGGTGTTGGCCGTGAGCGGGAATCGAACTCGGGTCGCCGGGTTCGTAGCGCAGCGTAGCGCTAACCGCTGCACCACCGCTCCCCACAGACACACATACATACATACACACACAGACACAGACACACACACACAGATTGACACACGTGCTACACACATGTGGACATAACACTGTGCACAGTTACACATTCACACGTGCACACACACATTCACACGTGCACACAAACACACAAACACACACATACATACACACATGCATACACAAAGACAAAAAGACAAAGATCCCCCGTATAGCCTTAACAGACTGTAGGGACAAGTGCTGTTAGCGAGCACCTATGAAGGCCGGAACGGTACACGGGGGGGTGGGTGGCC
Organism: Lethenteron reissneri; assembly: GCF_015708825.2. Lineage (NCBI taxonomy): Eukaryota > Metazoa > Chordata > Hyperoartia > Petromyzontiformes > Petromyzontidae > Lethenteron > Lethenteron reissneri. The sequence continues at coordinate 4,448,567 of NC_083842.1, read as the reverse complement.
AGTACCACGCCCGACCGCCTTTGTCTCCCCAGTAGCGATGTTTGCAACACCGCACCAGGTACTCATTTAAGGCTGAGTCGACCTAGGGGAGGCCCAGGACCGGTTCAGATAATCGTCACTGGTGTTAGCCGTGAGCGGGAATCGAACCCGGGTCGCCAGGTTCATAGCGCAGCGCGCTAACCGCTACACTACCGCTCCCCACACAGACACATACACACACACAGACACATACACACACACATACACACACAGACATACACACACACAGACACATACACACAGACATACACACAGACACATACATACACACTCACACAGACACACACACATACACACGTGCACACACAGACACATACACAACAACAACAACCGCCATTCGCCACTAAGTGGCGGTGACGTCACCACGACGCTTGTGCCAGGCCAAGTGCACCTTGAGGCCACGTGAAGTGTCGAACGCCCGCTGGCAGGAGGTCACGGGGCAGACCCACACACATACACACACACATTCACACGTGCACACACACATACATACGAGCGTGTACACAATTGCGCACGTGCACAAAGACAAAGATCCCCCTTGTAGCCTTAACAGACTGGAGGGGCAAGTGCTATTAGCGAGCACCTATGACAGCTGGAACGGCACACGAGGGGGTGGGTGACCAGCACCACGCCCGGTCGCCTTTGTCTCCCCAGTGGCGATGTTTACACCGCACCGGGTACTCATTTGAGGCTGAGTCGACCTAGGGGAGGGCCCCGAAAGGTTCCGATAGAATTCCATCCGCGAATCGAACGCATTTGTACGTTACATAGGTTCGCAGGGAAGTACGCTAATCACTGCGCCACCGCTCCTCGTACACACACACACACCTCACACTATACGCACATGCATCGCATTCTTCGGATTACAAGACGCATTTTCAATCTTTGCTTCAATATCGAGGGAGCTGCGTGCTTCATCGGGATGTTGTGGCCATGGATTCCGTGGGGAGTGGGAGTTCGGCTTTATGGGTGCGGGGTGATAAGTTCCGCACAGATAGATTCAGGAAAACACTGTCACCTCCTGGCCAGCTCGCAGGCCTCGCTGACGAGACCTGCTGCTAAGCCAGGGCAGTCAGCCCTTCCCGGCGTTAACCAGAATCGACGTCTGCTTAGCTCCCGAGACACGAGTTTCAGAGTGATTTGGTTGTACATCTGCACCACCACCACCACCACAATGCGTGCAACATTACACGGACATATTTGTTCGGGTGTCGTGTGACCATACTTCACCACAAGGCCGTAGCCAGGAATCAACATTGGGGGAGGACCAAATCTTCCAGGGGGTCTCGTGGTCCCGACCCAGAAAAAAAAATCTATATTTAAAAACGAATTTCCTGCCTAAAATATATATTTTTTTACTAACACATGGGATGGATTAATTTTAAAAATTTACAATAATGTCTAATAGTGTATTGTATTACGTTGCTCTGTTTTTTCTTTTTTACCATTTCTTGTTTAATTGTAATGTAATGGCAGAGATTAGGGATTCATAAAGTACAACCATAATCACAATCATATAAACAGAAATCTATTTTATAGCAATATATTGGGGGGGGGGGGGCATTTTCAGCATATTTGAATACATTTGCCGCCGCGTCGTGTACACTCATCCGAAGCCCCAATCGACATTGGGGAGAGTCTCAAGGCGCTGTTCAAAGATATTCGCCGACGACGTTCAACACATTCAGGTCGCCCCGTGCCTCACACGTGCACGCGCGTGTGTGTGTGAAGAGTGTTTGCACTCACCCAAGAAGATGCAGAACACGTCCGCGCAGATGGTGGCAGCAGTTCTGGCCAAAGTCATCTTGCTCACCATTTAAATCTCCCGAACGGATCAGAGGCAACTCCGAGCACACACGGCAGCTGCTGACGCTGCTGCCAGCAGTAACAGCAGATACTAACTCTACTAGCAGCAGATACTAACACTACTACTAGCAGATACTAACACTACTACTAGCACTAACAGCATATACTAACACTACTACTAGCAGCACAATATACTAACATTAGCAACAGCAGTAGACTCGCCACCAGCAGAAGTGATCTTCACTGTGGTGGTTAAAGCTGTTGGTATTGATGCCGCCGCTGCTGCCGCTGCCGCTTATTGACAGCAAATTCTCAAGTCGAGAAGAGCCAGCAGTGACGCTGCGTGGCTCCGCGACACGAAAGTTCGCATGCGATGATGATTGCTGGCGTTGCCGACACGCTGATGAGGAAGATCTACGGCCGATGTGAAGCTTCCCTACTCGTCGTCGACCCTCGTCACCGCGAGCTGTCGGACAATGTTGAGTGGCTATGGTGGGAAGAGGAGGAGGAGGAGGGCGAGAAGGAACGCCACCGCTAGGATTTGATCACGAGCCGCTGTGTTGGATGGAGGTGATGCCGCTCGCTATATTGAGGGCATCTCGCCTCTCGTGTGTGTCCCTCCGTGTGGGCCGGTCGTGCACATGAAGGAAGGGGGTGGGTTGGCGACGGGTGAGAGGGATTGGATTGTGTTTGGCTGGTTCGGGACGGTGGGTGGGATGGTGGGTTGGGTTGGGTTCGTGGCGAGTGGCGGAGAGAGGGAGGGGAGGGGAGTGAGGGAGGGTGGGAAGAAAAGTTTCCAAGATCTTTGTGGCGGTGTGCGCTGCAGTCGGGAATGGATGCGTTATCACACTTGCAGGGAGATGCACTCGTACACACACACAGATAAGACAAAGACACCGTATCGCCTGCAGGGACTGTTGGGGAAATGTATTTCACTTATACATACTGTACACTACTTCGACCAAGCACACACATACACTGCATAGACACAAGACGAAGAGACACAGATCCCCCGTATAGCCTTATTAGACTATTGGGGCAAGTTGTGTTAGCGAGCGTCTCTGAAGGCCGGAACGGCACACACGGGTGACCAGCACCACGCCCGGCCGCCTTCGTCTCCCCAACGCTGATGTTAACAAACCGCACCGAATACTCGTTCCAGGACAAATCGACCGCTATTCTCCATGGCCGGGAATCTATTCACAGACGCTGTGAACCATCACCCACTTGTAGTCTATAAGAGTTCCGTTTTGGGATGAGTGGCGTTTAAGATAGGGTTGCGTAGCAAGGGTTAAACACAGACCGAGAAAGCGGGTAAGCATCGTCGATGAGGTTATTGTTAGTGCTAGAGTTGCCTAAGACTCGGGTGAAAGTGCCAGGTTTAGGCAAGTTATGAATAGGGCTAGTGGTAGGGTTAAAATTACGACTGGTTAAGGCTATTGGATAGGAATAGGGGTTAATGTTCGGGCTGGAATTAGAATAGCAAGTCCTAGGGTTTAGCTTTGAGGCTGGTGCTAGGAATAGAGTTCGTGCCGAGGATATGATCAATGTTAGGAATGGGATTAGTATTAGGACTGGTGTTTGGGATATTATTCGTAAGAGGGCGAGTATTCATAGTAGTGTTAGGAAGCGTTAGTGTTGAGCATAGGGCTAGTTAGTGTGCGTGTTGGATTTGACGTTTTAAATCGCCGAATCGGATAGTTTTATGAATAGCGTCAGGGCTAGAGCAATGGTAAAGACGATGGAAAACGTCGTGTTGTCGTTTACAATATCCCGTTCTTCACAAGGACACAGAGTGTTGTCATATTGTGTGTCCGTGGGTGTGCGTGTGCAGTGGTTAGCGCACTGCGCTACGAACCCAGTAAATCAATTTCGATGCCTGGCCACGGCTAACAACAGCGGCGAGTACGATCTAAAACCGGTCCGAGGTCTCCCCAAGGTCGACTCAGCCTTAAATACATACCTTGTTACGTCGTGCACAAAACAGCCCTATCGGCCTTCATCATGTGCTCGCTAGCAGCACTTGCCCCAACAGTCTATGCAGGCTATAAGGGGGATCTGTCGTGTCGTCATGCATGCATGTGCTTGTTTAAGTGTCAGTATACTTGCGTGCATGTCCAGGCATTGAGGTGTGGGTGAATGGCTGTACGTGTGCATATGCCCATGCGTGTGCATATGCATACATGTACGATATATAGATCTGTGCATAAGTGCACAGACTCATTGTGCGTTGGTACGTCGACCAGGGGGTCCCATATTTTAAATTCCGCGCTCTTGCCAATAACATTTGGTAATGCAGCTCACATTTGTTGAACAAGCCTAACAACTGCCCATGAGACCCGGAAGGTATAAACCGGTCCATAGTTTTCTTTATTAAACAAAATAATGGCGCATAATATCGATTGGCTGGGTTGTTTTTTTCATGAAGGCAGTGTATGTTACGTTTTTTTTATGCTGGATAACATTGGGCTGGAAAGGCAATAAGTTGATTGACTAATTGATATATTTATGCAGAGAGACAAAATAGTGTTGCTTTATTATACAGGTGTTAGCTAACAACTCGTCTAAATCAATGATCCCTCTGCGTGCGTGTGAACGTGGTGTAAGCGTGTGTGGACGTGTATTGTGTATAAAGTTGTACCGGTTCTTCAATACACGTCTATCCCGGCGACTCGCCGCTTGGCAAATCCATCAAATTCACAGCCCCTTTGTCATACGCACGAGAATCAGTCGGAAATGTAAACAGGATTAAGAGGCACTCCCATTTTGCCGGGGAAATAATAGGCGGCCCTGGTTTCATGGAATAACAAGACGGGTAACAATGAAGTTCGTGGTAATAACAAAAACAATATTCCGTGTTCTCCACATTGTAAGACTCCCAAAAGAAAGACGTTTGCCCGGTGTCAGTTACTTCATACAAACGTGGCCCACACACCGACGACTTACTACACTAATGTCAGTTCGCAAGACTCAGCCACAACTCTTGTATTAAAATGCAAAGGGAAATATTGCAATTTATAATGCGGAGAATACGCTAATCGTTTTGATAAAATTACCATCACTCAATTTTATCATGCAGTAAACAACTTTCTTGCGATGGGTTTTCTTTCCCCTCCCCTATTAATCCACTCCGCTGTCGATACCATCACATCTGATATAAAAAGAGTTTCGGCTTCGCCAATCGGAAAACAGCCCTGACTGCCAACTCGCCCACCGACAAAAACAACTTTCTCACTTACAACAACTTTCAAACATAACGCCTTCTAATAAACACCAAGAAACTCTGAACGCTCGTAACTGCTGCTCAATAATGATACTCAAAACAGTCAAAGTGGTTTCCTGGACGGGTGAGCATCGCCTCAGGTTTACCGCCCTCTCGGCCAGTGGTGTAAAAATAATTTTGATGTGGCGGAGGGTAACCCGAACCCTACCCACACGACAACCCCCCACAGTTGTATCTACCCCGGAGAGATGATGAACTGAGTCAAGATTTGGACTCACCACTCATTCACTCATTCGATCACTGAGACACCAAGCGTCGTTAACAATTGAAATGGTTCAAATTGCATTGTGACAATATAGAAACGAAAATTGTTTAGAAAATAGCAGTAAAGCCAAAGGGATTATGATTCACGTACAGACACTCCACTGGCATCTCGTCACCCCATCCTCGCGCAGTACGTAACTGGTTACACCAAACATTTGAGAGTTGGGTTTGAGGTGGAAATTGTGAGAAAAAAATTAACCCGTAAAAACTAAGTTTTTCACTATAAATCATTTATATGCGTGGCATCGGTTTTATTTTATTATTCATTTCTGATTTTCTTGAGTAAGAGTTTCATTTTTATCACATTGGTATTTTAAATTAAATATGAAATTTTTTCCCCCTAAAAAGTGGAAAATTTTGGAAACATTTTTTCACGAAAATAAATTGTCACGCACAACGAGTCTGTGTGCAAAATGTCAGCTCGATTGGATCACGGGAAGTGGGTTAAAAAACGACCGAAAGATTTTCACGATCCTAAGCAAGCAAGCAAGCACGCAAGCAAGCAAGCACGCAAGCAAGCACGCAAGCAAGTGAACTTAATATAAAGGATTTAAAAAGCCCCGTGAATGACCTCGGCTGACGCTTCATTGTATATTGTGAACGCATCACACCGGCTATGTTGGGCAGAGTGTATCAGGACAGCGCTAAACAATTTAACACGTTGATTGAGATTGGCGAGACGTGTAAGAGGCATTGCAATCAAATGTATTAGTTTCAATAATAATAACAATCTCCGAATAGGATGCGGTGGTAGAATGGATAGCAAATTGAACCTGAAATCCATAGGCCGCCGCTGGTTCGATTACATATTTCAGCCCAACAGTTGAAACAACATGTTGCAAGTTTCTTAAATTCACCGCGTGCATCTCTGCAACCAGCAGCATAGACGGGTACATCGTCAGTCGATTATTAATTAGGTCATGTGATGAAGTGTGGGCAAATTCCCACCTCTTACGAGATGTCCAGCCAGGGTGGAAGAACAGGTCAAACATACTCTCGAGAGGAGCTCTCGAAAGCCCCATCGAGAGGAGGTCCTTCCGCCAGCAGCATTGGGAGCCATTGAGGGGCTGCGGTTTTGAATTTCTATTCACCGGGGTGTCTGTAAATGGATCGCGCTGAACCACGCGTAGGTCTCTCCCGCCACCTAGTGGGAGTGACCTCGAACTACCAACAAAGAACAATTAAAATCTGTGTAATTAACAAAGTGATGCAATACTCGGCCCCGTCACCGCCAAAAACATCGTTCTTATTTTCCTTTCAAAATACCCGTCTTACACTTGCACACCCGAGCTGCGCCAACACGGTATGGGTGGTTCTCCACTGGTATATTACCGAGCTGAGCCCGAACTGAGCCGTGCTACGCTCGCCTCGCAAGACGTTCGAATCAGTGCGGGGTGAGCGACACGTGCAACACACGCGACGTCAATCCGTAACAGCCCGCAGAACGTCGCCGCGTCCTCCACGTGCGGATTGCGCGTTCCGTCACAGCGGCTCGGCTCGGCTCACGCGGTGGAAAAAACAACAACCCGTGCTTGGCTCGACCCGGCCGTGTTGAGGCAACGCGGCACGGTTCCACCACAGCTCAACATGTGCAAGTGTAAAAGAGGCATAAACATTTCTAAAAGGGCCGCCCCAGGTCCAGGCGTTTGTGAGGCGCGCTGCCTTTAGTCGAAGCAGCTACGCCTAAAGCGTTTGTCGGGCTCGCTGTTCCTGCTGAGCTTGCTGCGAGGTTCTTCATCCTGGCTGCAAGATACGTTGAAGGTGTAGCCCTGCCAAGAGTTACCACGCACCGTGATGAGTGAGAGCACAATGCTTGCAATTACACAGAGACACACAATGGAGCACATGGATTTGAAACAAAGAGATATGATAAAAACAGTCAAGGTACAGATTTGAAGTGTTCGTGACTGCAAGGATCCATACTCTTTGGTTCTTTCGGTAAAGTCACGGAGGTGAAAATAAAAATAATGATAAAAATAACTAATTGAATAATATTGGTCGCGAAAGCCTACGTGTTAAAAAATAACTCAATTAGATAATTTAATTTCTAGAAATAATTTAATTTAGGTTGGACAGCTGCAGCAAGAAATAATTTTATTTCTAGAAATAATTCAATTTCTAGAAATAATTTAATTTCTTGCTGTGGCTGTCCTACATGATGACGGAGGATTGTGTTGCTTCCGAAGCGTCGTGATTTAATTTATTTATTATTATTATTTTTATTTTCACCGACGTGACTTTACCGAAAGAACCAAAGAGTTTAGTCAAAGTACAATGTCCTGATCGAATGACAGCCCTGAGCTCGTGGTAGAAATTGCTCGCCCCTATGATGGGGAAGAGTAGGCCGATAGGACAACCGCTAATGACGTCCCCAAGAGGTGATAATCACGCAAATCGGAGACGTATTGGCTGTTAAGGAAAGTAAATAGGTTTGGAGAGTGACACATCATTGGCAGACGGGATGATGGTCCCTGGACGAAACTGGTGACAGAACGGAAATCCAAGGAGAAAACATGTCCAGAAGGATGACCGCCACGGCTTTGGAGCGACACAATCGGCTGCGGGAGATGGATGGTAGTGGCACTCGGCCATTAGTGATAACGGGGAGAGGCCTTCATCCAGCAGCAGACAATGGGTTATGATGATGAACGATGCACAGATTTGTTCATTAAAATCAATTCTTCTGCTCAAGGTAAGCACGTCTAATAATTATGGACGCGCAGATTGGTTACGCACGGAACCCTGGCCCCGGCTTTTAGCAAGAAGCCGCTTGAGGTGCGCGCTAAAGACCACCGGCAGCAACCAATTACACTAAACGCAGCCCAATTGAGCTGATTAAATGACTCGGTTCACTCCAAGGGCAGCGGATTAATGCCTTTCTCAAACAATGATGGTGTGGGAATGGCATTTGGGCCATGGCACAGCGACCATTGGTGCCAGGTATAGTGTCAAATGCTTGTGATGCAGCGCTTTGGAAGTGAGGGTTGGTGGACCACACAAATAATTATGAAACTCCCTCACCCACCGGGTCACTGTGAGGTCGCAAGACGATGCTATCTTAGCAAGTAGGTTCGTAAATCCATCTGTGTGCACCTTTGAGTGTTATCCCATCGTGTGCGTGGTGAGTTTTACATTTCGTTCTCTTCCCAGAGACGTGTTTTAACCGAGTTGTCAGAATCATCTTCCGAAAAGACACTAACTCCATAGCAATACATGACCACATAAGAGGTTATAAGACACCAACAGACGTTCACAATAATCATTGCTTCCCATTGTGAAGAAAGGTATTCATATTCAACTTCTGGGCGACGGCTGTTGAGAAAAACACCGTGTTGCCCCGACGACAAAACACTCTTTTTTTACACTATGAGACCTCCTTTACCAGTGGCAAAATATAGTAAGAGGTTTTTACCCTTTCAACTGGTACAAAAACTGACACCTTTGTACAAGGGATCATGTTTGCAATAACCACAACACAAGCAGTCCAAATGCAAACAAAAATAAACAATTTTTCGATTTAAAGCTTTCGTGACTGCAGGGATTCATCTTCTTGGAACCAAGAAGAGAAAAATAAACAACTCTGATAATGATATGCACTGTCCTTGAAGTTGATTGGTCCACACCCGAGACAACTTTTCTTAGAGCCTAGTCTCCATTGGTGTTGTCTCGGGTGTGGACCAATCAACTTCAAGGACAGTGCATATCATTATCAGAGTTGTTTCTTTTTGATAATTGTTTTATTACCCTTTTATCTGGCAACAAAACGGACACCTTTTTTACAAGGAGTCATGTTTGCATTGACCACAATACCTGCAGTCGGAATGCAAACAAAAAACACAACTCTGATAATGTATGCACTGTCCTTGAAATTGATTGGTCCACACCCGAGACAGCTTTCTATAGAGCCTAGTCTCACATGGTGTTAGACCAGATGACGCCAAAAGGCGCACAACTCAAGGACAATGCACTATCAGAGTATGAGAGCTTGGGGATAAGCATTTACACCATTGGATCCTCATTGTTTCTTTTTGTTTGCATTTGGACTGCTTGTGTTGTGGTTATTGCAAACATGATCCCTTGTACAAGGTGTCAGTTTTTGTACCAGCTGAAAGGGTAAAAACCTATTACTACAGGTTTTTTTTTCAAAACTCGAGAAAACGGTAACCCTGAAGCAACAAAAGATGCAGGTTCGAGTACCGAGGTAATGCGCTTTACTTACGTTCTCTAGCTGGAAGCATTCTCTCTTCTTAGCCGCACGAGCTGGGTTACGCCGCACGCCGCCCTGGTTGCTTTCCCCGATCTCCTCCAGGATTGTTTTGTCTGGCATCGTCAGGGTCGGATTTTTCATTGCAGTCGTCGTGGTCTGTGCGCAACACATGAGGGGGCTTTACCGAGGTTGGGAATAGCTGGGGCTCTCGCAACTGTTACACCAGCACGGGTGGCTACGTACGGTGTGAAAGGAGTTGGACGTACAAGGATTTGCACGCATTGGGTGTTTAATGCCCCAGTATCTCAAGGCGCCTCGAATGACGCATCATCCCGATAATTCCAATGCAAACCACTGCGACAACCAGTAAATGCGCTATAACTTAGCCGTCTCACAACGACCCACGTAGACGGGCTCTAACACAAAGCTGGGCTGCAACGCCGTCGTGCAGGCCGACGCGTTGAGTGAAGAGGACAGCGGGTAATTGACAACGGACCTTAAACGTCGTGAAGGGGGTTCGCCATTCACAACACTTGCCAACAGCTAACTTTGCTGATTGCTGATTGTCAAACAAAGCTCTTAATGGCAATCATGATTTGTCTGCTGGCTCAAGAAACCTAGTCAATCAGTGGTGCTGCAAGGTGCAGAGGCAAGCCCTCTGTAGCATTGACCTTGCTTACAGCGGAGCGCACAATAACGAGGGTGGTGGTGGGGGGCGGTCTGTGCAGAGGGTTGTGAGGTCCAATAGGATTAATGGAAGTTGATCCAGATACCTGCCCTTTGGCAGGAAACTCAAGCAAACAATTCCAATTGGATCACTCGTGAGTAAAAGTCTTGAAAGTTCAGAGTCTTGCTGGGTGTAAAGCTCAAACGGCGGAGGTGGGAATTTCTGTAAATGATGAGAAACCCCAACACAACAGGAAATGAAGGCTAGACGCACCGAGAATCAACACACAAAGGTGTGTGGCGCTCACACAGCAGTAAAGCTCAACTCTAATCATGCATTGCATGTCACACAATGTTGCTTGAACAATGCTCTCAGTTCTTGTCAAGACCACCAGCTCGGAAGAGCTGAATGTACGTCTGTATTATTGCGTAGACCACCAACTTAGAACGATTTGTGAATATGGCTGTCCTTTCGGGAAGCAGTGACACAAGGCAGCAGGCATCTGACAATGCGTGTATTCATGAAGGGGATAATGGTGACCGGATAATTTACTGTTTGGTGCAGTTCTGAGCATTTACATCGGTCTTGTGGCTCTTTTTTCTGTTGCTGAGGCTGAGTCCAGAGCGGCTCTTGCTGTCATGGCCCAGGGAGAGTGCTGCGGCTTTGGAAACCAGTGGGTTGTCCTTCATACCACACAGGCATCCACTTACATTCCACCAATCCATACAAGTTGCGTTTATATGGTGTCTACATGCAAACACATTTGAAGATACTGTACAAAAACAGTGAGACATTTGCATCATGGAGAAAAGGAAAAATATACATGGATACTGTATTATTTTTAAGGATCAGGAATTCTGTCATCGGCAAACGAGAAAAGGATGGTCTTGAGCCTGGACTTAAACAAGGACATGGGAGTTGGAACCATGGATGTGTGAGGGTAGGGAGTTCCAGACTGTGGGGGCAGCAGAGGAGAAATCGTGACCTCCCACTGAGTGAAAGTTGACTGGAAGATGTAAAATATTTAGTGGAGCAGACAGCCCGTGGAGGGTAGTAGTGAGAAGAGAGGTAGGAGAGTGGGCAGAGTAGAGTGAGACGGTGAGAGGTAGGAGAGCACGTGGAGGGGAGTGGAGAGGAAGGCCCGGAGAATCTTGAAGACGGTGGTGAGTGCGATCTTGAAGTTGATCTGGGACTGGATTGAGAACAAGTGGAGGAATCTGAGGACTTTGATGATGTGGTCTCGTTTATCAGAATGGGTGCAGAGCCTGGCAGTGAAATTTTGAATCATTTGCAGTTTGAAGGTGAAATATATTAGGGGAGTTCATAAAATCACCACTTAATTCGTACATGTTTCATCACATAAGCTTCTGGGAATTGACAGTTAATTTGTTTTCAATGTTGCACACAGAAAGGTGCAACATCTGTACGACTTAGCTCTGCGTCTGTCTCATTGTTAGTCTAGGCGCCCTACCTCATGGCGATTTTCCTCGCTTCCACCATCTAGATCATGGACTGCATTTCTAGGACCTGCTTCCACTTCGCACAGAAACAACAAGTGCACCATCAGCGCGTATTAATGTATAGCACGTGGTGCACGTGGCAGAGAAGTCAGCATAAAATAGCCCTTTCTTGGCTTCATGTCATTGAGGTATTGATGTTGGAAAATGGATTTGGACACCACGCTAAACAGTAAATAGACTGGCTGTTGTTTTGCTATCGACTGTTTAATATATTCTAATTCGTAATGAGTGTTGAGTTTCTGCAAGCGTGACTCCAGCACGGACACCAGCTGGAAGCTAAGCAGTGTTGGCTGCAACACAAAAAACATATTCTATTTCAGCATGCGGCAGTATTACACATTATTAAAATGAATAGGGCATTGTTTAAGGGTGACATTCACAACACCCCCCCCCCCCCCCCCCGCTAGGCGTTAAATACTCACACGCGCAAAACTGGGAGGACTGAGTTTGGCAGCCCTGAGTTTGCACTCTGGGATACGCAAAAGCAGATGGGCGATAACTCGCCATTCAAATACAATAATAGAAACATTATAAACAAGTGGAGTTCCCCTGTCCCTGACCCGCACCCACAATTGTTACCCTCTGTGCCGTTATAGTTGTGAAGGCAGATGCTGATGTAAGGCACAATGCTTACTTGAACCCTGCTTCTGTGGCCGGTCAAAGGATACGCCGCTGGTAAGTTTCCTTAACTCTGGAGTCTTGAGCTCTGGGACCACCTAGCAGTGTGCAAGACCATTGTCAGAGTTTAAATTAAGTGATAATGTTTATCTACTTTTACTATCACATAGAGACTGTTGCTTTGTTGAAATATGCTCATGCCTTACACGTGGGAAGTGTAGCTCATATCATACAATGTGGGCACAGGAGGTGGCTCCTCCGAGGACCGAGGTTCGAATACAGGCCTGTGATTAAACCACTTCTTCAAGCGTAATGAGTTCATGGTCTTAGTATGCTTACCAATGACTGCACAGAAAAACCCATCACATTACATTTTGTTCTACACTTAATTTGGTAAAATTGCAGCGCTGAGAAATAGGAGTTTGACTATCATCTGACGAACATTACTTTTATAATCAGTGGCAAGTGTTGCCCTTTAGTATATGTAAGACCAGAGGTCGCTTGAAGTGATCTCAGTGTTTGTTCTCTGAGAGGCCCAAAAGGATGCTTGGTCTTGTGACATGGCATCAAGAGCACAACCAGGAAAAAATTGGAGAACATTTTTAACGATTAAATCAAAGCAATTAAAAATAAGTGTCGGCTATATTCTCCCATATGATCACCCGAGAACATGTTTCTGGATAACCGCACCTCCCCCACCCATATCAGGGTTGTAGCAACCAATTGCACAACTGCTTACAACTGGCATCAGCTATCAGTTGCATGCAACAAAGTTGCACAACGGATTGTTACTGTGACGTCCTTGCGGCCGGTTCTCACCTGCATGATGTCACTATCTTCCTCTTCCATGCAGCGCTGCTGCAGCAAGTCCTTATCCCCCCTCTTTTTCCCCACCACCGTTTTTCCCGTCTCCTCCTCCGGGTTATAATCGTCCAGCTGACTGCGGTCCACGGTGATGCGCAATTTCACCGAGTGGAAGGCCGAGGCCACGTGCCCCACGCGCAGAGTCGTTGGATCGCCATGGAAATGCAAGGGCTCTGTGCTACTCGCTCTGAAACCCGGTGGTTGGTAGTCCTCTGGGGTTACTGTCAGAGATTACACGGCACAGGATAGGGCCGCTCAACATCAGTGTGCCAGTTTATTGCAAACACATTCTCCTCGCTCTCCACTCATCTCACTCCGCTCCCCTCAAAGCATTCTCCTAACTTCCCCGTCTCGTAACACTCGGGTCTGTCCCGTGATCTGCCAGTGAACCATTCGACACTTCAAGTGGCCGCAAAGTGCACCCAACCTGGCACATGTCCTCTGGAGATGTCACCATCATTTAGTGGTGCATGGCGAATTGTTATTGTGTGTTTTAAGGGGAGCGGTGATGCTGTGATCAGCACACTGCACTACGAACCCGGCGACCAGAGATCAATTCCTATTCACTATCAGCATGTGATAAATACTGGGTCTTCCCTAAGTCCACTCATTCTTAAATGAGTACCTAGTGCAGTTTGTGAATATCTTGCCGGTCTTTAGAGGTGTTTTCTAACAGCACTTGCATCAACCGCCCATTAAAAGCAACGTGGGGGATCTTTGTCTTCGCGAGTGTATGCGTTCTGACGGGACTGCTCTGCTCACCCTCATCGTAGTAAAAGAGTTTCATTGTGAGCGACACATCCGCCGGCATTTCCTCCAGGTGCTGCGTGAGCACAAACAACTTGCGGATGAGCAATATCGTGGCACGCTTGGTTTCTTCAATAGAGAAGGTAATGTTTTTCTTGCTACTGTTGGCACAGAAAAATAAAATATCAATTACCTATGAGCATGCCTGATATCAAGCACAGTGGAAGTGAGGGATAGTTGATCACACAAATCTGTGAAACTCTTTCCCCTACCCCTGGGCGTTGAGGTCACCGTATCCTGGCATTCCAGCACCTGGCAGTACAAGATAATTAATTTGTCTGTATGGGGATCGAGTGTTACCCCCTGCATACTGTACATATGGGTTTTCTCTGAGTACTCTGGCTTACTCCCACATGTATAAACATTTACGAATAGAGTTGGCCAAACATCACGATATAGGACAAGAGCTTGGGCAATTGTTGCCACTGGTTGTGGTTGCCTTGCCGCTTATCTGTATTTCCCAGCGCCTATCAATCATTCACTCTTAGATTAAACGAAAATTGTGAAAAATATTCCAAGTTATTATTATCAGACTTTAGAGGTGCCCACTTAATAAACCTGTAATAAAAATAGGCATAACCACGAGGCAGTGACATAACCATGAGAATGGAACACAGAGTACATAGAGATCAACATTCTTATACAGAAGCTAACTGTATTGAACATGGGCTGAGTCTTTCATACATATACAGTAGAACCTCGAAGATCGAACGCACCAGAACTCGAACAAATCGGTGTTCGAACAATATTTCCCAACATTTTTTGCCCCGGAAACCGAACGAAATCCGGAGGTCGAACAGGCAATCGCGACTTGAAAGAACCTGTACGGCTGAGACGTGTAAGGCCAGCGTGCATGACGCTTGCCCAAACAAAGGTTGTACCGTATGAGAGGCTCAGTTAACGCTTCGCTCTCACCCAGTGCAGACCCGCAAAACATCGTTCCTGAACTTTTTCGTTAATTTCCTTTATTTTAGTGTTTTTTGGTGTTTATCCATACACAACGTCTCTGTTTATTTATTGTATTTCTTGTTTATTTGTATGATTTTATGCATGTAATTACTGTAAAGTCCGTGTAAAAATGCTTTACAATGAGATGTCTTGTGTCTGGAACCAATTAATGCCATTTACATTCATTCTTATGGGGAAAATTAATTCGGTGTTCGAACAAATCGGTGTTCAAATGGCCTTCTGGAACGAATTAAGTTCGATCTCCCGGGTACCACTGGACATGTGTAGGGACATACTAATGTCACTAGAGGACAGCCACAGTACCCAGTGATGGGGTGTTATAGGGGCATAGCCCTGGCAACGGTGAGAGAGAGTGCGCGTGCGGACATGGCCTTTGGGTGAACCCAGGAGAACATGTGACCGGACGAGCTGGAAGGGGTACCCCCCAAAGGGGGCCGAGAGGGACACGTGATGGGGAACCAGAACCCCGTAAAAGTTCGACCACGCCAGGGGCGGATATAAGCCGGTGCGGAGAAGCCGGCGGGGTCACCGTCGTCGTCGTGCTGTCCCAGGCAAATGGAATCCGCCAGCCAGGTCTTCGATCCTCGCTCTTCGCGACAAGTCGTCAAGAGCCGGGCGGCGTGTGAGCTGACCCAGCTGATTATACAGTGTTCCCGTTGAGTGTCGACTTACCTGCTGTGTTAGTGAATTAAATGTGTGGCCTCCATACTCGAGAGTGTGTCTCAATAGAACCAACTACACATGCACAGCGCTGGTGTTGTCAGGGTCGGGTTCGAATCCACGACCTCCTATATACCAGGCGATGTAGTTAACATCTCCTAGCCACCGTGATGATTATGATGATGAGAGACACAAACTCCAAATATACAGCAGCAGCAGGCATTGTCAGGGTCATGATTTAACCCACGACCTCCTGTATACTAGAAGAAGTAGTTAACATATCATAGCCACCGTGATGATGATGAGAGAGAGAGAAACGCAAACTCAAAATATACAGCAGCAGGTGTCGTCAGGGTCTGGTTCGAATCCACGACCTTCTGTCTACCAGGCGATGTAGTTAACATATCCGTGCGTCTCAATAGAACCCACTACACATGCACAGCGCTTTAATCAATCCACTGCAGAACGAGGGCCTCCCCACACCGTGTGGGTCATGGTGATTACATGACCGTGCGGTTGATTATGGACCAATCGATATGTGCACGCCCTTCTGTTTTAAAGGTTTTGCATATACTGTTAAATTGTTTAGTGTTACATTTCAAGAGATAGAAAAGGGGCTACAATTACCTGCAAAAATTCATTGTTGGCCCAAGAGCTGTGTATGCGAACTTGAAGGTGTAGGTCTCAAAGATCGTCTGTGGAGAGATACATTTCAATACGCTGTGATGTCTCATCAACACAAAGACCTTTAGTGCTCAAGCCAGTGGTGGCGGTAAGCGTAAGCAAACAAGGGGTCAGAGATTCATGAAAAAATAGGGGCTAACCAAATTTTTTTTAATTTACCATTAAAAAAACTGATTAATCTATCGTTAATTGCCTGTAACTATATTACTCTTTGGTTCTTTCGGTAAAGTCACGTAGGTAGAAAAATAATAGATCACGACGTTTCGATAGCAACACAAGCCATCGTCCTCAGGTGAAACAATACAGCAGGCGGACTGCCTGAGGACGATTGCTTGTGTTGCTATCCAAACGTCGTGATCTATGATTTTTCTACCCACGTGACTTTACCGAAAGAACCAAAGAGTATGGATTTCTGCAGTCACGAAAGTTTCAAATCAAAATTGAAACTATATTCTCAGAACTCCATCTTTCTCTCTCGTCTTCATCTCGTACTGCACTCCATCCGTCTCATTTGTATCCATAATCTTTTATCTCATAAAATTTCTAGCTCTTGTCATCCCACACATCTGCCTTATTTCACTACATCTGCTTCATCTGTCCCTCCCTTGTGTCGTCTTGCTACATCTATATTTTTTCCATCTCTTTTGTCATGTCACTAGGAGTTTGTAATCGAAATGGGGACCCACCAAGAATGCTGTATTTTTAGGGTCCCAGATGCGCAAGCACCACCACCACTAATTCTATGGGATCATAGGCATGCTTATACGTTCACGTAAAATAGTGTGGTTTTATGGGATGTACAAAAACACTTACGCTTGGGTCTTGCGGATCACGATACACCTGTCAAAATAAAGCACATTTTAAGCTGATGAAGATGACACAACTCCTTTATGGAAAGCAACAAACTTAACACACTTAGAACAATGTGTGTTTATCAAGAAACTACTTACAGCGATAACCATCATCCTGAGCTGTAAAAACGAAAAAAGTTAATGAGCTTACATTCGTTATCGAGGTGAAATACACAAAAGGGCAATTTGATTCAATATTATGCAGTTTGCAAATAGTTTCCAAGTGTGCGTGATGTGAGAAACACTGCCATCTGGTGTTAAAAAGAGGTTTACTGTGGACAGTCGCTTACGTAATTCTTTTCAAGGGCATCATAACATCCTTTCATCCTGAAAAGGAAGTATGCATATTTTGACAAAATGCATGAATATTTTTACAAAAATTATACATTTGTTTGCATTTTTTTAAGAAGCAAAGGCGATTTAATTCTTGTATATGTGCTAGAAAGGACTTTCGGATAAAAACTAAATAGGATTTTCAGAATTTTAAGGACAATTTTTGTTTCTCTCCATATTCTCAGACCATTTATATTTGGTAATAAGTTCACGTGTATTTGTTAAACCAAACGTCATGCCACCCGATGCCATGTGAGACCACTTTTTGAGGGACGTCACTTCTTCTGATGTCGTATTCTCAGATAAATCTAAAAGTTTGTACCTCGGCCGAAATTTTCGGATGAATCAACATATGGGAACACTTGACTAAACCTATACTGTCTGATGGAAAAAAAAACACTTTAAAGTTACGGTCATTGCAGTAAAGAACTAAGCTTGGGAGTGTCACTGTAGTTATGCTATTAAAGTGATCCTGTCAGAGATAACTGCTTCATTATTAATTCATAGAGTAGCGGTGGACAGCTTATGACAGCCTAGGTAAACTATACAGTATTTTTGGGGGTATTGCGTATAACTTGAAACAATGTAGATCAACGAGCCTACCATTCCACAATCTGACAGGCGCCAGGGAGGGAGGTTTTTCCACAGATGATCTTCAGGGTAAGATCTGCAGTCGATATGAAATATGTGCCATGGGAGAAGCCAAAGTATATGAGGATTAAGATTGCACGGATACACGTAAGCACCTGTTACTTTATTGCCTTTTGTCCAGATGTCCCTCGTAAAGTCGGCTTGCTTCAATGAGCTACTGCCTGGTAAATGAAGAGGCTATTGAATTGTGAATTCACTGTCTTTTAATGTCTTGATACAAATTCCCAAGGGTAGCCAAAGTTGCCGTGCCTACATACCAACATATTTATATTGCCGAGTTACGTAACACTACACTACATTCTTTATGATCACCGATGAGATATCGTCGTTTCGAATATCACGATTGCTATCATAGCCTAGATCAAACTAATCATCAGCCATGGTTAAATCAATGAAAGAACGCATCCCCAAGGGGCCACCATGTCTCACGATACTTTGATGTAATAACACTGGACAACAAAAAAAAACATTTTTTTCTCACCTGGAATTTTGCAGCTGTTTTAGACTAATTTCAGGGTGCTGATTCCAAATCTGATCTCAGATTTGCTCTATCACATCTCATTTTTATGCTATCGGCATACCCCATTTTCATTGATTTTACCCGAAATTAACTCTGTCACTTATAATTTCAAGTTGTTGCGAGTCAGTGACTGCTTTAGTGTTAAAATATGGTGCTGTATTTTTAAGATAGTGTGTTTATAATATCATTTATGTAGCTATCCACATTTATTTAATATTTTTCTTCCGCAGTTTTTATTGAAAATGCAATATTTTATATCTCAAAAACCTGACGTGAGAGACAAAAACTGATGCCAGATTTGGAATCAGCACCCCAAAATTACATTAAACCCTTTGGAATACCTTATGCCAGAAAAAGTGTTGACCAGTGTAATCCAACTATCATCTGAATACGATGTTATCACTGCATCTCCTCAGTGAGCATCCTCTCAGCCACTTTCCATTCTTGATGTGGCGGCCAAGAAATGTAATGAGACCCAGAACGTCAAATCTGATACCGAATTTGTTCATTAAAAAATATTGCTGAATAATAACTATAGAAAATGTTTTCCAGCATCAAGATATTATATGGGGTAAAAATAAGTATTAAAATGTTCAAATACAAAACAGACACCAATTCGAAAGCATCATGTCTACGTAACCACACATACGTGTGTATTTATGCCAGAAAGGGTAAATCCTCATCATTCAATATCTGCTGGAAAATAATGTTGGTACAGAAGACCCAAATGGTTCAACGGTCCAAAACAGATGTCATGCCGAGAGACAGATGAATGTCACGAGGGAGGTGATAAGGCAATGCACTTTTAATGTCAACGAGTCGAACGCCTAGTCCCATTCAGTACCGTCAATGTAGCATGTTGTGTAGGCTTTCTCTGGCAAGATGCCACGCAGGTAGGTGATGTTGGAGATGGCTATGGCTATAAGGCGCTTGATGAAAACCACAGACTGCTGCACCGTATCTATCTTTTCAGGTATTATGCTCTGAAAACCAAAACACACATTATGGAGCGGTCTGGTGGGCAGAGCATCAGAATTCTCAAGTCTCAAATGCACACAGACACACACACACGGTTCGGATTACCATGTTTCCCTGGCAGAACTTGGGTTGGCATGAGTGGTGAGGAATGAGGTCTATGAACTGCTATACAGTACTTTATCAAGCCACTTCTGGAATAAAAGGCCCTCCACACCATATCGGTCAGGGCAGTTGATTTGGACAAAACTGGATACGTCCCAAACACAGATTTTATTGTTTTTTATTTTCTAATTTCATCTAGAATGATTTTCTTACCAATCATCTCAAATACTCATTTGTTCTGGTGCCGGTTTAATTGCAGGCAGCTGCCTGGATTCGAACCCAACACCTCAGCAGTGTCTGCTCAGTACTATGACCCCCTCTCACACGAGTTGGTAATAGACTGGCGGTGGTGGCGCACGTCTGTAATCCAGCACTGTGGAGGCGAGGGTTGGTGGAACACACAAATAATGCAAAACTCTCTCCCCTTGGGCGTTGTAGAGCCATGCACTGGCTCGCCAGAAGGCAGGGCAGCAAGTGGACTCATCGGTATCTGTTTCCATCTGTACGGTGTAGTGTTGCCCCTCGAAAGGTGTGGGTCTTCTCCGGGCGATCCCGTTTCCTCCCACGTGAAAACTTTCATTAGTTGTCTGAAAGCATGTTAGACTAAATACCCAACACAGGACCCTCCTGCAAAGTGTCCTACAGCTCAGAGTGGCTCTCCTAGATAAGTAAATTATACTCACTTATTGATTACAACAATTGCATTAAGAAAGCCCAATACTTGTGGTCAAAATGCAAAAAAAACACACATTCCTGCGGAGGGAGCTGGTAGGAACGTTGGGTTGCTCGGTCAATAGCCAGGCTCAACGGCGGCGTGGTGTATTCCGCAAATATGCCCGACTGTGAGGGTGGGCACAAGCCGGCGTGAGTAGGTCAAACGTTGAGTTTTATAAGGGCACCACGGGGTGACCAGCCCCTCCCCACCCAGCCCCTCTCCACCCAGCCCCTCCCCACCCAGCCCCACCCTCCCCACCCCGCCCCTCCCTCTCCACCCAGCCCCTCCATGCACGACGGACACAATAATCCCCTGTGGGCTGGTGTAACCAGGAGGTTCCTACCAGTAACATACTCTGATAGTATATGCATTATCTTTGAAACTGATTGGTCCACACCAGAGACAGCTTTCTTTTGAGCCTCGTCTCAAACGGTGTTAGACCAGAGGACGCCAAAAGGCGTACACACTTAACAAAACTATTTTGTTTTATTATCACAGGTTAGGTCCAATGAGCTATGTAGTTCTTTGCGACCTCAAAGAAGTGGCTCATGTATAACAGCGGCCAAATACTCTAAACACGTGGTGATGTTGATTCTAAATGTTGAGGGGAAAACCGGAGTACCCGGAGAAAAATCCACGCGACCATGGCGAGAGAGAGACACACACTCCAAATACACAGCAGTAGCAGGCGTCGTCAGGGTCGGGATTGAACCCACGACCTCCTGTATACTAGGAGAAGTAGTTAACATCTCAAAGCCACCGTGATGATGATGAAAGAAACAAGCAAACTCAAAATATAGAGCAGCAGGCGTCATCAGGGTCTGGATTGAATCCACGACCTCCTGTACACTAGGAGAAGTAGTTAACATCTCATAGCCACCGTGATGATGATGATGAGAGACCTAAACTCCAACTATACAGCAGCAGCAAACATTATCAGGGTCGGGATTGAACCCAGGACCTCCTGTAGACCAAGACGAAGTAGTTAACATCTCATAGCCACCGTGATGATGAGAGAGATGCAAACTCCAAATATACAGCAGCAGCAGACATTGTCAGGGTCTGGATTGAACCCACGACCTCCTGTATACCAGGCGAGGTAGTTAACATCTCATAGCCACTGTGATGATGATGATGAGAAAGACGCAAACTCCAAATATACAGCAGCAGGCGTCGTCAGGGTCTGGATTAAACCCACGAACTCCTGTATACTAAGAGAAGTAGTTAACATCTCATAGCCACCGTGATGATGATAGACTTAAACTCCAAATCTACAGCAGCAGCAGACATTGTCAGGGTCTGGATTGAACCCACGACCTCCTGTAGACCAGGCGAGGTAGTTAACATCTCATAGCCACTGTGATGATGATGATGAGAGAGACGCAAACTCCAAATATACAGCAGCAGTAATTATCAGGGTCGGGATTGAATCCACGACCTCCTGTAGACCAGGCGAGGTAGTTAACATCTCATAGCCAAGTTTAAAGCGTGTCTGTGTTTGTTTTAAGTGAAAAAAAAATTGTGCACCATTCGTTGCGATTGTTTCGGTCGGATCATCTGAGCCGTGGCCATGATCTCCTTACTGCAATAAAGAAAACAAAGAGTTGGACATTACAAGTGATTGTGTTTCACTACTAACTTCTACAAGACGCGATTTCCTCTCGTTGGGAGTGCGTCTTATAATCAAGGATACGGTCAATATTTCACGCAACAATCTGTTAATAATTAACCTTGTTTAAATAATCAGACTGTATTTCTTAAATGCAAACTAAAATGACGTAAACATTGAAGTAGATTTTCTTTTTAACAGGTTTTTTTAATGTCCACTCTGAGGAGAAATTAGACGATGTATTTACCTCAGGAAAAAATGTTAACTGTTTAAGTTAAATATTTCCTTTGATAATGTCTATTGATACATTGCTTTCGTTAAACATTGCCATGAAGAATATGTTTTAAACGGTGTAATAGCTTATTTAATTTTATTTTAATAAAAAGGTCACACATGACACACAATTGACCACACATACAAAATCGTGAAAAGTGACACATTTTCACTTACTATGTTTGAGGCAATTGATATCGCAAAATGTAAGTGGCGAAAGTAACGGTGAGAATGTCAAATCCGCTATTTATTCACGATAAATTTAACTTTTAAAATAATCATAAATCTGGAGAATCGGCGTCCAAAACGAGGCGTTCGTGCGCTGCGCTTTTCCCGCGAAGGGTGCCCGACGTGATGACGTCACCGCGCTCCACTCTGAGGTGTCTGTGTGTGCGTGATGACGTCAACGCGCTCCACACCCCGGGAGGTGTTGTGTGCGTGATGACGTCAACGCGCTCCACACCCCGGGAGGTGTTGTGTGCGTGATGACGTCAACGCGCTCCACACCCTGGGAGGTGTTGTGTGCGTGATGACGTCAACGCGCTCCAAACCCCGGGAGGTGTTGTGTGCGTGATGACGTCACCGCGCTCCACACCCTGGGAGGTGTTGTGTGCGTGTTGACGTCACCGCGCTCCACTCCCCCTCGAATTGTTGTGCGTGATAACGTCACGACGCTCCACACACCGGGAGGTGTTGTGTGCGTGATGACGTCACCGCGCTCCACACCCCGGGAGGTGTTGTGCGTGATAACGTCACCACGCTCCACTCCCTGAGGCGTTTGTGTGTGCGTGGTGACGTCACCGCGCTACATACCCCGTGAGATGTTTCGCGTTATAACGTCGCCACGCTCCACACCCCGTGGGTTTGTGTTGCGTGTGCGTGATGACGTCACCACGCTCCACCCCCACCGAGGTGTTGTGTGCGTGATGACGTAACGACGCTGCCGGGGCACTGGGTCTGCCACACGTGGTCACGGAAACAGACGCCACTGTCCGTGCCGCGAGTTTCTCAATGTCACTGGGCCTCTTGCAACCCGCAGAGACGCTGCTGTGGGGCGTGCGTGTGTGTACAAGGGGGTTTCATTGTCATCTGTGGGCAGTCTAACGTGTGTGTGTGTACATGGGGGGTTCATTGTCATCTGTGGCTGATCTAACGTGCGTGTGTGTACATGGGGGGTTCCATTGTCATCTGTGGCTGATCTAACGTGTGTGTGTGTACATGGGGGGTTCATTGTCATCTGTGGCTGATCTAACGTGTGTGTGTGTACAAGGGGGGTTCATTGTCATCTGTGGCTGATCTAACGTGTGTGTGTGTGTACATGGGGGGTCCATTGTCATCTGTGGCTGATCTAACGTGTGTGTGTGTACAAGGGGGGTTCATTGTCATCTGTGGCTGATCTAACGTGTGTGTGTGTACATGGGGGGTCCATTGTCATCTGTGGCTGATCTAACGTGTGTGTGTGTACAAGGGGGGTTCATTGTCATCTGTGGCTGATCTAACGTGTGTGTGTGTACAAGGGGGGTTCATTGTCATCTGTGGCTGATCTAACGTGTGTGTGTGTACAAGGGGGGTTCATTGTCATCTGTGGCTGATCTAACGTGTGTGTGTGTACATGGGGGGTTCATTGTCATCTGTGGCTGATCTAACGTGTGTGTGTGTACATGGGGGGTTCATTGTCATCTGTGGCTGATCTAACGTGTGTGTGTACATTGGGGTTCATTGTCATCTGTGGCTGATCTAACGTGTGTGTGTGTACAAGGGGGGTTCATTGTCATCTGTGGCTGATCTAACGTGTGTGTGTGTACAAGGGGGGTTCATTGTCATCTGTGGCTGATCTAACGTGTGTGTGTGTACAAGGGGGGTTCATTGTCATCTGTGGCTGATCTAACGTGTGTGTGTGTACATGGGGGGTTCATTGTCATCTGTGGCTGATCTAACGTGTGTGTGTGTACATGGGGGGTTCATTGTCATCTGTGGCTGATCTAACGTGTGTGTGTACATTGGGGTTCATTGTCATCTGTGGCTGATCTAACGTGTGTGTGTGTACATGGGGGGTTCATTGTCATCTGTGGCTGATCTAACGTGTGTGTGTGTACATGGGGGGTTCATTGTCATCTGTGGCTGATCTAACGTGTGTGTGTACATTGGGGTTCATTGTCATCTGTGGCTGATCTAACGTGTGTGTGTGTACAAGGGGGGTTCATTGTCATCTGTGGCTGATCTAACGTGTGTGTGTGTACAAGGGGGGTTCATTGTCATCTGTGGCTGATCTAACGTGTGTGTGTGTACAAGGGGGGTTCATTGTCATCTGTGGCTGATCTAACGTGTGTGTGTGTACATGGGGGGTTCATTGTCATCTGTGGCTGATCTAACGTGTGTGTGTGTACATGGGGGGTTCATTGTCATCTGTGGCTGATCTAACGTGTGTGTGTACATTGGGGTTCATTGTCATCTGTGGCTGATCTAACGTGTGTGTGTGTACATGGGGGGTTCATTGTCATCTGTGGCTGATCTAACGTGTGTGTGTGTACATGGGGGGTTCATTGTCATCTGTGGCTGATCTAACGTGTGTGTGTGTACATGGGGGGTTCATTGTCATCTGTGGCTGATCTAACGTGTGTGTGTGTACATTGGGGTTCATTGTCATCTGTGGCTGATCTAACGTGTGTGTGTGTACATGGGGGGTTCATTGTCATCTGTGGCTGATCTAACGTGTGTGTGTGTACATGGGGGGTTCATTGTCATCTGTGGCTGATCTAACGTGTGTGTGTACATTGGGGTTCATTGTCATCTGTGGCTGATCTAACGTGTGTGTGTGTACAAGGGGGGTTCATTGTCATCTGTGGCTGATCTAACGTGTGTGTGTGTACAAGGGGGGTTCATTGTCATCTGTGGCTGATCTAACGTGTGTGTGTGTACAAGGGGGGTTCATTGTCATCTGTGGCTGATCTAACGTGTGTGTGTGTACATGGGGGGTTCATTGTCATCTGTGGCTGATCTAACGTGTGTGTGTGTACATGGGGGGTTCATTGTCATCTGTGGCTGATCTAACGTGTGTGTGTACATTGGGGTTCATTGTCATCTGTGGCTGATCTAACGTGTGTGTGTGTACATGGGGGGTTCATTGTCATCTGTGGCTGATCTAACGTGTGTGTGTGTACATGGGGGGTTCATTGTCATCTGTGGCTGATCTAACGTATCGAGAGGCGATGGTCGGATTCGCTCCCACAATGTCAACAAAGATTAAGTAACGCGTAGATCCGGGCCCTGTTTTAAGTGCTCGCTTGCTTTGCCTGGCCTGGTCAATTTGGTTAGTTTAAGACGACTTAATTTCCGGGCTGCTCAATTGTCTGGGGCTAATTGCTGCTGACTTCCTCGCCTGGTTAAACCCCCACGTTTCGAACGGCGTCGGTGCTCACCTCGTGCTACGAGGCAGCCCACGAGAGTTCGGTGTCATTACCAACAGCCCGACACGATCACTGCAGTCACCGTGACTTGGCAAAACACCGCCACTTGGATCGGTTTCACCTTCGCAATCAACCCGCGGCTGTTGCGTAACTCCTGCTGCTGCTGCTGCTGGATTACCCCCCACACCTCTATAGTATAGCACTGTTCACTATGTAGATACTACAAGTCTGGGGTTTGCTGGTGCGTCTTAAGAACGCGATAGGCGTGAGTTGTTGCCAGCTTCTTGCTGTTACAAGACACCGGGTGGCACTAACACGGTGGTGCTGGTGGTGGTTGTGGTTGTTGTTTTTGGAGGAGGAGGGGGTCTTGTCATCGGGAGAAGACGATTGCAGTGCGGAGAACAACAACAGCAACAACAACAACAACAGCAACAACCCCCGTAACGTCGAGGAACAGGTCTCGGCAAGTCAAGGGGGGGGGGGGGGCAAGAAGGCGGACAGTGCGGAACATCGGAACCACCCCCACCACCCCCACCATCATCATCCTCCTCCCTCCTCCTTGAAGGCGCCATGCACAGCAGCCTGCTGACTCGGACTTTGGCAGCAGCATCAGCAGCAGCAGCATCAGCAGCAAGGGCATCAGCGGCAAGGGCAGCGACGATGACAACGCGGGCAGCAGCAGCAGAGGGGGCTGGGGGGGCTGGGGGAGGTCGCCGCCACCGCTTCGACCTCGTGGTTCTGGGGGGCGGCTCGGGGGGGCTGGCGGCTGCGAGACGCGCGGCCGAGCTGGGGGCCAGCGCCTGCCTGGTGGAGAGCGGCAGGCTGGGGGGCACCTGTGTGAGTGGGGGGGGGGGGCACGTGTGTGGGGGGGGGGCACGTGTGGGGGGGGGGCACATGTGTGGGGGGGGGGCACGTGTGTGGGGGGGGGGGCACGTGTGTGGGGGGGGGGGGGGCACGTGTGTGGGGGGGGGGCACCTGTGTGAGTGGGGGGGGCACGTGTGTGGGGGGGGGGCACGTGTGTGGGGGGGGGGCACGTGTGTGAGTGGGGGGGGCACGTGTGTGGGGGGGGGGCACGTGTGTGGGGGGGGGGCACGTGTGTGGGGGGGGGGGCACGTGTGTGGGGGGGGGGGCACGTGTGTGGGGGGGGGGGGGGCACGTGTGGGGGGGGGGACCTGTGTGAGTGGGGGGCACGTGTGTGAGTGGGGGGGGGGGCACCTGTGTGAGTGGGGGGGGGAGGTGTGGGGGGGGTACCTGTGTGGGGGGGGCTCCTGTGTGAGTGGGGGGGGCACCTGTGTGAGTGGGGGGGGGGCTCCTGTGTGGGGGGGCACCTGTGTGGGCGGGGGCTCCTGTGTGAGTGGGGGGGGCACCTGTGTGGGGGGGGGGCTCCTGTGTGAGTGGGGGGGGCACCTGTGTGGGGGGGGGGCTCCTGTGTGAGTGGGGGGGGCACCTGTGTCTGTGTGTGAGGGTTGGGTTGTGAGTGGGGTGTGTGTGAGGGTTGGGTGGTGAGAGTGGGGTGTGTGTGTGTGTGTGAGGGTTGGGTGGGTGGGGTGAGTGGGGTGTGTGTGTGTGAGGGTTGGGTGTGGTGAGTGGGGTGTGTGTGTGTGAGGGTTGGGTGGGGTGAGTGGGGTGTGTGTGTGTGAGGGTTGGGTGGTGAGTGGTGTGTGTGTGTGAGGGTTGGGTGGTGAGTGGTGTGTGTGTGTGAGGGTTGGGTGGTGAGTGGGGTGTGTGTGTGAGGGTTGGGTGGTGAGTGGTGTGTGTGTGTGTGTGAGGGTTGGGTGGTGAGTGGGGTGTGTGTGTGAGGGTTGGGTGGTGAGTGGTGTGTGTGTGTGAGGGTTGGGTGGGGAGTGGGGTGTGTGTGTGAGGATTGGGTGGTGAGCGGGGTGTGTGAGGGTTGGGTGGGGTTAGTGGGGTGTGTGTGTATGAGGGTTGGGTGGTGAGTGGTGTGTGTGTGAGGGTTGGGTGGTGAGTGGTGTGTGTGTGTGTGAGGGTTGGGTGGTGAGTGGTGTGTGTGTGTGAGGGTTGGGTGGTTAGTGGTGTGTGTGTGTGTGAGGGTTGGGTGGTGAGTGGGGTGTGTGTGTGTGTGAGGGTTGGGTGGTGAGTGGGGTGTGTGAGTGAGGGTTGGGTGGTGGGGTGAGTGGGGTGTGTGTGTGTGAGAGTTGGGTGTGGTGAGTGGGGTGTGTGTGTGTGTGAGGGTGGGTGTGAGTGGGGTGTGTGTGTGTGAGGTTGGGTGGTGAGAGTGGGGTGTGTGTGTGTGTGTGAGGGTTGGGTGGGTGGGGTGAGTGGGGTGTGTGTGTGTGAGGGTTGGGTGTGGTGAGTGGGGTGTGTGTGTGTGAGGGTTTGGGTGGGGTGAGTGGGGTGTGTGTGTGAGGGTTGGGTGGTGAGTGGTGTGTGTGTGTGAGGGTTGGGTGGTGAGTGGTGTGTGTGTGTGAGGGTTGGGTGGTGAGTGGGGGGTGTGTGTGAGGGTTGGGTGGTGAGTGGTGTGTGTGTGTGTGTGTGAGGGTTGGGTGGTGAGTGGGGTGTGTGTGTGAGGGTTGGTGGTGAGTGGTGTGTGTGTGTGAGGGTTGGGTGGTGAGTGGTGTGGGTGTGAGGGTTGGGTAGTGAGGAGGTGTGTGTGTGGGTTGGGTGGTGAGTGGTGTGTGTGTGAGGGTGGGTGGAGAGTGGGGTGTGTGTGTGTGAGGGTTGGGTGGTGAGTGGTGTGTGTGTGTGAGGGTTGGGTGGTGAGTGGTGTGTGTGTGTGAGGGTTGGGTGGTGAGTGGTGTGTGTGTGTGAGGGTTGGGTGGTGAGTGGTGTGTGTGTGTGAGGGTTGGGTGGTGAGTGGTGTGTGTGTGTGAGGGTTGGGTGGTGAGTGGTGTGTGTGTGTGAGGGTTGGGTGGTGAGAGTGGGGGTGTGTGTGTGTGAGGGTTGGGTGGTGAGTGGGGTGTGTGTGTGTGTGAGGGTTGGGTGGGGTTAGTGGGGTGTGTGTGTGTGAGGGTTGGGTGAGTGGGGTGAGTGGAGTGTGTGTGTGTTAGGGTTGGGTGGTGAGTGGGGTGTGTGTGTGTGTGAGGGTAGGGTGCGTAGAGTGGGGTGTGTGAGGGTTGGGTGTGAGTGGGGAGACAAAGGCGGCCGGGCGTGGTGCTGGCCACCCACCCCATCGTGTGCCGTGCCTGCCTTCATAGGTGCTCGCTAACAGCACTTGCCCCTACAGTCTATTACAGGCTACACGGGGGGTCTTTGTCTTTGTGTGGTGAGGTGATTGTGGGCAGAGAAATGTGTGGTGAGTGACAATGCAGAGTGTTTATATGTGTGTGTGTTACAGGGAATTTGTGTGAGAGTGGGGAGAGTGGGTAGAGGTGTGAGTGTGTGAGTGAGGGGAGAGGGTGTGGAGAGAGGTGTGAGTGTGGAGAGAGTGGGGAGAGAGGTGTGAGTGTTGTGTGAGTATGGAGAGAGTGTGCGGTGAGTGAAGGGAGAGGTGAGAGAGAGTGTGGAGATTGTGTGCACATGATACCCGCCCCTCATTGTCCGTTTTGCATTCCGCAGGTGAACGTGGGCTGCGTTCCAAAGAAGGTGAGCGATGATCCACCATTGCCTCCTTTCCTCCCTCCCTGTGCCTCTGACCGTCCCTCCAACCCAAACACCAATTCCAGAGCCAGCCACGCTCGGTCCACTGCTGGATGACGGCCTGCCCAAGCCAACCACCGCCCCTCGCGCACCCTGCCATGCCGCAGTCCACCGTGCACACAAACTGATTTCATCGCTCCGTCTCCACCACGGTGGCGACGGGGGGGGGCAGCCGCCCTCACGGAACGCGCTCCGTTCCTTGGCGGACGCTCCCGTTTTTATTCGGGACCATCGGCCATTCGTCGGCCCTTCGTGGTGACGCTTGCCTATGCATCGCCACATTCGTCAACGTATGTTTAGGCTGACGTTTTGGGCAACACGCCTTGCGCACGGCTGGGATTGGTCTCTTGTGTTGATCCGTGTCGAGCTATGGGGTCTTTACGGGCCTGTCTTGGAGTCTATGGGGCCCAATGTTCGTCTGTGGGGTGGTTTATTCGCTGTGTTGTGGTTTACGTGCAGTGGTTTAGCTGCGTGGTTTATGTGTTGTGGTTTGGATGTGGTGTGGTTTATGACATTGTGTTGTGGTTTATGTGCAGTGGTTTAGCTGCGTGGTTTATTTGCTGTGTTGTGGTTTGAATGTGGTGTGGTTTATGACATTGCGTTGTGGTTTACGTGCTGCGGTGTTGCTGCGTGGTTTATGTGTTGTGGTTTGGATGTGGTGTGGTTTATGACATGGCGTTGTGGTTTACGTGCAGTGATTTAGCTGCGTGGTTTATGTGATGTGTTGTGGTTTGGATGTGGTGTGGTTTATGACATTGTGTTGTGGTTTACGTGCTGCGGTGTTCCTGCGTTGCGGTCAGGTGATGTACAACGCTGCGATGCACGCCGAGCTCCTCCACGACCACGCCGACTACGGGTTCACCGTCGGCTCCGTCGACTTCAGCTGGAGGTCCGGAGCACAACCACCAGCGCCCCTTTCTCCACCGCACAACCGAGCCGTGCTGAAGCTGTTCTTAGCCCACAGGGCCACGGTCCCAGGAGGCGGCAGCAGCAGCGTTGTTTTTCCACCGCAGCTGCCGAGCTGTGCCGCTGACGTCGTCGAACGAGTTTTGAGACGCGTGCCAGTGGATGCGGTGAGCCCGTGTCCTCGCCCATGTACTGACAGACGTCACCACACGCGGTGAACGCCGTTAACCCCTGGCCCTGGCCCTGCCTGACCCTGATAAAGGCCCGGGTTGTGTTGTGAGGCTAGCGTGTCACGGTCGTGATCAAAAGAAAATTGCAAACACTGTCCATGTTTCACGCGCTGGACCAGACGGTCGCCGCTGTGAAACTTGAGGTCAAGGTGAGGTCTTGGTTGCATTTTGTTTGCAACCTTTCACTGTAATCCAGTGTCACCAGACAAAGATAAAGATCTGCCGTATAGCCTCAACATAGTGTAGGGGAATGTGCTGTTTGCGAGCTCTTATCAAGGCCGCCATGCCTTTTTAAGGCCGAGTCTACCTAGGGGAGGCCCAGGAGTCGTACAAATATCAGCCACTGCCACCGGCCGCGAGTGGGAATCGAACTCGGGTAGCCGGGTTCGTATCGTGGCATGCTAACCACTACGCCACCGCTCCCCACGCACGCTCTGCACACTCCCCCGCCGCCATTGCTCCTCCTCCCAGGACCATCAAGGAGAAACGGGACGCCTACATCAAGAGGCTGAACGACATCTATCAGAGGAACCTGGACAACGTGCGTACGCCTCGCGGAAACGCGACGCTCGACAGATCCGTCGCATGCGCTGTGTGTGTGTGCTGGAGAAGGGCCGTTGCCGAAACGTTGCCAAAAGTTGCCCTTCAACGCGTCCATTACCCGGCCTCGTAGGGCCCCACGGCGTTGGTCGACCGATGCGTTGAGTTGTCGGTATTCGTGCTCGCCGCACCCGGCTACCAAGCGCAGTATCGTGACAAAAAAAACACAAATACGACTCTGCCCGTTTAGCCAGGAAAGCTTCGCCTGCCATAGTGCCGAGGTCGGTGGCCATCGTTGCTGCTGCTGTGTAAGATCCCAATTGTGTCATTTGGAAATGTTGTACCAAGACGCTGGCACACGCAATGGCTCTTACTCGCCGTCGAATGTCCGTTGTGAAGCAGACTGGCGCGTGCTTTTTGTTGTTGCTCTGTACGATGGATACACCCGCAGCATTTTAAGTGATTTGTTTACATATTCTTGGTTCTTTCGGTAAAGTCACGTAGAAGGGAAATAATAAAATATTTAAAATAACACGTAATAAAATACAATTCTCACGACGTTTCGGCCACAACGCAAGCAGCCGTCCTCAGGTGAAGAACAGGGCTGTCGGAAAGACAGCGTCCTAATGAACACCGCTAAGCTTAGCAGCGTATTTTAAGCTGGGTAGGAGGAGCAGAGCGCCTTGACAAAGGAGTTTACATATCAACAGAGGAATTTAGCATATTGATGACAAATGCAGATATGGGATTAGTCACTCCTTGTGGAATGTGTAGGCGGTGGGTAGGGTCTCAAAGTCATTATGCTCGTGTATTATGTAGGATTAGCAGTAATAAAGGGAGGGAAATTTTAATAATAAAGAACTGCAACAGCCCAAACCACCGCGTATATATAATTTTATATTTCATCATTTTTTTTTATTGTTTGTTGTTGTAAAGTTCTGACTCTGCTCCGACTGAACATCTGTGGAAAAAAAAAAGCTTTGTAACTCCATGGGATTCCTCCAGCCGTCAATAAATATTCCCATTCACCAGGGCGGCCGATGGCTCGAACCGCCGCTCCTGAACAAACGCGGGACCGCTCTGATCCTTGAATGATTCTCTCTCGGGGGGGGGGGGGGGGGGAAACCTACGCTCGCTACAAACCTGTGCTGCTTCGAGTAACTTCTCTCTCTCGCCCGCTCGTTTGCTCGCTCACTCACTCGCTCGCTCGCCCCCCCCCCCGTCAGTCCAAGGTGGAGGTGGTGCGTGGGCGAGCGATGTTTACGCTGGAGGAGGGCCAGCCGGCCGTGGCGGTGGACGGCCGGGTCTACACGGCGCCGCACATCGTCATCGCCACGGGGGGGCACCCCAGCATGCCGACCGACAGCAGCGTACCCGGTGAGAGTTCAAAGTTCATTTATTAGGTATAGAGCCCTGTGAGCCATTCGGCTCTTGAATCGGGTGCAACCGCAACAAACAAAAAACATGAACAAGAAAACATCTTAAAGTGACTTTGTGCAAACAGAAAATCCAAGAAAAGACAGCAAAATATTGCAGAAAAATCACCGTACACCAACCCTGTGCAAATATCCCAGTGGGATGCAAGCCAACCAACAGCAACCACAAGACAACTTAGATTAAGGCCATCAGTCTAACTCTGTACTACAACAAACAAACATGGCCAAACCAAAAAACTTTTCAAAAATCACCAAAATAAAGCCATAAGCAATGAAACAGTGCAGGTCATAGGAACTGTGACGGAATTTTCACAATAAACGACGTAAACAACATGTATTACCAAACTCTGCAGCCATAGCTGGCTGCATGAGTCACTCCACAACAGCAGGAGCATCAGTCGGAGTATCAACATTAGAGAGGACGCTCGCCCGCCCGCTACGTCCGCCCGCCCGCTCGCTCACTTGACAGTGACTCGCGTCGTGGGGGGTGGCAGGTGGACTGATCTCTGTCCACCTGCATGGAGATGCAGCATTACTACCCCCCCCACCGCCTCACATGCGTGGGTCTTTTTCGGGTGCTTCGGTTCCTGCCATATGTACATACACTCCACGAGGTGAGATCTTGCATGGAGCCCCAGGCCGAGGGAGATTGACAGTTTTGTGTTTCTTCCATTTGCGAATACTCGCACCAACTGTTGTCACCTTCTCACCAAGCTGCTTGGCGATGGTCTTGTAGCCCATTCCAGCCTTGTGTAGGTCTACAATCTTGTCCCTGACATCCTTGGAGAGCTTTCTGGTCTTGGCCATGGTGGAGAGTTTGGAATCTGATTAATTGATTGCTTCTGTGAACAGGTGTCTTTTATACAGGTAACAAGCTGAGATTAGGAGCACTCCCTTTAAGAGTGTGCTCCTAATCTCAGCTCGTTACCTGTATAAAAGACGCCTGGGAGCCAGAAATCTTTCTGATTGAGAGGGGGTCAAATACTTATTTCCCTCATTAAAATGCAAATCAATTTATAACATTTTTGACATGCGTTTTTCTGGATTTTGTTGTTGTTATTCTGTCTCTCACTGTTCAAATAAACCTACCATTAAAATTATAGACTGATCATTTCTTTGTCAGTGGGCAAACGTACAAAATCAGCAGGGGATCAAATACTTTTTTCCCTCACTATCTATGTGTGTTGAACTTCTTTTGCACCTCATGTAGCCCACCTTGCTTATCGGAGGAACTCGGGGAAGGACAACAAACTAGACACAAAAAGGAGTGCGTGTTTATCATCACTCGTTGGTGGAGTTGGCGTAGGATCGCAGAACTTGGGCAATTGTTGACGCCGGTTCTGGCTGCCCGCCTCTGCTCGTCTGTGGTTTCCCACGCTTCTGAATCATTCGCCCCCCCTCCTCTCTCTGACTGACAGTGAACAAAAACTTTGCCCGGGAAAAAAAAAATCTATCTATTATTGAAATTGTTCAAGTGGTGTGGATTCACACCTGGTGCAGTGTGTAAGCATCAGCACCAAACCCGCCTCATGTGCCGTGCCGGCCGGCCTTCAAAGGTGCTTGCTGTGACAGCACTTTCTCCAACGGTCTGTTCAAGGCTATATGGGTGATCTTTGTCTTTGGTCGCCGCGTGTGCAGGAGCCAGTCTGGGAATGACGAGCGATGGCTTCTTCGAGCTGGAGGAGCTGCCCAAGTGAGTTGCCTGTTCACGTCGCTGCCTGTTCACGTCGCTGCCTGTTCACGTCGCTGCCTGTTCACGTCGCTGCCTGTTCACATCGCTGCCTGTTCACACTGCTGCCTGTTTACACTGCTGCCTGTTCACACTGCTGCCTGTTCATGTCGCTGCCTGTTCACGCTGCTGCCTGTTCACGTCGCTGCCTGTTCACACTGCTGCCTGTTCACGTCGCTGCTTGTTCACACTGCTGCCTGTTCACACTGCTGCCTGTTCACATCGCTGCCTGTTCACACTGCTGCCTGTTCACACTGCTGACTGTTCACATCGCTGCCTGTTCACACTGCTGCCTGTTCACACTGCTGCCTGTTCACACTGCTGCCTGTTCACGTCGCTGCCTGTTCACACTGTTGCCTGTTCACACTGCTGCCTGTTCACACTGCTGCCTGTTCACACTGCTGCCTGTTCACATCGCTGCCTGTTCACGTCGCTGCCTGTTCACGTCGCTGCCTGTTCACGTCACTGCCTGTTCACACTGCTGCCTGTTCACACTGCTGCCTGTTCATGTCGCTGCCTGTTCACACTGCTGCCTGTTCACACTGCTGCCTGTTCACACTGCTGCCTGTTCACATCGCTGCCTGTTCACACTGCTGCCTGTTCACGTCGCTGCCTGTTCACACTGCTGCCTGTTCACACTGCTGCCTGTTCACGTCACTGCCTGTTCACGTCGCTGCCTGTTCACATCGCTGCCTGTTCACACTGCTACCTGTTCACACTGCTGCCTGTTCACACTGCTACCTGTTCACACTGCTGCCTGTTCACGTCGCTGTCTGTTCACGTCGCTGCCTGTTCACGTCGCTGCCTGTTCACACTGCTGCCTGTTCACACTGCTGCCTGTTCACACTGCTGCCTGTTCACACTGCTACCTGTTCACACTGCTGCCTGTTCACACTGCTGCCTGTTCACACTGCTGCCTGGTCACACTGCTGCCTGTTCACGTCGCTGCCTGTCACGTCGCTGCCTGTTCACACTGCTGCCTGTTCACACTGCTGCCTGTTCACGTCGCTGCCTGTTCACGTCGCTGCCTGTTCACACTGCTGCCTGTTCACACTGCTACCTGTTCACACTGCTGCCTGTTCACACTGCTGTCTGTTCACATCGCTGCCTGTTCACACTGCTGCCTGTTCACACTGCTGCCTGGTCACACTGCTGCCTGTTCACGTCGCTGCCTGTCACGTCGCTGCCTGTTCACACTGCTGCCTGTTCACACTGCTGCCTGTTCACGTCGCTGCCTGTTCACGTCGCTGCCTGTTCACACTGCTGCCTGTTCACGTCGCTGCCTGTTCACGTCGCTGCCTGTTCACACTGCTGCCTGTTCACGTCGCTGCCTGTTCACACTGCTGCCTGTTCACACTGCTGCCTGTTCACACTGCTGCCTGTTCACGTCGCTGTCTGTTCACGTCGCTGCCTGTCCACGTCGCTGCCTGTTCACGTCGCTGCCTGTCCACGTCGCTGCCTGTTCACACTGCTGCC
Source organism: Lethenteron reissneri (assembly GCF_015708825.2). Classification (NCBI taxonomy): domain Eukaryota; kingdom Metazoa; phylum Chordata; class Hyperoartia; order Petromyzontiformes; family Petromyzontidae; genus Lethenteron; species Lethenteron reissneri. Next base: position 4,412,826 of record NC_083842.1, on the reverse strand, counting down.
TGTTCACATCGCTGCCTGTCACATCGCTGCCTGTTCACGTCGCTGCCTGTTCACACTGCTGCCTGTTCACATCGCTGCCTGTTCACATCACTGCCTGTCACATCGCTGCCTGTTCACGTCGCTGCCTGTTCACAACGCTGCCTGTTCACACTGCTGCCTGTTCACGTCGCTGCCTGTTCACGTCGCTGCCTGTTCACGTCGCTGCCTGTTCACATCGCTGCCTGTTCACGTCGCTGCCTGTTCACATCGCTGCCTGTTCACACTGCTGCCTGTTCACACTGCTACCTGTTCACGTCGCTGCCTGTTCACATCGCTGCCTGTTCACACTGCTGCCTGTTCACACTGCTGCCTGTTCACACTGCTGCCTGTTCACGTCGCTGCCTGTTCACACTGCTGCCTGTTCACACTGCTGCCTGTTCACGTCGCTGCCTGTTCACACTGCTGCCTGTCACATCGCTGCCTGTTCACACTGCTGCCTGTTCACGTCGCTGCCTGTTCACATCGCTGCCTGTTCACACTGCTGCCTGTTCACACTGCTACCTGTTCACGTCGCTGCCTGTTCACACTGCTGCCTGTTCACACTGCTGCCTGTTCACGTCGCTGCCTGTTCACGTCGCTGCCTGTTCACGTCGCTGCCTGTCACGTCGCTGCCTGTTCACGTCGCTGCCTGTTCACACTGCTGCCTGTTCACACTGCTGCCTGTTCACGTCGCTGCCTGTTCACGTCGCTGCCTGTTCACGTCATTCTTCATGTTGCTGGTCGCGTCTGGTCAAGAGGTAAATGTGCTTTGGTCAACATCAAGACTGGGAAGACAAAGACGGCTGGGCGCGCTGCTCACCGTACCACGGCGCGGCCTTCGTAGGTCCTGCTCCTCGCTATCGGCACTCGCACCCCCACGGTGTGGCGTACAGGAGGAGGATCTGTGTCGTTGTGTCGTTGTGTCGTTGTGTTGTTGTGTGGTTCAGCCGTGTGGTGCTGGTCGGTGCTGGTTACATCGCCGTGGAATTGGCCGGCATCTTCGCGGCACTGGGAGCTCAAACGTCGCTGCTCATCCGGCAAAACGAGGTGAGTGGAGCGTTGTTCATGATGCCGTGCGGCCGATCAAGTCCCAGGAGATTTTAGCCGTGAGGGTTGCTCTGTGTGAAAATTGGTAAAGCACAGATACTACCAACTCACCCACTCACTCACTCACCCACTCATCTACTCGCTCACCCACTCGCTCATCCACTCACCCACTCACTCACCCACTCACTCATCCACTCACCCACTCACCCACTCACTCATCCACTCACCCACTCACTCACCCACTCATCTACTTGCTCACCCACTCACCCACCCACTCATTCACCCACTCATCTACTCACTCATCTACTCACCCACTCACTCACCCACTCACTCACCCACTCACCCACTCGCTCACCCACTCGCTCATCTACTCGCTCACCCACTGGCTCATCTACTCGCTTACCCACTCACTCATCCACTCACTCACCCACTCACTCATCCACTCACTCACCCACTCACTCATCCATTCACTCACCCACTCACTCATCCACTCACTCACCCACTCATTTACTCGCTCACCCACTCACTCATCCACTCACCCGCTCACTCACCCACTTACTCACCCACTCATCTACTCGCTCACCCACTCGCTCACCCACTCGCTCATCTACTCGCTCATCTACTCGCTCACCCACTCGCTCATCTACTCGCTCACCCATTCACTCACCCACTCACTCACTCACCCACTCACTCACCCACTCATTTACTCGCTCACCCACTCACTCATCCACTCACCCGCTCACTCACCCACTCACTCACCCACTCACCCACCCACTCACTCATCTACTCGCTCACCCACCCACTCACTCACTCACCCACTCACCCACTCACCCACTCACTCACTCACCCACTCACTCATCCACTCACACATTCACTCACACATTCACCCACCGACTGCCTTCACGTGTATATTTGGGGCAGTGCGAAGTTATGTTCTGCACGGTTTTGTGTTCGTAGCCAATGAAGTCCCATGCGATTTTCGCCGTTCAGTTGCTCTGTGCGAGAATTGGTGAATCACAGATACTACCCACTCACTCGCCCATCCACTCATCCACTTACCCACCCACTCACCCACCCAATCACTCACCCAATCACCAACCCATTCACCCACCAACCCACTCACCCACCCAATCACTCACCAACCCATTCACCCACCCAATCACTCACCCACTCACTCACCAACCCATTCACCCACCAACCCACTCACCCACCCAATCACTCACCCACTCACTCACCAACCCACTCACCCACCCAATCACTCACGCACTCACTCACCAACCCACTCACCCACCCAATCACTCACCCACTCACCCACCCAATCACTCACCCACTCACTCACCAACCCACTCACCCACCCACCGCCATCACATGTACATTCGTTGCGGAGCGAAGTTCTGTTCTCCACGGTTTGGTATTCGTAGACGAAGCCGCACACATCAGCAGAGAGAGAGAGAGAGAGTCGATTGTTCTCCACTTGTGCCGTGGGTGTCCACCATCTTCCGTGGATGTGCCGATCCGGTTTGTTTGACCCACAGCGGCACGTTGGAGGGCTGCGAGGGAGCCAGCGTTGAATTCGACCCGCGGCGGATCTGACATGCGCCGCTGTCGGCCGCCCCCTCTGCCCAGGTCCTGCGTAACTTCGACGCGATGATCAGCGCCAACTGCACGCAGGAGCTGCTCAACTCGGGCGTGGACGTGCGAAAGTACACGCAGGCGAGTGAGCGATGCCGGCCCGTGATCGCCTTCTAACCATTTCCCAAGCTCTGCGGTCCGCTGTTTGTAATGTTGGTGGCCCAGGTCGCTCTTTCCAATGAGTTCTCAGCCGCAGGTGAAACAGAATGAACTCCGAGCGTCGCACTTTGACGGTCTCGGCCCGGTCACCAATGGCTGCATTAGAACCGCCACTTTATCCTCCTCCAGATGCCGCCCCCAAGTCCCCCCCAAATCTCCCGCCCCTTCAGCGCCCCCCCCCCCCCACCAACCCACGCCCGACCCCCCCCCTCCCCGCCACCATAATTGCGGCTGTTCCCCCCACCGCCGCCAGGTGCGCTCCGTTAGCCGCGGCTCCCCGGGAGGGCCGCTGCAGGTCGCCGTGGCGACTAACGGGCCGGGCGAGGCGGAGCGGACGGAGGTGATGGTCGGCGTGGAGGCGTTGGTCTGGGCCGTGGGCCGCGGGCCCAACACCGCCGACCTGGGGCTCGACAAAGTGGTGAGCCACAGCGCCAGCGCCACAGCGCTGCAACGCTCCTCCTGTTCAACACGGACACACCCCCCCGCAAGGTCGTGCGTTCCATCCCGACCCTGACGACGCTTGCTGTAGATTTGGAGTTTGCGTGTCTCTCTCTCTCTCCCCGTGGTCGCGTGGATTTTTCTCCGGGTCCTCCGGTTTCCCCCTCCACGTTTAGAGTCGACGTCACGACGCGTTCGAAGTGTTTGGCTGCCGCAATGCAATTCCACGTGACGATAAGCCACTCGCTTGAGCTCTAATTTGTGATAGGTCCCTCGGTGGGGCCTAACACATTCCTGCGGAGGAAGCTGGTAGGAACGTTGGGTTGCTCGGTCAATGGTCAGGGTCAACGGTGGCGTGGTGTATTCCGTAAATATACCCCACTGTGAGAGCGGGCACAAGCCGGCGTGAGTAGGTTAAACGTTGAGTTTTATAAGGGCACCACGGGGTGACCAGCACCTCCCCTCCCCACCCAGCCCCACCACCCCACCCTCCCCACCCAGCCCCTCCCCACCCTCCCCACCCAGCCCCTCCTCACCCTCCCCACCCAGCCCCTCCTCACCCTCCCCTCTCCAGCGAGCCACCACCCCTCCCATTTTTGCATGCACGACGGACGGACGGACACAATAATCCCCTGTGGGCTGGTGGAACCAGGAGGTTCCTACCAGTAAAAGTAGGTTAAGTTGCAGTAGCAGCAGGGTAGGGATGGAGAGCACAGCACAGACAGGGACACGATGGTGGCTGCAGCGATGACGACGACGACGACGACACGGCGCTTGCTGCGCCGATTCGCGGTGACGTTTGCGCCTCGCAGAAACGGCGGGGGTCTTTGTTCGATTCCTGCGTGGAGTTTGAACGTTCCCTCTCTCTCTCTCCTCCTGTTCTCCATGGGGGGGGGGGGGGGGTGGGTTTCCTCCGAGGATATCTGGTTTCCTCCCACAGTAGAAATAAACATTGCGTCCCAACTGCGAACAGTTGACAGGACCCTCCGAGCGAAGGCTCTTGAGACTCCCTGCGATACTTCTTGGGGAAAACAACAACAACCGTAACATTTATTCCAACTATAAACGAGCTTTTACTCTTTCTTGGGTTAGATCACGTAAATAGAAATGTTCTTATTACCGGCGAAATGTCACGGTACTCTAATTGTAAATGTTACGGTTTTAAACTTCGGTGTGCAGAGCCAGTAACTAATTATAATTGGCACGTTACGTTCACGTGACAACCCTCACTATTTGGCTGTGTCGGGTGGTGGCGGGTTTCACGACACGTTGACATTTACGCGATCTCTAACGCAAGAAAATAAAAAAACTCACGGATAATTGCTCGCGAAAGCCTTCGTGTTCAAACATTACTACGATGACCACCTGCCACCCTCCCAAGTAGGTTACCTTCCCTCCACCACACTGCACAGTGTCCCAGCCATCACGACCACCTCCTCCCGATTGCATCGACAACGCGTTCTCTCCATGGGAGAACTTGACGAAGAGTGAGACGAGGCGAGGCCTTCCTGGGTGTGACCTAAGGCCCCGTAGTCGGTAACAGCAGCGATATAAAAATACGAATATTCGTACTGGAGGAATCCGATGAGCTATAAAGCTCTTTTTGTTGACAAATGTCGAGGAGGGGCAGGTCAGAACGTTACAACAACAAACAAAACAACAACTCGGTAGGAGTGAAAAGTATACGAAAAGGGAAGCAATTCACCAAAAATTGGTACAAATAAAACTAAACTATTTTATTTTCTTGGTTCTTTCGGTAAAGTCACGTAGAAGGGAAACAATAAAATAATAAAAATATAAAACAATAAAATTCTCACGACGTTTCGACTGCAACACAAGCAATCATCATCAGGTGTGAAAACCACAGCAAGAAAATTTGAAAAAGTGGCTTTTTTTCTTAACGTCAGCACCAAAAACCACCACTTTCTTCAAACATTTTCTTGCTGTGGTTTGTCGTAAGCATTTTATTGTTTTATTATTTTATTATTTCCCTTCTACGTGACTTTACCGAAAGAACCAAGAATATGAATCCCTGCAGTCATGAAAGCTTTAAATCAAAATTTAAACTATTTTATTTTACCAGGTAAAGCCCACCGAGTTATTAGCTTCTTTTTTGCAGACGCAACCCGGCCACAAATCATAGCTCAACCGAAAGCAGCCACACAATCTAAATAACTAAATGCGGACGGGGGAGAGGGGGTAAAACAAAAACCCGTGACAAATCGCACTCCCTCCCTCCCTCCCTCTCGTCTCCCGTCGCAGGGGGTCGAAACTGACCAGCAGGGCCACGTCACCGTGGACGAGTTCCAGAACACGAGCGTTGCCGGCGTGTACGCGCTGGGCGACGTGTGCGGGCGCGCGCTGCTCACCCCTGTCGCCATCATGGCCGGCAGGAAGCTGGCGGCGCGTCTCTTTGGCGGCGAGCCCGGCGCCCGGATGCACTATGAGGACATCCCCTCGGTGGTGTTCAGCCACCCGCCAATCGGCGCCGTGGGCCTCACGCAGCGAGAGGCCGAAGAGCGGTTCGGGCGCGGCGCGGTGCGCGCGTACACCGCCACGTTCACGCCCATGTACCACGCGGTGACGGCGCGCAAGGGCACGTGCGTCATGAAGTTGGTGTGCGCGCACGACGACGAGAAGGTGGGTGTGCGCGCGCACGCGCCGTGGTGACGTCTATGCCACTGAAGGGGTGAACGGTGGTGGTTGTTGTTGATCATTGGTTTTTTACCCTTCTATCTGGCAACAAGAAAGTTTCACATCAACAACAACAACCACCATTGCAACCTCATTTGCCAGTAAAAATATGATAATTGTTCTATTACCCTTCTATCTGGCAACTAAACTGAAACCTTTTTTACAAGGAGTCATGTTTGCATAGACGCCAAAAGGCGCATCTGGTCCAAGCCATGTGAGACTAGGCTCTAAGGAAAGCTGTCTCGGGTGTGGACCAATCAACTTCAAGGACAGTGCACACATTATCAGAGTTATGCTTTTTTGTTTGCATTATGACTGCAGGTATTGTGGTCTATGCAAATATGACTCCTTGTAAAAAAGGTGTCAGTTTTGTTGCCAGATAGAAGGGTAAAACACCAATTATCATATTTTTTACTGGCAAATGAGGTTCCAATGGTGTATGGTGGTTGTGGTTGTTGTTGTACGAGTGGCCTGGGTAGAGCGGTCGCACAGCGATCAGCAGCCTTGTGGTGCACTACGAACCCGGCGACCCGAGTTCGATTCCCACTCGCATGGCCCACCAACACCAGTGACGATTATCTGAACCGGACCTGCGCCTCCCCTAGGTGGACTCAGCCTCAAACGAGTACCTGGTGCGATGTGTAAACGTCGACCACTAGGGAGACAAAGGCGGCCGGGCGTGGCGCTGGCCACCCACCCCCTCGTGAGCCGTGCCGGCCTCCGTAGGTGCTCGCTAACAGCACTTGCCCCAACAGTTTGTTAAGGCTACGCGGGTGATCTTTGTCTTTGCGTGCGGCGCAGGTGGTGGGGATTCACATGCAGGGCGCCGGCTGCGACGAGATGCTGCAGGGCTTCTCTGTGGCCCTTCGCTGCGGCGCCACCAAGGCCGACTTCGACCGCACCGTCGCCATCCACCCCACCTCCTCCGAGGAGCTCGTCACCATGCGCTAGGCACGCTCCACGGAGCTCCGCCATGGGGACACCGCCCTGACGCGGAGCTCCGCGGCAGGGACAATTCTGACACGGAATTCCTACGATGGGGCATCTTGGCCGATAACATAATTTAAATACCTGAAGTGATATGTTTTTTATACTGGTAGGAACCTCCTGGTTACACCAGCCCACAGGGGATTATTGCGTCCGTCCGTCCGTTGTGCAGGGAGGGGCTGGGTGGGGAGGGGAGGGTGGGGAGGGGCTGGGTGGGAAGGGTGGGGCTGGGTGGGGGGTGGGAAGGGTGGGGCTGGGTGGGGAGGGGCTGGTCACCCCGTGGTGCCCTTATAAAACTCAACGTTTCACCTACTCACGCCGGCTTGTGCCCGCCCTCACAGTCGGGCATATTTGCGGAATACACCACGCCGCCGTTGACCCTCATTGACCGAGCAACCCAACGTTCCTACCAGCTCCCTCCGCAGGAAAGTGTTAATTTTTAGTTTACAGTGGTTACTATAGCACATTCATGGAAATGCAACTCGAAATGAAGTCACATGCCTCCCATGTAAATGGCTCCTATACTTTGTGGCCTTCGTACTCAGGCTGTGTGTCCCATGCTGTGTGCCCTACTTGTAACCGGACCTCCGCTCGCGGTTACGCCCGGGCCAAACGGAAGCGGACAACACCGGTACCGGTGCTGTGGTGAAGACGGCACGCGACGTAGCCGCTTCCTGAACTTAATAACTACCCAGAAATCGGCCGCAGTGACTCGTGAATCGCCGGTGGAAAGTCTTGCGGCCGGCGCCGCGTTCAAGGGATTTCCACGCCATCTGGGTGCGACCACGATGGCGTCTATATATTTTTTCTAACTCTTTCCAACTCGAGGTTGAAGCTTGAGAGGGTGGCATCCTCCTCGTCCTCCATCCACTATTCCCCATCGCTCCGGCACAAGGCCCAGCTTTGCTTTGTGGGCCAGCGCCTCCTGTTGTACGCCCTCCGGGTATCTGCGATTTTGCCCGTTACCCGCAGAACCACCCTTCCCCCTCCCTCCCAGGAGAAATCGCCTCCGTGCTTAAAAATGTTTGAGGCATCTACCGTTTGTGTGTGTGAACAAGGAGCGATCTCGGTTGTAGCTCTGTGATATCCGCGGGAGATCCGATTTTACATTCTCAAGCATCGCGACGCCGACGGGCCAAGCGGCGGTTTCTCCTGCCACGTGGTCGGGGGACGCGTGGTCGGGAGACACGTGGTCGTGTTTTGGAAGAACACGTTGGAGCTTGTTGTCTGAATGGTGCTGCTCTCCAATCGGTGACACCTTCGGCAGTCGGCTGTAACGAACGCATTTTGTTGGGGGGGGAGTTGCCTTTATTTCCTCCGGTCCGGATTAAATTTGGCAGTGGATTTTTTTATTTTACGACTCGTCAAAGTTTCTTTTGTTGTTGTTGTTGCAAAGCGCACCGGGGGATGCTCGGCACGAATTGGCGCGCGGTACGAAAAGCCAAACGCGTTTGCGTCCATCGTGTGCGTGTCTGTTGGTGCGCCCGACGAAACGTCACAACGCGCCCACCGGCAGGACTCGCACGGTTGGCTACGTACTATGCGAAAGAAGTTGAACATACGTACACGTACGTGTGCTGCCTTGTACGACACCCAGTCGGGAGAAAGCGTCAAGAGTCGTTTATTCAGGAAAGCCTCACCGAGTCTAAAGACGATTTACTTTTGTTTTCAAGAGGGGTCGTTTCAACCGATTCCTCGACGAATGTTTTCTCGTGAAAGGCAACGCGAGTTTGCGGAGAAGAGGCACGCACGACGGGACAACAACATCAACATCAACACTCGCAAAGCACTACAGATATGTCGGCATCCTCCTTGTGGGGCCGCACATAAATGACGTCACGAGATTTTGGACGATTTTTTACCCCCCCCCCTCGTCACACGGCGTCACAAAAAGTCAGACCCCTCCTCAAATGACGTCACAAAGCTCTGCCCCCCCCCCCCAAATTAAAACCATATTTCCATTTTGAAAATAAAACACGCTTCAAATCGCTTTGAACTATTGCCATTGTAGTGCGTATTTCATGTGGCGCTGCACTCTGATGTTGTAGGAGTGTTGTTATAACAGTTAGTGTTGTTATGACATTTCTATATTTAAAGTTGCGCATTTTTATGTGACGTCACATTCCTCAACCCCCCCCCCCCTACTCGTCACACATCGTCACATGACGTCATTTATGGACGGCCCCTTTGTCAAGAACCGGCGTGAGCGCACATCGGCATTACCCCAATGACGAGCGCTCTGACGCTGCTCGGATCCAGTGGCCGCCCTGGTTATTACCGCCGTGTGTTCTCACCGTGACAATAAACGCGGCCGCCCGCTTCCCTTGCCCCTGGAGTCGTGATTATCGGCCTCAGGCACGAACGCTCGGAGCACGTGCTACTCTTGACCCTCACAATCGATGTGCTCGTACCCAGCATTCTCATAATCCGAGGGACAGTGGTGGGGAGCGGTGGTGCAGCGGTTAGCGCACCCCGCTAAGAACCCGGCGACCCGGCTCCGATCGCCGCTCGCGACCAACAACGGTGTGGGATATTTGAATCAGACCTGTACCTCCCCTAGGTCGACTCGGCCTCAAACGAGCTCCCTGGTGCGGTGTGTAAGACGGAGAGACAAAGGCGGCCGGGCGTGCTGCTGGCAACTCGCCCGCTTGTGTCACCGTGCCGGCCTTCGTAGGTGCTCGCAGCACTTGCCCCAACAGTCTGTTAGAGGCTACAGGGGGGATCTTTGTCTTTTGCGTGTGGCAGCAGCAGCTTTGTGTGACCTCGTTGACAGCGGTCACAGGTTGAGGACCGCGTCTTGTAGAGCCGGACGAACCGAGGACGATGGGAACGCGTGAAATCAGGCCACGGCGAGTCGAAGTGTGCGCTTGCCATGTGCACGTGTGTAGATGTGCACGTGTGTGTGTGTGCGCCCAGGTGTACACGCGTGTTAGTGGTGTGTGCGCACGTGTGTAAGTGCACACGCATGTCAGGGTTCACGTGTTGTGTGTGTGTATGTGCGCCTAGGTGTACACGCGTGTTAGTGGTGTGTGCGCACGTGTGTAAGTGCACACGCATGTCAGGGTTCACGTGTTGTGTGTGTGTGCATACATAGAGGGCTTCGTTTCTCACTCAGTGTTTTCCCAGCGTGTGCGGTAAGCGGTCTCGTAGCTGCTGCCATAGCGAGCGGCACCCTCGACGTTGTGTGCCGGGCACAGCACAGGTTTATTACACACCTGGACAGACCCAACTTCAATGAATCCCTGTATGCGTCTGCAAGTTGAAACTATGCAATGTACGTGTGTGTACGTGTGTGTGCGTGTGGTGCGTGACTGCGTGTGGTGAGTCTTTAGAAAGCCGTGCTGGTAGTCTCCGCTGATCCGACGTTTTCCTCCTCGTTCTCCAGCGTCGCGTTCTCAAAAGCCTTGTGCTGCCCGACGCTGCGAACACAAAGACAAAGATCCCCCGTGTAGCCTTGACGGACTGCTGGGCAAGTGCTGTTCGCGAGGAGCAGCACCTATGAAGGCCGGCACGGCGCACGAGGGGGTGGGTGGCCAGCGCCACGCCCGGCCGCCTTTGTCTCCCCAGTCCAGGGGTTGAGCAAACAAATTCGGTAAAAAAAAATCTGTATTTCAAGAGCCGCAATGTATCAGATTTCGAGACGATTCTTAATGAAGTCACCAAGCAGTTCCTTGAAGAGCCGCATGTTAATGACCCCTGACCCTGACCGATGTTCCCACATCGCACTGGGTGCTCGTTTAATGCTAAAATGATGCACTCCCAGAATGCCGTGGGGCTGTTGAGTTGGGGCCGTCCATAAATGACGTCACGCGATTTGGGACGATTTTTGACCCCCCCCCCCCTCGTCACACGGCATCACAAAAAGTCAGACCCCCCCAAAATAAAACATGCTTCAAATCGCTTTCAACTATTGTCATTGTAGTGCGTATTTAATGTGGCGCTGCACTCTGATGTTGTAGGAGAAAACATTTAGTAAAAAGTCTATTTAACTAAGTATAACGTGTTGTCTATATTTAAAGTTGCGCATTTTGATGTGACGTCACATTTCTCACCCCCCCCCCCCTCATCACACATCGTCACCAATGACTGACCCCCCCCCCCCTCATCACACATCGTCACCAATGACTGACCCCCCCCCCCCCCCAGGTGCCTCATGTTGTAGCTCAAACTCCCCACGGTGGCGCTAATGATTGTGTTGCGTGGCAAACAACAGGTGGGACAATTATTCACCATTAATCGCGAGCCCACGCGGAATCCATCATTCATTTGTTGACTCTGCCCTCTTGTCGTGATCCTGGGTTAAACATCACCCAGGGGACGGGGCTGGGACCGACACTTAACCTTGTTGCTGTCCTACACTGAAGGGGCCAGATGCCCTCTGTGGATGGCATTTGATCCACACAATACAAAATGGCCGAGGCAATTAAATATGTTATTTCTGGGACACCATTTTTTTCCCCAGGGGTGTTACTCAACTCCACGACTCGGGTACCAATCAATCCCGACATCGGTGCCACACTCCGCGATGTCGAAACGCAGCGTGCACGATTGCGCCGAAACCACGAACGCTCGCTGGTACGCACCGTAGCGGTGCATCGTAGTGTACAGCTCGTCGAGATGAATCGATTGCCGCATCGCCGACCATCAACAGACTAACAGTGACTGCATCACGGACATTATGCGAGAGCCGGGGTACCGCCATGAGGTTCATTTCCCTATAAGAGCACCACTGGGCCGACCCAGCAGCACGTGCTGCTGCTTGGTGAGTCTCAGAGAAGTTGAAACTGGTTCACATTTATGCTGGGTTTATATGTGAGTTGGTGGGCCCCGATGCAAGTCTATGGGTTTATATGTGAGCCCATGGGTTTATATGTGAGCTGGTGGGCCCATATCCAAGTCTATGGGTTTCTATGTGAGCCCATGGGTTTATATGGGAGTTAGTGGACCCCTATCCAAGTCTATGGGTTTCTATGTGAGCCCATGGGTTTATTTGTGAGTTGGTGGGCCCCTATCCAAGTCTATGGGTTGCTACGTGAGTCTCTGGGTGTCTACGCGTTTCTTACTCGTTGCTGGTGCTGTTTTGCTCAGCGTGCCGACGAGCCGTCCCCTCCACCGCCACCTCCACCGCTACATCCGCCACCACGTCTGCGTACACATCTTCCCTGCAGCGAAAACAACAATAGCAGCAACAACAACAACAGCAACAACAACAACAACAGCAACAACAACCAGAACAACAAAACCCCCGCTGCTTCGTCAGCCGTCCGTGCTTCCGTTTCGCGTCACGATCCCGATTTTTCTGTTTGTCACTTTAAGATAGTCTTGGTTCTTTCGGTAAAGTCACGTAGAAGGAAAATAATAAACTAATATTAATATAAAATAATAAAAATTCTCACGACGTTTCGACTGCAACACAAGCAATCATCATCAGGTGTGAAATCCACAGCAAGATTTTTTTTATTTTTTCCAAATTTTCTGTCTGTTAATTTCACACCTGATGATGATTGCTTGTGTTGCAGTCGAAACGTCGTGAGAATTTGTATTGTTTTATATTTATATTATTTTATTATGTCCCTTCTACGTGACTTTACCGAAAGAACCAAGAATATGAATCCCTGCAGTCACGAAAGCTTAAAATCAAAATTCACTTTAAGATGTTTTCATGTTATTGTTTTCGTGTTTGTTTGTTGCGGTTGCACCCGATTCAAGAACCGAATGGCTCACAGGGCTATACCTACTACATAGAACTGAAAACTTAAAAAAAACTGAGCACCCATGGCGGAGCCAGGATTGTCAGGTAGAGGATTGGGGGCAGCCCCTCCAGCAATGAGAAATGATGGAGGAGTTGTTAGTGAGTGACGACTTGTCCCTTGATTTTCATTCGACGCGTGTGCGGCGATGGCGCGGCCATCGACCGAGGGTGGAATTGGAACCGCGTCGTGTGATCGGCATCGCGCTCGCTGCAGCTGCTGACGCCTCCAGGGAAGTCGTGGACTGGACACGCAACTGCGCACAATTCTGAGTCGCTTATAACCGCTTTGCCCTTACTTATTGCTAATTATAGACTCAGACTATTGTCCGATCATCTCACAGTGTCCCTGGCACATAATATGCTACACAGTGGCAGTGGGGGTCGCAAAATGCTGATTTATACTAATAAACCCCAATGATGCGATCATTGGGGGGGAGGGGAGGGGCGCGTGCCACCCCCCCCACCCCCCTTGTTCCGCCAGTGCCGAGCACCGATTCCCCAGATTCGACAAGTTAATCAGCGCGTCTCATCGGCAGAATTGTCCCGTCGCACAAGACGCATTTCTCCGGAGTTAAACACGATACACTCCACTAGGGGAGGACACGCAATCTCCAAACAGGCAGGCATCAGGGTCGGGATAGAACCCACGTCTTTCTGCATACCAGGCGAGGTAGTCAACATCTCCTCATCACCGTGATGATGATGATGATGAGAGAGACGCAAACTACAAATATACAGCAGCAGGCGTCAGGGGTCGGGATCGAACCCACGACCTCCTGTATACCAGGCGAGGTAGTCAACATCTCCTCGTCACCGTGATGATGATGACGATGAGAGACACACAAACTCCAAATATACAGCAGGCATTATCAGGGTCGGGATCGAACCCACGACCTCCTGTAGACCAGGCGATGTAGTCAACATTTCCTCGTCACCGTGATGATGATAATGAGAGAGATGCAAACTCAAAATATACAGCAGTAGCAGGCGTCAGGGGTCGGGATCGAACCCACGAACCCTTGGGGGCGAGTGTGTGTGTGTTGTGCGGGGTGTAGTAAACATCGCCACTGGGGAGACAAAGGCGGTCGGGCGTGGTGCTGGCCACCCACCCCCTCGTCTACCGTTCCAGCCTTCATAGGTGCTGCTCGCTAACAGCACTTGCCCCAGGCTACACGGGGGGGGGGCGAATCTTTGGGGCCGTCCATAAATGACGTCACGCACCTGGGGGGGGAGTCAGACATTTGTGACGATGTGTGACGAGCGGGGGGGGGAGGGTTTGAGAAATGTGACGTCACATCAAAATGCGCAACTTTAAATAAATATAGAATTGTTATAGCAACACTAATTGTTTATAACAACACTCCTACAACATCAGAGTGCAGCGCCACATTAAATACGCACTACAATGGCAATAGTTTAAAGCCATTCGCAGCGCGTTTCATTTTCAAAATGGAAATATGGTTTCGGGGGGGAGGGAGGCAGGGGGCAGAGCTTTGTGACGTCACATTTGAGGAGGGGGGGAGGGGTCAATCGCGTGACGTCACTCATGGCCGGCGCCATCGTCTTGGTGTGACTGACCCGTGGTCGGCGCACCACACTTTGTTGACGACGAAGATGACGAAGACGAGGAAGAGGAACCCGATGACTGCCACGAGGCCTTGCAGCCACGGCGCGAGCACGCGGCTCGGCGCACGCGGCTCCGTCTCCTCGGCCTCGTCTGAAAGTTTCACGAGCGCGCAGATTCACACAAATTCGTTTTCGCTTCCTTCGGTGTTTGCTCGTTGGCTCGCCCGTTGCGCGCGGGAGGCCGGGCAGACGATGGGACGTGTCAAGCAAAAATATCGAGTGTCTATACACCAAGGCCGTCATTAGAATATATATTGGGGGGGGACATCCCCCCACCAATGTTCAAATATGCTCAAAATATCCCCCACCCCCCCTCAATATATCGCTATAAAATAGATTTATGTTTATATGATTGTGGGTATGGTTGTACTTTATTAATCCCTAATCTCTGCTATTACATTACAATGAAGCAAAAAAAAGTAAAAAATAAATAAAAAGTCCATCCCATGTGTTAGTGATTTTAAAAAAATATTTTATGCAGCAAATTCGTTTTCAAATTTAGATTTTTTTTCTGGGGGGGGCCCCAGACCCCCTGGATGATTTGATCCCCCCGATGTAGACGCCATGGCTACGGCCTTGCTATATCTACACACACACAAACATGTTTTAAACAGGTGAAGGCCCAATGAGCGATGTAGCTTTTTTTTGCAGAAGCATCACAAACGACAGCTCATCGCGTGGCCATTTATAGCCGTAGTCAAATACACAGTTGATTCTAAATATACAACAGGTATCAGGGTCGGGATCGAACCCACGAACTTCCTGTACACCAGGCGAGGTAGTTAACATCTCATAGCCACCGTGATGATGATGAGAGAGACGCAGACTCCAAATATTCAGCAGGTATCAGGGTCGGGATCGAACCCACGACCTCCTGTACACCAGGCAAGGTAGTCAACATCTCCTAGCCACCGTGATGATGATGAGAGAGACGCAATCTCCAAACATGCAGCAGGCATCAGGGTCGGGATCGAACCCACGACCTCCTGTACACCAGGCGAGGTAGTCAACATCTCATAGCCACCGTGATGATGATGAGAGAGACGCAGACTCCAAATATGCAGCAGGTATCAGGGTCGGCATCGAACCCACGACCTCCTGTACACCAGGCGAGGTAGTCAACATCTCCTAGCCACCGTGATGGTGATGAGAGAGACACGCAGACTACAAATATACAGCAGCAGGCATCAGGGTCGGGATCGAACCCACGACCTCCTGTACACCAGGCGAGGTAGTTAACATCTCATAGCCACCGTGATGGTGATGAGAGAGACACGCAGACTACAAATATACAGCAGCAGGCATCAGGGTCGGGATCGAACCCACGACCTTCTGTACACCAGGCGAGGTAGTCAACATCTCCTAGCCAAGGCACGGCTCCTTCTTGTCGCCCACGGGATGGGAGTTTCACAACAACATCTGTGCGTGAAGTGCTGCACCAACCCTCTCTGCTGCTGCTGCTGCTGCTGACGCCTCTCCACTCGGGCTGAACGATTTGGGGAAAATATTACGATTGCGGTTTGATTCGCGATTAAATGTTTTTAAGTCGAGCTTCAGTTCAATATTCGCTGTGTAATAGATTTATAACATGTGATGGAGCATTACCACGTGATACCATCAAATATATGAACTGCTCTATATATTCTAATGCAAGGATGAGAACTTAAAATATATGAATTACTTCCAACGTGTATTTATTACAATTATTTATTGAAATAGAACAATCAAACAGAACGATTGTTAAGTTAAATAAATAAAGTTATAATTACAAAGAAATAAAACAATTCCAATAAGAAAGTAATAGGACTTTTCAAATCGCAAAAGAATCACAGCCTTTGCAATTTGCTAATCGCATCGTTTCAAATTGCGATTTCGATTTGAAATCGATTAATCATTCAGCCCGACTCCACACTGTTGGGTTACATTAAACTGTGTAACAAAAAATATTTATTTGGTCCTGGGTAGTAAGTGTTATTTCCTAATTGCTTATGCCTCAAAAGTACATAAAGTGGCTATTATTCCCAACTTTGCTTTTGTGTTCTTAGGTTTTTTCGGTAAAGTCACGTAGGTAAAACATCAAAATTAATAAAAATAAAACAAAATAAAGATCAGGACTTTGATATTTTGAAATGTACCTATTTTCACTGAGAAAACGGGCGAATTCGTGTCTTTCGTTCACATAAAGTCCTGTTCACAAAATCAAAGTTTGTGGGGAATAACATCCATTTTATGTACTTTTGAAGCATAAGCAAATAAAAAGCTGTGTTACAAAGTGTATTGCTATGCCACCTTTATAAGGGCTTCTATGAAATCCGCAGAGTGCTTGACGCTTGAGCTGCAGCGCTGAGTGGAGAGTGTTTACCCCCAGCTCACTCGCTCTGTGTGTGCTCCCCGCCACTCGATTGAGATCACACCCCCCCCTCTCGCTAAACTTCTCCCCGTGTTTGCTAAACTGCGATCGTGGTCAGAGAAGGAGCGTGGCGATCATCGCTTGGCCATTTGCACGAGGTGCGTAGCTCGTGAACACGTTTTCCGAATCATAATTAGACGATTCTAGATTTGAAGTTTTCGTGACTGCAAGGATTCATCCTCTTTGGTTTTACCGGTAAAGTCGCGTAGGTGAGACATACATAAATACATGGAAAAAAACAACTAAATTAACGTAGGTGAAAAATAAATGAATGAAAAAAACTCAATTAAATCACGACGTTTCGGAGGCGACACAGGCAACCATCATCAGGTAAGGATGAATGATGAAACGCAGACGCGTGGAACAGCATAGGCAGAGACCAGAGAGACACACACACAAAGACGAGCGAGACACACACCAACACGTTTGTCTCGGTGTGTGTCTTTGTGTGTCTCTCTCTGCATGTGTGTCTGCCTATGTTGTCTCCGTGTCTGCGTTTCATCATCCTTACCTGATGATGGCTGTTTGTGTTGCAACCGAAACGTCGTGCTCTATTATTTGATTTTACTATTTTACGTGACTTTAACCGAAAGAACCAAAGAGTATAATAAGTGTTTTTTTACCCTTTTATCTGGCAACTAAAACTGACACCTTTTTTACAAGGAGTCATAGACCACAATACCTGCAGTCATAATGCAAACAAAACACACAACTCTGATAATGATGTGAACTGTCATTGAAGTTGATTGGTCCACACCCGAGACAGCTTTCCTTAGAGCCCAGTCTCACATGGTGTTGGACCAGATGACGCCAAAAGGCGCACAACTCAAAGACAATGCATGAGGTTCCAATGGAACCACAGAGTAATAATTCCTGCGGTCACGAAAGCTCCGAATCGAGTTTGGAATTATAACTGAATGCAAATCTGGCCACGCACACAAGTACGCGCACATACCGGATTATAAGACGCACCGTCTCCCTCCCCACACACACCACACACACCACACACATGTTGCTTTGACATACGGGCGAAGAACAATGAACACAAATGGACAAAACAAAGACGTAAGTATGTGTGTGTGTTTTAATTTATTTCGCACCGTACGTAGCCAACCGTGCTAATAAAAGGTGTAGTGTATACTGTAGTAGTGTAGTGTATAGTGTAGTGTATAGTAGTGTATAGTGTAGTGTATAGTAGTGTATAGTGTAGTATATAGTAGTGTATAGTGTAGTGTATAGTAGTGTATAGTAAAGTCACGTAGAAAGGACATATTAAAATAATATAAATAAAACATAATACTAATAAATAAAATAATAAAAGTAAAACATATTAAAAGCAATTTAATGTTGAATTTTTTATTATTTTATTATTTCCTTTCTACGTGACTTTACCGAAAGAACCAAGAAGATGAATCCCTGCAGTCACGAAAGCTTTAAATCGAAATTTAGTGTATAGTAGTGTATAGTGTAGTGTATAGTAGTGTATAGTAAAGTCACGTAGAAAGGACATATTAAAATAATATAAATAAAACATAATACTAATAAATAAAATAATAAAAGTAAAACATAATAAAAGCAATTTAATGTTTAATTTTTTATTATTTTATTATTTCCTTTCTACGTGACTTTACCGAAAGAACCAAGAAGATGAATCCCTGCAGTCACGAAAGCTTTAAATCGAAATTTAGCGTTAGTAGTGTATAGTGTAGTGTATAGTAGTGTAGTGTATAGTAGTGTATAGTGTAGTGTATAGTAGTGTATAGTGTAGTGTATAGTAGTGTAGTGTATAGTAGTGTATAGTGTAGTGTATAGTAGTGTGGTGTATAGTAGTGTATAGTGTAGTGTATAGTAGTGTAGTGTATAGTAGTGTATAGTGTAGTGTATAGTAGTGTATAGTGTAGTATATAGTAGTGTATAGTGTATAGTAGTGTATAGTGTAGTGTATAGTAGTGTATAGTGTAGTATATAGTAGTGTATAGTGTAGTGTATAGTAGTGTATAGTGTAGTATATAGTAGTGTATAGTGTAGTGTATAGTAGTGTGGTGTGTAGGTGGGGGGAATGTTAGCGAGCACCTATTAAGGCCACGTACGATAAGTATTTTTTTGGGGGGGGGGAGGAGGCATTCGCAGGAGCGGAACGCTGTTGCTTGCTTACCCCTCTGAAGTTCGGCCACACACGTCCTGAAGAACAGGGCAACGACGAAGGGCAGTAGCTGAGCCATTATCTCTCCCACGGGGCAGCGATGGGGAAGGGCAGGCCAGGGTTGGGTGCTCGGCTGGGCAGCAGAGGCGGAATGGGCTCAGCTCCCAGCTGCAAAACCTCCACTTCTCTCTCTCTCTCTCGCTGTTCCATGAGGATCCCTCCCTTCCGTGACCCCTCCCCCTCCCTCTCCCTGACCCCTTTCTCTCTCTCACTCTGAGCCCATCCAATCCCCCAGTGCCGAGCGGAATATTTGCTGGTTTATTTCAGGATGTTTCTGTTGCGCGTCGTCGCTTTAGGATGTCCTGTGTTCATATTTTGTTGTTGCCACATTGGTCACAGGGCTAAACCTAATCAATGCAACTTTAAACTTGCTACACCTCCTGGTGATAGTGGCTGTGGTTGTTGTTGCTGCTGCTGTTGTTGTTGTTGATCGTGATGTTGCCTTTATGTTAACCGGGCGAAAGCCCATTATCACATTTAGAATTAAATGTCACGCGCGTTTCGAGTATTTTGCTGCTGCTGCTGCCAATTTTCCACCTGATGATGATTATTCCACTCGTTTGAGACATCATTTGCGATGTTCCAGGTCTCTTCTGATAAAAAAATGTTTAAGTGGCTCAGTGCGGTCTTACTTGGTACAATTCAAAGTTGAGTTTCCTTGTCGATGAAACACCTCGGGTGACTCCAAAGAAAGGATTTTTTGAATTTTTGTTTTACTATTGCAGCCATATCACTAGGCAGCTATCTCTCTCTGTGTGAGCAGTTGACAAGATCTCTAGGGCGGTCGGGGGATGTTCTGGATGTGTGTATACTACAAACAACAACAAAGATCCCCCGTGTAGCCTGTAACAGACTGTTGGGGCAAGTGCTGTTAGCGAGCACCTATGAAGGCCGGCACGGCACACGAGGGGGTGGGTGGCCAGCACCACGCCCGGCCGCCTTTGTCTCCCCAATGGTCGATGTTTTACACACACACACCGCACTAGGTTCTAATTTGAGGCCGAGTCGACCTAGGGGAGGCCCATAACCGGTGCAGACACTCGCCGTGAGCTGAAACCGAACTCGGGTCGCCGGGTTCGTAGCGTTACATTGTTTCTATCCCTATACTTTGGTGATTTTTAAAACGTTTTGGTGTAGCCATGTGTGTTTGTTGTAGTACAGTTAGCCCGATAACTTTAATCTAAATTGTCTTATGGTTGTTATTGTTCGACTTGCATCCCACTGAGGTTTGTGCACGCAGCGTTGAAACGCGGTGGCTTTTTCTGGAAGACTTTGCTGTTTTTTCCTGGATGAAACTGAAATGTGTGTGTGTACGCTCAGGTACAAGAGACGACACAGAGTTGACGCTTGCGTGCTGGGTGTACGGTGTGGTTGTTGTGGTTGTTTAGGTGGGGTGGTTGATGGTGTCTGTGGGTAGCTGTGGTTGTTGGGATGGGTCGTTGTAAGGTGTTGAGGGTTACCCGATGTTGACTGCCTCGCCTGGTCTACAGGAGGTCGTGGGTTCCATCCCCAACCCTGACGATGCCTGAATTTGTCCGATCTGAATTTCCACGTGATCAGCCCACGTGGTTGGAGCCATCGCTTGTGATGGGCAGATCGCTTCTGAGAAAAGAGACGCCCGTAGTCGAGTGGCACTTACCTGGTAAAATAAAATTTATATTTTTAAAAAGTGAATTAATGGTTGTTGCGATTTCTGTTGTGGCGATGCTGGGTTGATATTTTTTTGCGTGTGGTTATTTTCATAGTTAGAACCATTGCAGTTGATAGTTGCTATTTTTGTTTTAAAGGTACCGTTGTAAATGGTTATAATTGTTGTTAATGGTTGTTGTGGTTGTTGTGGTGGTTGTGGCGATGGAAGCGGTCATCCGAATGGGGCTCAAAGTCCACGGGTGCCCCCCCCCCACACCCCCCTGGCCCCTCCCCCCACACCCCCCGCGCCCCTCCCCCCACACCCCCGCGCCCCCCCCCCCGCCTGCCACGCGCTCACCGCGTGACGAGACCCGCGTCGCCATGGAGACCGCCAGGCGAGCGAGAGGCGCTGACCCGGGCAACTAGGCCCCGGCAGAAGTTAATAATCTTTTATTATTTATACTGGAGACTCACCCACGAGATATAAAGCTCTTTTTTTCCACCCCCCCCCCACACAGCTGTTCAGTAAGGCGGCACGGGGTCAAATCCTTACAACACAAAATACAAAAAAAACTGATAGGGGCGCAAATTATAGCCAAGTTAAATTACTTTAAATAAATATCGACAAATGAAACCGAACTATTATTTGTTTTAGCTTACCAGGTGAAGAAGTCACGCCGGGTCGGGTAGCACCTCAATCATTTAACCATTCCCATTCATGGAAATATTTGTAAGTCAGATTAAAGTTGACCCCGACTGTCATTTTTATGAATGGCCTTCATCCTAAATTATTCATTTTCATTGCTAGAATAGTTGCCACGATATGACAGGCGATTCACACAGATTTCGGCACGTAAATAGAATTTAATTCCAATTTACATAAATGGGAACCGTGAAAATGAAGCCGCCTCTGGTAAAACCCCCACAAAAAAAGGATTAAGAACCCCTGGCCTGGGATCCATGGGCCAAACCCCAACCGGTCACCCAAAAGATGTCCCGTGCAGCCTCGAGCAGACTGCTGGGCAAGTGCTGTGGCCAGCAGCACGGCCGGCCGCCTTTGTCTCCCCAGTGCCGATGTTTTCACACGCCGCTCATTTGACCGGTGTTGGGAATCGAACTTTGGGTTATTTGACGTATCCCCGAAACTATCGCTTAGAAAATATGGGGTGGCCGTAATAGCGCCCCATACAATTCGCAGGATGCGTTAAGTGACGCAAACGCACTCGGGGTGATGCATTAGCCAACGAACAAGCCTGTTTTAATTTAACGTTCACAAACGTGGTTTTTTTAAACAAAAAAACTCCCATCGTTGGGATATCGACAATTTTTTCCCCCACCCGTGTCTCCCCCCCAACCCCCACCCCACACAAAAAAACCCAACGCAAGGCATTTCAAAACTCTTAGGTTTTTTCGGTAAAGTCACGTAGGTCAAATAAATAAAAACTCAATTAATCACGTTTCGGAGGCAACGCAAGTCTCCGTCTTCAGGTGGGACCGTCACAGCTAAATTTACTGTATCAAGTGAAGAGAAACCCAAGTAGATTTAGCTGTGACGGTCCCACCTGAAGACGGAGACTTGTGTTGCCTCCTAAACATCGTGATTTAATTGAGTTATTTTCATTTATTATTATTTTATTATTATTTTTTACCGACGTGACTTTACCGAAAAAACCTAAGAGTATGAATCCTTGCAGTCACGAAAGCTTCAAATCTAGCATTTCAAAACATTTCCCGGTCAAAATCTTCGCAGGGGAAACATCAACCCCAAAAAAGCCACGCAGGTTCCCAGGAAGAAACAAACGGCCCGATGCAAACGGGGACGTAATGGAGGTATTTTTTTGTTGGGTTAGAACTCGTCGATATAAATGTGTCGCTAAACCGCGCCACCACCCGACATAGCCAACTAGAAAGGGTCTGTAACGTAAACAAGACGTGCCAATTAGTGACCAGTTCAGCACTCACCGATCGAGTGTTGGGAGAGTGAATCCACCACATTACCATTCTCCCCCAGTGCCGATGTTTTTACACACCACTCGTTTAAGGCTGAGTCGACCTAGCAGAGGCCCAGGACCAGTTCAGGTTTTGCTACTGGTCGTGAGCGGGACTCAAACTCTAATTATTTGACGCATCCCCAACTTTTGCGGGGGGGAGGGAGGGGTTAATAGTGCCCCCATACAATCCGCAGGATGTGTGAAGTGACGCACTAACACCATTCCAGTGGCTTTACTCTCCAACACACCACCGGTTAGTGCTGAACTAGTAACCAATTGGCACGTTTTGTGTAACGTAACAATCCTCTTACTAATTGGCCGTGTCAGGCGGTGGCGGGTTTAACGACTCATTGATATTTACCGGATCTAACCCAACAAACAAAAACTATTGGTCGCGAAAGCCCTACTAAGTAAAAACACGGATGGCCAAAAGATGGCGAGTCACGTGGCAAGGGAGGGAAGAAGGGGGGTCAGGATGCAACTCGACCGAAAAAATAACCCAGCAAACCACACCGCGTGTTTCTTTAATCAAAAGATATTTGCGGCAAAAACGCCGTTTTCCCGAGTAGGCGTGGGGGGGGGAAAGGTAAAATCAAACTTGCAATGTAACCGAGTGCCTCCCTTTACAACTGCTATGTATTCGTGGTCATTTTTACCGCAAAAAAATTATTTCCGGCAATCGCCGCTAGCGATATTTTGCCACCGCAACAAGAAAAAATGTAAATCTCTTTTTTTGTTCACCACCACCGTATTGTCCCGCATCGTTCGAAGACAGCCCGTGGGAAGCTACGAGGCGCTTTAACTTTGTGGAGTAGTTATGAACAAAAAATCACCGACCTCACAAAAATACAAGGTGGTCCCCTTCCTGCAAAAATGCGGGAAACAAGGGACGTAGCTCTATATATGTATAATACGCACAAAGTAAAAAAAAAGTGCATGTTTAATAATTAACACAACACGGCACCACAGCAGATCGGAAGAAGATTTCCCAATCAACATTACAAGTTGTCTTGCCGAGGAGGTACTGCTTCACATCATCGTCCGGATTACGAAACACGCTCAACCCACCCACCCACCCTAGCTATTTCTCTAAACCACAGGGACGGGGTGGTTTGCAATCCGGAGGACGCGGTCCTGGCTGCCCATGCATGGGAGAGCAACAACAAAACAAAACCCAGTCGCCGCTTTAATCCCGCCCCACGCCGCCGCAGTGGGCAACGGCGGCGATGGCGAAGTCCAACCGGAATCCAACTGGCAGGGCCAGGGCTCTGTGTGCCCCTTGCCAGAGCGGCCGCCATCGACCAAAATTCACCGCCCCTCTCGACCGAGGGCGCATTTCCACCGGTGCTGCGCGCGCCAAGTTTGGTCCGTTCCTCGGGAGGAAATGCGCCGCTCCCGGTGACGAGCGCTGCCAGGTGGCAATTGCCCGAATAAGTTGGCCACCTTACGCGATTGCCCGCGGCGCTTGCGCGGGCATGGCCATCCCCAATCTGTCGGCGGCGCCTTCGTTGATGGACGTGGCGGTGAAAAGGTAAAGTCGGCGTGCTGAAGCACGGGCGGTGATTATGGTGGCGGCGGTAGCAGTGACGGTGGTAGTCGTGGTGATAGTAGCGAGTCGTGCTTGTGGTCAGGGCCGGATTCAGGCACGGGGCTTTAGAGGCTGCAGCACAGCGGCCTCCACCAGCTGGAGGGCCTCCAGAGATTGAGTGAAAAGTCGTTTCATTTGTGAATGCTGAATTTGAATAGTCGTTAGCTTTGTAAACAATTTTTTTTACCTTGTTTTCCTTTTCAAAATATTACTGGGGGACTCACAGCACCTGGTTGTGGTGAGCGGTGATGGCGACGATGGTGGTGGTGCTACTTATGGCAATTAGTTTAACACGTAGGCTTTCGTGACCAATGTCATCCATAATAGAGGTTTTTGGGTTAGATCGCATTAATAGATAAATGTGTCATTTGTGGCTTGGCTCTCCAACACACCGGTGTGCTGTACTAGTGACAAATTGGCACGTTCTGTTAACGTGACAACCCTTACTAGTTGGCCGTGTCGGGTGGTTGGTCGGGTTTTAACGACACATTTACTGCGATCTAACCCAATAACCCTCTATTATGGATTATGGCAATTAGTGGGGGATGTTGAGACGATAGCAGTGGTGATTGGTGTCAGTGGTGGTAGTCGTGGTGGTGTCGGTGGTGACTGTGGTGGCCATGGAGATGGCCCTCGTGGTAGCAGTGGTGGTGTCGGCGATAGTGGCAGTAGTGTCGGTAGTGATGGTGGCTGCTCGGTAGCGGTAATGGACATCAGCCAATAGCTACACGTAAGGCATCCACCCCGCTTGTCAGTCACTCTTGAGGCGACACCACACAAAGCTACAGAGAGCTCGAGGCCACAACCTCACTGCCACCATCGCCACCACTACCACCATCACCTCTACCGTCACCTCCGCAGGCGTCGAACAAATCTGTCGATGGAGCGTGGCGCAGGTGGCGGTGGAGCGACGTCAGGCCCTGCTGGATCCAGTCTGGCAGTTGCACCTCCACCACGACTGCGGGCGGATCCTCGCAGCTGGATCGGTCACACACGTGGACGCCATGGGAGGTGCACCTGTCGTCGAAAGCCATCGTAGGTGATGGTGGTGGAGGCAGTCGTGGTGATTCTGGCAACGATGTCGGTGAAGCGGCAAATTCGGCTTCGGAGTAACGGGGATGGTCGTCGCTGTCGTTTGTGGAGACTAGACTCATCTCGAATTTTCCGATTTGCTCGATCAGGTCGATGCAGAGGAGTTCCCAATTGGGCGGTGCACCGCCACCACCGCCACTACCACCACCACCGTCACCACCTACACGACCGCCCGCACAATGGCCATGGTCTCCACCGCCGGCCCGAACGCAATCGACGACGAACGTCACCGTGGTGCCCGCTTCACCGACCACGGCATCAGCGTCACCTGCGGCGAGGGCAGCTGCCGCCGTGTCGCCACGGGCGAAGTCGCGTCCGCTGGGGCCGGCCATGTGGCCGCTCCGCCCTGCCCCACCTCCGTCGGCACCGTCACTCTGCAGCGTCCCTCCGCAGCGTTGCCGCCGGCGCCGCCGTCGCCGGCGAAAACATCATTTCCGTCCAGCCTGAGCCGCTCGACCCACATGGCGTGGGGGAGCGCCCGCCGGCCTGTGGCGCTCACTGCCACCCCCTTCTTCCGCGGTGGCTCCACGGGAAGCTCCGTGCGCCCGCTCGCCAGGCCGATGGCGCTCCTCCTGTCGTACCTCTCCTGCCTGAGCCTCGCCTGCTCCGCCACCGACGCCTGGCGCATATCCGCCAGTAACAGCGCAAACTCATTTTCGATTCTCGTTTTGGCAGCAGGCGGGAACGGCCCGAGGCGGATCCCTGGCGGCATTGCCGGCCGCCGCCTGCGCCGCCATTGCCGCCGGCTCTGCCGCCGCCTTCCCGCGGTGGTCCGCACGAACGACCGCCCCCCGCGCCGCCACAACCGATCTCCGCCGTCGATTTGTCGTGTCGCGGCTCGGCCAAACGCGCCGGCTGCATCGCCGCCCCCTCGCGTCGCCCGAGCGGTTCCCGCGAGGCCGTTTGACCGCCGGCTCACACGGGCCGGCGTCGTCGTCTTCGTCGTCCGTTACAAAGCGCACTTGCAGGTGGCGTGCGTACGCCATCACGGCGTGGAAGCGAGCGGGCGGCGCTCGCAGGCGCCCCGTGTAGAGCAGGGTCAGGAGGTCGTCGCAGGCGGCGACGCTCAAGCCCCGCATGCGCAACTCGTGCGACTCGTCGGCCATGGCGTACGGCGCCAGCGCGTGCATCAGAAGCGGGCTCGCCGCTCTCAGCACGCTGCTGTGTGCGGGGAAAACCTCATCTGCGGTCGGTGCCAGGGGGTGGGGGGGGGGGCAGAGGGGCGGGGGGCCGGGTGGGCACGTGAACAACGTTGCGAGAACGTTAGCGGGTGACAATGAGCGCGGCGTGGCGCGCTGGGGTTTTTGGCGCGTTTGTGTCCTGGCCGCAGCGTGGCGTGGGATTGTGGCGCGGTGCGGGAAAGCGAAGCTGACTGCGGGCGAGGATCCGCACGTCGCAGAACTCGTTGCACAGCCGCTGCTGGTTGAGCACGTGGCACAGGGTGGAGCGGTGCGGCCGGCTAACCAACATCAGGTTCTTGTCCGCCATCCGGCCCCTCGCTCACACCTGGGGTGCACTGCACATGCACGGACGTAGAACTTCTGTCGCGCCGCGCGTACGCAGCCAACTGTGTTAATCGGAGGTGTGGGGCGGGGGGGGAGGACAAAACGAACATGACAAGTACAGAGCTCCAGTGGCGCCTTACAACGGGAAGATCGTTCCAGAAGGTCGCAGAAGCACGTCTGGAAGGGCGCAAACGTCGACGTGGACAGCAAAACGCGAGCGCCGAACGTGTCGCTGGCACCCACGGCACGTGAGCACGGCGCAAGGCAAGCGGGGCAGGTGGTGCCGCGGTGGTGGTGAGACTCGTGCCCAGACAAGAGGAAGCCTCTGGGTTTGATTCCCGACTCTGGTACCTCTCTGTCCCGAGTTTGTGTGTTCTCTCTCTTTCCCCCCATCCCCCCTTTGTTTTGAAATGTGTTTCCTCCTGGTTCTCTGCTTTCCTCCCATATTAAATCACGGGATCACACACAGCAGCATCAGCTACATCACCCCCTACCTACTGCAAAAACACCTGGAAGGACCCCTTCCTGAAAAAAAAAGTTTTGGTGTGAAGCTTTCCTGGGTCAACGAGCAAAATACGAATACACCACACCGCAACACACCATGCCTGGGCACACACCACACTCACCACACACTCCATCATCCTCGCCACAGCCAGGTAACCATTGCACCGCAGTGCGAACCACGCATTCAAAACACCAAAACGTGAAGCACACAATATAAAAAAGACAAAGATTCCCCGTATAACCTGAACAGACTGTTGGGGCAAGTGCTGTTCGCGACTAGCACCGATGAAGGCCTGCACGGCACATGACGGGGTGGGTGGCCAACACCACGCCGGACCGCCTGGCTCCCCCCGGTGGCGATGATTTTGACGCACCGCACCAGGCACTCATTTGAGGCCGAGTCGACCTAGGGGAGGCCCAGGACCGGTTCAGATAATCGTCACTGCGGTGTGTGCGGCGAGCGGGAATCGAACTCGGGTCGCCGGGTTCGTGGCGCGCGTGTAAACCGCAACACCACCGCTCCCCACGCCACATCAGCCACACACACACCAGGGCATGAGTGGGGGCGCAATGACATGGTCCAAAACACCCGTACAACACGCCGTGTACCGATCCATCCACACCCAAGGCACAGACCACCTAACGCCGAGCACACACCGTGGCAATCACCAACGCCATCGATCCATCCCCGGGGGAGACATTACACCACAAAGAGAGAGCCACGCATTTTTACTCATTTCATTTTTCCAGGTAAAGCCTCACTGAGCTCGACGGTGAATTTTTTCAGAAGCTGTCACGAATGATAGCCCAACGAAGTGGCGTATCGTCACGCGGAAACGTATAACAGCCCAATACTCTAAACTCGTGATGTTGATTCCAAAGGTGCAGGGAAAAAACCGGAGCCTGGAGAAAAATCACCACGGAGAGATTCACGCAAACTCAAAATAAACAGCAGGCTTCAGCAATGGTGGAGCCAGGATTTTCAGGTAGAGGGGGGGGGGGCAGCCCCTCCAGCAATGAGAAATGATGGAGGAGTTGTTAGTGAGTGACGACTTGTCCCTTGATTTTCATTCGACGCGTGTGCGGCGATGGCGCGGCCATCGATCAAGGGTGGAATTGGAGCCGCGTCGTGTGATCGGCATCGCGCTCGCTGCAGCTGCTGACGCCTCCAGGGAAGTCGTGGGCTGGACACGCAACTGCGCACAATTCTGAGTCACTTATAGCCGCTTTGCCCTTACTTATTGACAATTATGGACTCAGACTATTGTGCTATCATCTCATAGAGTCCCTGGCACGTAATAATAATAAGGTACACAGTGGCAGTGGGGATCGCAAAATGCCGATTTATTACTAATAAACCCCAATGATCCGATCGAAATTAGGGATTTCGATCGCATCATTGGGGGGGGGGGGGGGGGCACATGGCACCCCACCCCCCACTGGCTCCGCCAGTGGGCGTCAGAGTCGGGGATCTAACCCACGACCTCCTGCGTACCAGGCGAGGGAGTTAACATCTCGCCAACGCGTCACCAATTCATCCCGAATGCGTCCGCCATCTCGTTGGATCTCGGAAGCTTCGCAGGGCATTCGAGTCTGGTTAGCGCACATCGCAAACCTGTCAACCCCTGAACAGTGCCAACTTGTTACAGACCATAGTCTTGGTTCATTCGGTAAAATTACGTAAAAGGGAAATATTAAAATTTAAACAATAAAATTCTCACGACGTTTCGATTGCAACACAAGCAATCATCACTTTTTTTCAAATTTTCTTGCTGTGGTTTTCACACCTGATGATGATTGCTTGTGTTGCAATCGAAACGTCGTGATAATTTTATTGTTTTATTATTTTATGATTTCCCTTCTACGTGACTTTACTGAAAGAACCAAGAATAGGAATCCCTGCAGTCACGAAAGCTTTAAGTAGAAATGTGTGACAGACCAATTCAGACCTCATTGGTCACCCCCGTGTCCTTCTAGATCTCAACGTTCATCCTAACAAGTCACATCACAAGGTGGAAACACAAAGACAAAAACTAAACTTTGTTTGCCCGATTGAAACGGCTGCACGCCGTATGGACCCGAAATCTCAATTTCCCCGTACAAGAATACGGCTAAACCGTTTGGGTTGACGGCTGTGATATCGCCACCGCCTATCAGAATAAAATGAATCTGCGATTGATTGATACTGGTAGGAAGCTCCTGGTTACACCAGCCCACAGGGGATTATTGTGTCCGTCCGTCGTGCATCCAAAAATGGGAGGGGTGGGGCTGGGTGGAGAGGGGATGGGTGGGGAAGGTGGGGCTGGGTGGGGAGGGGTGGGGCTGGGTGGGGAGGGGTGGGGCTGGGTGGGGAGGGGCTGGTCACCCCGTGGTGCTCTTGTAGAGGTGTAATTGCACATGGCTACGAATGTTGAGGCGTGATTATGCATGGCCACGGATGGCCAACAAACACAAGGGGCGGGGTTACGGCCGTACACAAGGGTGGCGCTCGCACCGACGTCCGCATGTGTATCCCCCACGGGCCCCCCCTTGGGGGCAAGTCCTATAAAAGGTGATGAGCCGAAAGGCTCGGGAGTCGGGACTCAGCTTTAACCAGAGAAGAACGAAGACCTGCTAGTATAGGCCCCGGAGCTCCCCTGGCTCGCTGTCCTTCTAAGGGCCGACCAGGGCAAGCCGGTGGCGTGGCCCCAAGAGCCCAGACGAAGCTGGTCTGGTGACTCAGGGAGCCGGGATCCCAGCTTAACCAAGCTGGGACAGATAGCCTCCCCTAGTCCCGTAGTGGAGGAGTTGGTATAGGCTAGAGGGGTTAGCTGTCGAGAAATCCCTGTAGCCAAGTGACCTGTAATAACTGTGTTGGTGTAATAAATAAGTGTGCCTCCGATCCTGTCGTCAAGCCTCCATATATACTTACTACATCTGGTGTCAGAAGTAAAACGTCCAAACGATGGACACACGAGGGACGACACGTACCAAGGAGTCGGAGATGGAAGACGCCGCGGCCGATTCAACACCAGAGATGGCCGGGGTCGGATCGGAGCAGCCGGGGCCAAGTACGCCCGCGCCGCTACGACAAGAGGGGGGGGATGCGTCGGCTGAAGGACTCCGGCTGGCCCACTCCCGCCTGGCGGAACTGCTCTACGCCGCCGCCGCTGCGTTGGAGGAGATCACGCGGCTGGGGGCTGGAGGGGCAGCGCGGGTCGACGACAGCAGCCGGCGCGCGGCGACGTTTCCCGCCACCCCGACGCGGCTGGCGGTTAAATTTCCCGCCATCTCTACAGTGCGAGCGGACGGCGGGGCCGGCCCGCGTCACGTGACTGCTGAGCGCCAAGCACAAGCCGTGACATCATCAACACCGGCCGGCGCGTCAACATCGGAGCGACCGGCGATGCCATGTGCACAGCCCGCCCACACTGTATCATCGGCGGGGAGCGACGGAGAGCGATCTACAGCCACGGACGTCGCCTTGCAGCAGCGTCTGCCGCCTCTGAAATAATTCGTAGGCGCAGACGGAGACTGGGGCGGCTTCAAGAGGCGGTTCATCGCTCATCAGGAGATGGCGAACTGGACGGACGCCGAGGCTCTACGCAGCGCTGCCAGCGATGCTGGACAACGACGCCCTGGCTACCCTCACCTCGGCGCCGAGGGAAAAGCGCGCCACTCTACACCTGGCGTTGCAGCTGCTGTCAGCCGTCTATGGGCCGCCTTCGGACTGCAGGCAGCTGTTCCACGATCGGCATCGGGGCGCCAACGAATCGCCCCTGGCCTTCCGGACGGCTCTCCTGGCCCTGGCGAAGGCTGCTTTTCCATGGATGGACGAGGAAGGAGTGGATGCCATGGTGGCTGAGAAGCTGCTGCTACTCGCTGATGAGCTGGACGTCAACGTCCTGGCTCAAGACGACGCAGAGATGTCGTCCCTGCTGGTCGCGCGCCACATCCACGGGGGCTTGCGGTCCCTTCGTCGAAAGGCGGCAAAGGGGGCGGCCAGCCATGCCATGGCGGCTACCGCCCTCCCATCGGAGGAGGTCTGCGGGGTGGAGCGGCGAGGGGAATGGAGAGCGGCGGCACCACAGGCTCAGAATGGACCGGGCCACCAGGAGCAGCCCAGGACATCGGGGGCACTCACACGCTGCTACAACTGTGGCCTGCAAGGCCACGTTGCGTCAGGATGCCGGGCTCCCCGTCAGCGCGGGGCGACACCTCGTCAGGACGCCACGACGTCTCCTCCCAAGCTCCAGCAGAGAAATACGGCGAGTCGCGGCACCTCACACGTTTGGCCCACGCACACATCCGACACACACTCACGCGCTCAACTAAACAGGGCTCCAAATTCCCCATCCGTCGCGCGCGATTGTTCGGTAATGCGGCGAGCGCTCCAACCGGGTCAGTGGTCGGAGCTCGCCCATCGTGTCGTTGCTGCGTCGGCGGGATCATCGGTCGTGGTCGGTCACATTGATGGGGTAGAGGTGCGGATTTTAATTGACACGGGCATCGGCGACCATTATATCTGATTTAATTTATAACATCCTTCCCGTTCAAAGTCGTCCCTTGCTCCCTGTTGACGTGCCGTGCTATGCCGCTAACGGGGGCTCTCTGGGCATTATTGGCCAAATCCGCGCCACTATCTGCATTGGGGACATTAAATTATCCGGGCCTGTTTTGGTTTCCTCCTCACTCGCGGTTCCGTGCCTGTTGGGGACGGATTTTCTGGCCAAAATGCCCATCCGCATCCTTATTGACCAAGGGTGCATTGAGCTCCCATCGGGCCGACGCGTTACATTTCTGTCTTCCCCCACCACGGAGCGTCGGGCGTTTGCCACCGTGCAGGCGCTCGTCACAAAAACTGTGCGCGTGCCTCCGGGGGCTCAGATGCTCGTCCCTCTTAGGTTGCGTCGGCCGTTTAATGAAGGGGTTGCGGATCGGGGGGTCTTGTTGGGACCATCTCGGGCCGGGGTAAATGGACCCGATTTGCTCGCGGCTCAGACCATGGTGAGAGGGGATGGGGACCCCTTCATTGCAGTCCTTAATGTGGGATCGCGAACGGCCGTGGTTCCTCAAGGGACCGTGCTTGCACACGCAACGCCGGTACCCTATGAGGAACCACTCGTGGGTCAGGTATCCACCGATCCTCCGTCGCGACCGCATTCGGACTGTGATGACGGATGGCTGGATGCGCTTTGCGCGGGTTCAGTGGACCTGTCCGACTCGCAGCGCGCGCAGCTGCGAGTTCTCCTGAGCGAATTTGCTGACGTTTTTAGTCAACACAAATTTGATATTGGTTGTACTAAATTGCTGCGACACCATATTGACACGGGTGACAGCGCGCCAATCTGCCAAAATCCCTTTCGGTTGAGTCCCGCCGAAAAGGATCATGTCAAATCGGCTGTTGATGACATGCTAGCCGCCGATATCATTTCCCCTTCCAACAGCCCGTGGGGCGCGCCGATCGTTTTGGTGAAAAAACACGACGGCTCACTGCGGTTTTGTGTCGACTTTCGGCGTCTGAACAAAATCTCTGTGGCAGATGCGTACCCGCTTCCTCGAATGGATGAGTCGCTCGATGCCTTGGCGGGGGCGCGATTCTTTTCCACCCTCGATTTGCTATCTGGATTCTGGCAGCTTCCTCTGGATGACGAATCAAAACCTAAGACTGCTTTTCAGACACCGCAAGGTCTCTTCCAATTTAACCGCTTGCCGATGGGTTTACATTCTGCGCCGGCAACTTTTCAGCGGTTAATGGAATTGGTCTTGGCAGGTTTGCAATGGGATTCGTGTTTGATTTACTTAGACGATGTCATCGTCTTTAGCAAATCCTTCGAGGAACACCTCCAGAGGTTGCGTGCTGTTTTTCTCAAAATGCGGGCTGCCAATTTGAAATTTAAACCGCAGAAGTGCCATTTACTCCGCGAATCGGTGCGATATTTGGGTCACATTGTTGGGCGCTCGGGGATATCCACTGATCCCGCCAAAACGGAATGCGTCAGCTCCTGGCCGACTCCCACCTCGGTGGGAGAGGTCAGGAGTTTCATTGGGTTCGCGTCGTATTATCGACGATTTGTGGCTGACTTCGCTACGATTGCGAAACCATTGCATGCCTTGACGTCCAAGGGAGTCAGGTTTCATTGGGGGCCGGAGGAGGAGACTGCTTTTCGCGCCCTCCGGAATGCTTTGGTGGGGGCTCCGCCGTTGAATTACCCCGATTTTTCACAACCCTTCTTGCTCGATACTGACGCAAGTAACACGGGCATCGGGGGCGTGCTGTCCCAGCTCATTGGGGGCGTAGAGCATGTGGTGGCTTACGGTAGTCGGGTACTGTCTCCAGCCGAACAGCGGTACTGCGTTACCCGTCGGGAATTATTGGCGATTGTTTATTTCATTCAGCAGTACCGCCCGTATCTGTACGGTCGGCGGTTCACCGTCCGTACAGATCATGCGGCCCTACAGTACGCCCTGCGGGTTCAACAACCATCGGGCCAGTTGTCTCGATGGTTGGAGATCCTCCAAGACTATGACTTTGTCACCACATATCGTAAGGGTGTCCGCCACACGAACGCTGACGCCCTGTCACGATTGCCACCCACTTCGGAGTGCGCGTGCCTGTTGGGTTCGGGGCGTTGTAGGCCCCCGAACGTCACCACCGATTCGGTCCTCGTGGCCGCTGCCGATGCACCTTCGGCTTCGGTTCCTATCGAGCAAGAAGGGAGGGATTCGTTGCTGGGGTTGCCGGTCGCGGAATGGGGACGCCTCCAAATGGAGGACACCTCCCTCCTCGCTTTGCGCCGTCGCGTCGGGGGGGCTGGTCAGGGGGTGGAAAACGTTGACTCGTGGGGGTTGTTCCAGGGTCTTTTGATGCACTGGAATGGAAAAACCCGGCGCCAGCGGCTTGTGGTGCCTGCTGCTTTAAGGGGTAAGGTGGTATGGGCTGTTCATGAGCGGCTTCTGCACTTGGGGGTTCACAAGACCTTTGCCACGCTCCAGCTGGATTTCTTCTGGCCAGGCATGGAAAAGGACGTGGGGGATCTCTTGGGGTCACTGTTGTGTATATGCCCCCTTTTTATTTTTTTTTAATATTAATTTTTTAAAGAATTATTCTGCCAACATAGATAATATCGTTTTTTTTAATAGACGCGGCCACGTGGGAACGAACACGCCCCCACACTTCCACAGAGGCCCCCACACTTCCACAGATGCGCGCATACCTCATTTCAAAGGAGAGAGGACATGAAAGGGGGGGCAATAAGGTAATAAAAACTCCCCTAAATTCACACAAGAGGAACAAGGGAGGGGGGGAATTGCAGGCGGGGGGGGGGGGGGGTCAGCAGGACATCGTTTTGTTAAAAAAAAAACCACAGAACCAGGCACCATGGAGTAAGAGATAATTATATTCTGAACAAAGATAAGCCGGGATATCAGATTAAATAATCACAAGAAGTCAAATAATAAGTACGGAATTAAAGTAGAAGAGGAATCAAGGGCGGAGAAGGCTCTCAAAATTAACCAAACACAACACCCATGGGAAGCGAGCAACACGGCCGCCTTTGTCTTTCCGAGAGGATCTCCACACACAGGCACCAAGCTAGGAAATGACACCCATAAAGGGGGCAATGGCTCAAAGGAAATTAACACGTCTTCGAATAAATAAGCGCATGCGCCGGGTGCTCCCACCGTGGAAACAACCGCCTTTGTCTCCCCACAACACGGACAAACACGCACGCGAAACACACGGACGGACACACACACGGACGCAGATGGTCCACCCCCACAGGAAGGTTTTATGACACAGCTTTTGAACAACTCGGGAAGCCGAGTGGAATTTTCCGATATAAACCGAAGGAAAATCCATACAACTCAGATCGACAGGGGCTCTGGCCTCCATCACAGATCGTCAGGGGCTCTGGCCCCCATCACAGAGATCGACAGGGGCTCTGGCCCCCATCACATATCGTCCGGGCTTCGGCTCCAACACACATATCATCCGGGCTACGAGCCCATCTTCGGCTCCACCACAGATCGACAGGGGCTCTGGCCCCCATCACAGATCTCCAGGGCTGTGGCTCCATCTCTCCTTGTCGCCGCCAACGAAGAAGCTCCTGTCATTCAGAATGACGAGGTTTGCGGAGTAGCGACGCGTAGCTAAAAGCCGAGGTCTGCACCACCTGAGAAGAATCGCTACTCTGAGTCGCAGAGCTGCGAGTGAAGCCAACAAAGACGCCAACGTCCACCCTGCCACGAACGAAGCACCGCTCCTCGTCAGAGTGACGACCAGCGAACAACCCGCAGGAAAGGCGGAGATCGCTGAACGAGCGCTGACCGTGCCCACCTTGCGCCTCCGTGCGCCACCGCGCGCCATCGAGC
Source organism: Lethenteron reissneri (assembly GCF_015708825.2). NCBI lineage: Eukaryota > Metazoa > Chordata > Hyperoartia > Petromyzontiformes > Petromyzontidae > Lethenteron > Lethenteron reissneri. Next base: position 4,377,199 of record NC_083842.1, on the reverse strand, counting down.
GACAACGAGCGACACCTTGCGCCACCGAGCGACACCGAGCGACACGAGCGACCGAGCATCTTCAAGGACAGCATCGTGCCAACTCGTCATCTAGCAGTAGAAAGAGAGAGCGCACGAGCAGCACCAAGCCCCCGGAACCATCAAGCGCCAAGCAAGCAAGTTTCTTCAAGGAACATCGTGCCAACGCCGCTCAATCCAGCAGTGGAGAGAGAGAGAGAGAGCAAAAGCCGAGCGACACGCCGAGCGAGGGAGCAGCAGGAGCTGTTCGTATCCTCCCACACCACATAAGCTAACGACACAATTAATATTACGAGAGGACAACGCACACACAGCACGCACACGAATAAGACTTTCAAAAAGTGATCTTTGCGTTTCAAAAAGGGTTGCCATTTCGAGGTGGTGCGTTCAATATCAACTGATCGTGCAAAGCAGTTGCTGCCGTCGAGTTGCATGAATAAGAAATGTTTTAGTCATTCATTTTCGTTAACTGCATAATTTCGCCAATGAAGAAGTATTTTTAGTCATTCAATTTCGTTAATTGCATAAGATTGCCCATGAATTTATTGACGTATACTCGCTTTCGCATACTAGAGTGTCATGTGCTTGTTTAGAATTAAAATTGCTTAACACCAACTGTTCGAGTGCTTCTTTCCAAGTCCATGCAAAACTGTCTTATTCTTGACAACTGTATCCTGTGATGAGATCTGAACCTGGAGAATTAAAATAATATAAACACACTAAGATAATCAGTAAATGTTTAATCGACGATAATCGTGTTATCCTGATTGATATAACCCTGGATTAACGAAACCAAGCCTAATTAACATAACTGCACACATTAACATAATCGCAAACATCTGCATAAATTACTACGATTATCATAATTTATGCATATAATTACACGCATTATCATAATTTATGCGTATTAATACACACACTATCATAATTAATGCGATTTGCGCATTTTTCGGAAAATTATTAATTTTTTTATTTTTATCAAATTTCATAATACCAACACATACAACATAATGGGTGGCGTCGTCCGGGATCTCTCACAGACAGTGTTTTGCATGGATGATGGAATGAATCACTTCGTGTTAACCAGAATATCAGGATCGAACATTGCATGGTAATTGTGAACGGGCGGAAAACAAAAAACGCCCTCTAAGGTTAAAACCCAGAATAGCAGGTTAAAACAGAGACAGTGGAATTAAGATAATATCGTATCAAACCAATTGCATCCTGTGATAAATGGTGTTAGAGGTACGCACTCTGAATCGGAAAATAACAGATAGCTCGAGTCGAATTGACTACACTCTGTGAGATAATTGTTTTATATGCACTCTGAAAGGGAATGTCAAAGTAACTCCCGCCACACCTTGAGATGCTGGGATTAAGAATAATTTTTGAATGGGTTACGGGATACGGGGAGCTCGTATTTAAACGTACCGACCAATCTGTTACAAAGCAGTACAGTCAGAGAGACATATGGGAAGGGAGCTGTATCGATAACACGAACACACCTCGGGGGAAACTAATTGACTGGATAAAATGTAACGAAGGCGAACACGATGCAAAAACTGCAGAGAAGGCAGGACAGGACTCATTCCTTCTCACACAGGCATACAGACAGGGATTGTGGAATGAGGGAAAGTTTGGAAAGGAAACGGGAGAGAAATCAGTGCTCGCGACACCAGCGAAACTCACAGACGTGGATCCACAGAATAAATATGGAAGTGACATTAAATCACACTCTTGGGTACGTGGACAGAGTCCAGGGATTGATCGCACAAAAATTATGGATATCGAACAAAAAATCCTTGACAAAGGGAAACCCTCACAATTCGAGAGAGGGAGGAAAAATGTTAAAATAAAGTCGACAGGACATGCTCCACTAAGGGCAGAGGCAAAAACTGAAGGGAAATGGCAACACGCCCGACACGGCACAGACCAAAGTGACAGATTGCCTGATGATAACTTGTTTTATGATGACGCTGTCGGCGATCAACTTTCGGAATACCTATTCACCAGTAAAACCCTTAAATTGATGGACAAGGCTCTAGTCAGAATTCCCGATTTTGACCCCCACAATAAGACTATGGATATCCACACACATATCGCAACCGTAGAAGAGGAGGCAATGATTAGAGGGCTGAGGAGACGGGATGAAAAAGCGAGTTTGTTGAAACGGACCTTACATAAAGAATCTATTCCATGGGTAAAGTCACTACCACACAAGGTTAGAAATGATTTTAAACAATTGAGCCTGGCAGTGATTCGGAAGTTTGGAGAATATTCGACACTCACTGAGGGGTTTTATGCTGTAAAATCGATGACCCAGGGCATGGACCAAGATCCACGTGACTACCTCGTCCAATTTAAAAGAGCGTATTACGCAGGCGATGTGAATCAATACCACGAAGGAGATAAAATGTTCAAAATTATGTTTTTTGAATCCTTGAGCCCAGAGATTACAGAAAGGGTGAGAATGGTTTTGAATCCAGAAACCGCATCCTTACGCCGCATAGAGAGCAAGGCGTACATGGCATGGTTATACAGAGCTAAGAATCATAATTCGGATCCAGAACACAGGGAGAGGGATGAGGAACCCAGCCTCTCAGAGAGGAATAAAAATCACCGAGCAGTCCCACCATGCAGGACGGAGCAGAAACGCACGCACACATGGCAAAATAACCCAGAGAGAGGTTGGCACGAGAATGAGAGCGGCACAAAGCCGAACATTCAGGAGAATCGCAGGAGGGGGAGGTTCAGAATAGAACCATACCAACACCCCATGCCACGACACACACAAGATCAAAATTACCCACAAAGATGGCGAGGTAACAATCCAGGAAAAATTTGGCACCCAAATGGGAGAAATACTGGGCTAAAAATGTACGAGAAACGCAGGAGGGAGAGGTTCAGAGCAGAACCATATCAACACCCCATCCCACGACACACGCAAGGTTCAAATTACGCACAGAGATGGCAAGATAACCACCTAGCGGGAAGGTGTTACACAGACCGCGGAGGTATGGATGCGAACATTCAGGAGAATCGCAGGATGGGAGGTCAAACACAATCGATCCAATTCCGACCAATTCCTCCACCGGCTATACCAAGAGGGAATAGAGGAATAACACAGAATGCGGTCCAAATACGTGATGAACCATCCACAGTGAGTGCGAGCGAGCGGCCAACACGCGCCCCACCCGCCGAGGTGTTAAACCCTGAGCAGGCTGCAAGTGACAGGGCTGAATTGAAGTGTGATCGGACGGTGGATAGCAGACAGCAGAGACAAAGAGAGAACACAGAGACACGCCCTGAGGAGCGCAGGCGTGAGCCTTTGAATGGAAAATATCCAAAGGAAACCAAAATGTATGTGGATCGGAGTGCTAAAATGGAGACGAATGTTCATGACATATCAGGAATGGTGTTGGAATCTAACACACTCGTAAAAACAAAGAGGGCAACATTACGAGGCACAGAATTAAGTCGACACACTGACTCGGCAAATGTGCATGTAATCGCAGAGAGAGCGAATGCCACGAACCAAGTGTCAAAGTGGGTCGTGTGCGCGAATTCTGGTTACGTGCAGCACAATTTTTCACCACACACTCCCACGACGCGAGAGAGTGAGAGAGGAAACTACAAAAACGAACCCGAAAACCGTGATCAAATTATCAAAGTGATAAGTGGTAAACCAGGCAACATGAGGAAGGTAACGCATAAATGCGTTCGAAACCGCTACCTAGCGTTTCCCAGGATTTAACAAAAACAAAAATGAATGTTCGTCAGAGTTATGATGTATGAGAACCGATGTAACGCAATATCGATGTTAACGTGTGTTATTTTCTTTGCTTAATTCAAATGTAACCAGGATTTAACAAAAACAAAAATGAATATTCGCCGGAGTTATGATGTATGAGAACCGATGTAACGCAATATCAATGTTAACATGTTGTTATTTTCTTTGCTTATTTCAGATGTAACCAGGTTAAGATTGTAATACGTGCACGCGCGTCGTAAGAAATAACCGCCGAGAGTAAGGGCGGCTGATGGGATGCATGACATAAAAAGGGGGCATTACTTTGTTTGAAAATTCGCCAGTGGCCAAATCGACCCCTGATAATTTTCAAAAGGGCGGACTGTTGTGTATATGCCCCCTTTTTATTTTTTTTTAATATTAATTTTTTAAAGAATTATTCTGCCAACATAGATAATATCGTTTTTTTTAATAGACGCGGCCACGTGGGAACGAACACGCCCCCACACTTCCACAGAGGCCCCCACACTTCCACAGATGCGCGCATACCTCATTTCAAAGGAGAGAGGACATGAAAGGGGGGGCAATAAGGTAATAAAAACTCCCCTAAATTCACACAAGAGGAACAAGGGAGGGGGGGAATTGCAGGCGGGGGGGGGGGGGGTCAGCAGGACATCGTTTTGTTAAAAAAAAAACCACAGAACCAGGCACCATGGAGTAAGAGATAATTATATTCTGAACAAAGATAAGCCGGGATATCAGATTAAATAATCACAAGAAGTCAAATAATAAGTACGGAATTAAAGTAGAAGAGGAATCAAGGGCGGAGAAGGCTCTCAAAATTAACCAAACACAACACCCATGGGAAGCGAGCAACACGGCCGCCTTTGTCTTTCCGAGAGGATCTCCACACACAGGCACCAAGCTAGGAAATGACACCCATAAAGGGGGCAATGGCTCAAAGGAAATTAACACGTCTTCGAATAAATAAGCGCATGCGCCGGGTGCTCCCACCGTGGAAACAACCGCCTTTGTCTCCCCACAACACGGACAAACACGCACGCGAAACACACGGACGGACACACACACGGACGCAGATGGTCCACCCCCACAGGAAGGTTTTATGACACAGCTTTTGAACAACTCGGGAAGCCGAGTGGAATTTTCCGATATAAACCGAAGGAAAATCCATACAACTCAGATCGACAGGGGCTCTGGCCTCCATCACAGATCGTCAGGGGCTCTGGCCCCCATCACAGAGATCGACAGGGGCTCTGGCCCCCATCACATATCGTCCGGGCTTCGGCTCCAACACACATATCATCCGGGCTACGAGCCCATCTTCGGCTCCACCACAGATCGACAGGGGCTCTGGCCCCCATCACAGATCTCCAGGGCTGTGGCTCCATCTCTCCTTGTCGCCGCCAACGAAGAAGCTCCTGTCATTCAGAATGACGAGGTTTGCGGAGTAGCGACGCGTAGCTAAAAGCCGAGGTCTGCACCACCTGAGAAGAATCGCTACTCTGAGTCGCAGAGCTGCGAGTGAAGCCAACAAAGACGCCAACGTCCACCCTGCCACGAACGAAGCACCGCTCCTCGTCAGAGTGACGACCAGCGAACAACCCGCAGGAAAGGCGGAGATCGCTGAACGAGCGCTGACCGTGCCCACCTTGCGCCTCCGTGCGCCACCGCGCGCCATCGAGCGACAACGAGCGACACCTTGCGCCACCGAGCGACACCGAGCGACACGAGCGACCGAGCATCTTCAAGGACAGCATCGTGCCAACTCGTCATCTAGCAGTAGAAAGAGAGAGCGCACGAGCAGCACCAAGCCCCCGGAACCATCAAGCGCCAAGCAAGCAAGTTTCTTCAAGGAACATCGTGCCAACGCCGCTCAATCCAGCAGTGGAGAGAGAGAGAGAGAGCAAAAGCCGAGCGACACGCCGAGCGAGGGAGCAGCAGGAGCTGTTCGTATCCTCCCACACCACATAAGCTAACGACACAATTAATATTACGAGAGGACAACGCACACACAGCACGCACACGAATAAGACTTTCAAAAAGTGATCTTTGCGTTTCAAAAAGGGTTGCCATTTCGAGGTGGTGCGTTCAATATCAACTGATCGTGCAAAGCAGTTGCTGCCGTCGAGTTGCATGAATAAGAAATGTTTTAGTCATTCATTTTCGTTAACTGCATAATTTCGCCAATGAAGAAGTATTTTTAGTCATTCAATTTCGTTAATTGCATAAGATTGCCCATGAATTTATTGACGTATACTCGCTTTCGCATACTAGAGTGTCATGTGCTTGTTTAGAATTAAAATTGCTTAACACCAACTGTTCGAGTGCTTCTTTCCAAGTCCATGCAAAACTGTCTTATTCTTGACAACTGTATCCTGTGATGAGATCTGAACCTGGAGAATTAAAATAATATAAACACACTAAGATAATCAGTAAATGTTTAATCGACGATAATCGTGTTATCCTGATTGATATAACCCTGGATTAACGAAACCAAGCCTAATTAACATAACTGCACACATTAACATAATCGCAAACATCTGCATAAATTACTACGATTATCATAATTTATGCATATAATTACACGCATTATCATAATTTATGCGTATTAATACACACACTATCATAATTAATGCGATTTGCGCATTTTTCGGAAAATTTTTAATTTTTTTATTTTTATCAAATTTCATAATACCAACACATACAACATCATGCACGCAATGCGCGCAGAGGAAGCCGCCTGCGAGGGGGTCCAACCCTCCGCTGCAGTCCATAAAAGTTTCCCGGGTTAACGAGCTCGTCGCTCTGGACATACTTGGCCCATTTCCCGCTACGCCCAGGGGCAATAGGTATTTACTAACGGGGGTTGAATACTTCACGAGATGGCCTATGGCCTGGCCCCTGGCGAACCAGTCGGCAGCAGCCATCGCGGAGGCCTTTGTCCAGGGCTATGTCCTCGACAAAGGTGCTCCGGAACGGCTGCTTACTGACCAGGGTAGGAATTTTTCTGGTAAACTCCTACGTGAGGTGTGCGACCTCTTGGGTACGGAGAAGGTTCGGACCTCTCCGTATCACCCACAAACTGACGGGATGGTGGAACGGCTGCATCGGACCATCACGTCCATGCTGTCCCAGCAGGTGTCGATATCCCAGACGGATTGGGACCTCCGTATAGCCGGTGTGTTGCAGGCCTACAGAATGGCTCCCCATGCGGCCACCGGATTTTCCCCTTTCTTTTTGATGTATGGGCGCGAAGTTCACCCCCCTGTGGCGACCCAGCTGAAGCTCTCTGCGCCCCAGGCGAAGTCTAACTTGTCCGAACACGTTAAATTTAACATCGCTAAATTGTCTGAGGCGCGGGAAGCGGCCGTGCAAAATTCCGAACTCCGCCAGAAGGCGAACGAGAGGCTTCGGTTGGGGCGGGTGCAGGTGGTCAAATGGAAACCAGGGGACAGGGCGTGGTTGCACTGTCCTCAGGTGCCGCTGGCAACCTCGTCGAAATTGGTACGGCCGTGGCGGGGGCCAGTGGAGGTCGTGCAGGTTTTGCGGCCGCAATGTGTTCGCGTCAAATGGGGGAGGCGCCGGTGGTATGTGCACCCCTCAAGGTTAAAACCATTCGTCACGCCGCCCCGTGGTTCACACACACACACGCATGGCCAAACGTGTGAGGGTGTCGCCGACTCCCCGTCGTCGCTGCACTCGCCTAACCTGACGCCAGCTGTTCCGTCCCCAGGTGAAACAGGAGTGACGGGCCCACGCCCACCAACCCCTCCCGGAGGGGTCGGGGGTCACTCGGCAGCGACGCCTGACCCTCTTGCACCCGGACCGTCTACAACCGTCACTGAGCGTGCCGGGACGGGCCCTTGTGACGGGCCCGCCGCGAGAACGCGCGCCAAAACGTGCAGACTTTTGTGAGGTCGGCCGTTGGGGGGCCTTGCGGACAAAAAGGGAAGGGGTGTTGTGAGGTCGGCCGTTGGGGGGCCTTGCGGACAATGGGAAAGGTGGCGTCCGGAGCGTATATATATGTTGGTTTTGGGGTATTTATCCGGGGAGGGTGCGTCGGGTTATTTTTTTTTCTCTCTCTCTCTCTCTTCCTCTTGTTGTTCTTGTTGAGGTTTTCTTGTTCTTGTTAAAAATTACGCGAGGCACACACACGGGGTTTTCGTGAGGGATGCACCTTTATTCTGATTTTTTTTTTGCAGCCGGGGACGGCTGCGAGCTGTACAGGGAGGGGTGATGTAGAGGTGTAATTGCACATGGCTACGAATGTTGAGGCGTGATTATGCATGGCCACGGATGGCCAACAAACACAAGGGGCGGGGTTACGGCCGTACACAAGGGTGGCGCTCGCACCGACGTCCGCATGTGTATCCCCCACGGGCCCCCCCTTGGGGGCAAGTCCTATAAAAGGTGATGAGCCGAAAGGCTCGGGAGTCGGGACTCAGCTTTAACCAGAGAAGAACGAAGACCTGCCAGTATAGGCCCCGGAGCTCCCCTGGCTCGCTGTCCTTCTAAGGGCCGACCAGGGCAAGCCGGTGGCGTGGCCCCGAGAGCCCAGACGAAGCTGGTCTGGTGACTCAGGGAGCCGGGATCCCAGCTTAACCAAGCTGGGACAGATAGCCTCCCCTAGTCCCGTAGTGGAGGAGTTGGTATAGGCTAGAGGGGTTAGCTGTCGAGAAATCCCTGTAGCCAAGTGACCTGTAATAACTGTGTTGGTGTAATAAATAAGTGTGCCTCCGATCCTGTCGTCAAGCCTCCATATATACTTACTACACTCTTATAAAACTCAACGTTTAACCTACTCACGCCGGCTTGTGCCCGCCCTCACAGTCGGGCATATTTGCGGAATACACCACACCGCCGTTGACCCTGGCCATTGACCGAGCAACCCAACGTTCCTACCAGCTCCCTCCGCAGGACAATGTGTTAAATTGTGTTGTTTTAGGCCCATATATGGTGTAATTGAGCGTGGCTCTGCCCATATAAGGAATATACTGAAATGGGAATCTACGTGTTTTCAACGAGCTCGATGAAACGGGGCCCCGTTCGAGCACGTCCCAAGTGATTCCTGCCACGTGATTTCCGGATCTAAAGAGACGAGTTGTGGATGGCGGGGAGGCCGCCTTCTTCACGCTTCTACCGGCTTCCTCTTCTGCGTTAAAGTCACTTGATCTTCCAACTCTGTCGCGGATTCGTGTGTCCTGCTGCAGAGATTTTTTCCGTTCGTCAGCAGTTGGGGCCCGTGGATATTGCATCCATCTGTGCGGTGTTAGCGCCCTCTCGTGTAAAAACATCTATAATGCGTGATTTATTTATTTGTTTTCATTTTTATTTATTTTTTACCTACGTGACTTTACCGAAAAAACAGAGTATGGATCCTTGCAGTCACGAAAACTTCAAATCTAGAATTGGGTTTCGTTCTTTTGCCTCCCACACAAATGCCGCAAGGTCCATTGCCCGAAACGTCGCACGTAAAATGTCCTTCCCTTTCTATGTTTGTGCGTTAACCTTTGGTGGCATCGATGAATGTTTTGTAGGGCACTGATTAGTCCATGGGGTTCAATAAGTGCCGCCGTACGAGTGGCGAACAGATGACGAAACGCACTGCCAGGACGTCCACGAAGCCATCGCGTGCATGATAGGTTCCCACCAGATAACATTCAACAATCCCGTCGACGCAAATTAATTCCACCTCCTGGACACCACCACACAGGCAGCTGAGGGCCTTTCATGATGCCCCCCCTGAACCCCCCCCCCCCTCGAAACCTCGTGGGAAATGACTGCGCCACGTGCCTCTAAAATTCGCCATCTTTGCTCAATCCACCACCCAATGACTCGCTCACCCATCTTCACTCGACCACTCAAGCGATTCACCCACCCACCGTCTCAATCATCCACTCACCCTCTCGCTCACCCACTCATTAATTCACCCACCCACCGTCTCAACCATCCACTCACCCTCTCGCTCACCCACTAATTCACCCACCGTCTCAATCATCCACTCACCCTCTCGCTCACCCACTCATTAATTCACCCACCCACCGTCTCAACCATCCACTCACCCTCTCGCTCACCCACTAATTCACCCACCGTCTCAATCATCCACTCACCCTCTCGCTCACCCACTCATTAATTCACCCACTGTCTGATTCACCCACTCACTGATTCACCCACCCACCTCACCATCTTCACTCACCCACCCATCTCACTCAAGTCAACCGACTCAACTCTTGCGAATTAGCCTCCTGCCCCAGTGTCTCCGCCGTTATCTCACGCGTGGCTTAAACACAAAATAATCCAGCACGTGGAACTTTCTCATAATCTCAACTCAATAATCTAACCACTCTGCCCGCCATCTCACCCAGCCACGAGACTTCTCTCCTGCTCTCAGAGACCTCACCTGCGGGACAATCTAGTCGTTGTAGACGTTTTATTGCTGTTGTTCTTGATATTATTAAACGATGTAAATCCGTGAGTTTTTCAGTGTTAGAACGTAAGCAGATGCCACGTGGTCTATGCCCCAGTGGGCGTGGTCTATGCCCAAGTGGGCGTGGTCTATGTCCCAGTGGGCGTGGTCTATGTCACTGTGGGCGTGGTCTATGCCACTGTGGGCGTGGTCTATGCCACTGTGGGCGTGGTCTATGCCACTGTGGGCGTGGTCTATGTCACTGTGGACGTGGTCTATGTCACAGTGGGCGTGGTCTATGTCACTGTGGGCGTGGTCTATGCCCCAGTGGGCGTGGTCTATGCCACTGTGGGCGTGGTCTATGCACCAGTGGGCGTGGTCTATGCCTCTGTGGGCGTGGTATATGCCTCTGTGGGCGTGGTCTATGTCACAGTGGGCGTGGTCTATGCCTCTGTGGGCGTGGCCTCGCTCGTCCACTTCCGTTCCGCTCGCTCGGCTCGCTGTTGAGCTCCGCGATGATATCCGACTTCCTCCTGTTTGGGTAAACAACCCTCTGCCTACTCCTCCTCCCCCGCCTCCTCCTCCTCGCCGTCATCATCTTCTTCTTTGCCACCTCGCCAAATCCCCCACCATTATCTCTCTCTCGTCTCTCCACGCTGTCCGCGATCACATCCGCCTTGCCACCTCTCCGGGCAGATCAACCCTCTGCCTACTCTTCCTCCTCCTCCTCCTCACCATCATCATCATCACCATCTTCTCGCACCACCTCGTCTCACCTCCTCCCCTCTGTCTCTCGTCTGCCGCAGGACGCTGCTGGTGAACGCGGGTGCGGTGCTCAACTTCAAGCTGTGAGTCGTCTACGGGCACGAGCAGGAGGAGGCCTCGGTTGTGTTGTTGTTGATGCTCTTGTTGTTGATGATACCGTTGTTGTTGTTGTTGATGATGCTGTTGTTGTTGATGCTGTTGTTGCTGCTGTTGTTGATGATACCGTTGTTGTTGTTGTTGATGATGCTGTTGTTGTTGATGCTGTTGTTGTTGCTGTTGTTGTTGATGTTGTTGTTGATGTTGTTGATGATGCTGTTGTTGATGTTGTTGATGTTGTTGTTGTTGTTGCTGTTGTTGTTGATGTTGTTGTTGCTGTTGTTGTTGATGTTGTTGTTGATGTTGTTGGCTTAACACGTAGTCAGGCTTTCGCGAGCGACATCAACCGTAATGTTTTGTTCTATGTTGTTGGGGGTTAGGTCGCGTACATTGATGTGTCGTTAAACCCGTCACCACCCGACACGGCCGCTAAGTGACGCGTCTGGCTGTCGCCTGGTGAAGCTGGTTGTGATTACTGGCGAAACGTCGGACTCGGATTGTAAATGTCGTGGCTTGGCTCTCCAACACACCGGTGTGGTACACTACACTATACACTACACTATACACTACACTACACAATGCACTACACTATACACTACACTATACACTAGTGCTGTACTAGTACACTACACTATACACTACACACTAGTGCTGTACTAGTACACTACACTACACACTACACTATACACTACACTATACACTACACACTACACTATACACTACACATTACACTATACACTACACTATACATATACTACACTATACACTATACTACACTATATACTACACATACACTACACATACACTACACACTATACACTACACACTATACACTACACTATATACTATACACTACACTATACACTACACTACATACTAGTGCTGTACTAGTATACTACACTATACACTACACTATACACTACACTACATACTGGTGCTGTACTAGTGACGAATTGGCCCCATTCTGTGTACGTGACGACCCTCACTAGTTGGCTGTTTCACGACACATTTATGAACGCGATCTAACACAAACAAAGCCTATTATTGTGCTGTTGTTGATGTTGTTGATGAGTGGGGAGCGGTGGCGCAGCGGTTAGCGCTACGAACCCCGGGGCGACCCGAGTTCGATTCCCGCTCACGGCCACCAACGCCGGCGATGATCCTGTGCCTCCCCTAGGTCGACTCAGCCCCAAATGAGCACCTGGTGTGGTGTGGAAAAACATCCACCACGAGGGGAGGCGAAGGCGGCCGGGCCCTCCCCTAGGTTGACTCAGCCTCAAATTGGTACCTGGTGCGGTGTGTGTAAAACATCGACCACGAGGGAGACAAAGGCGCCGGGCGTGGTGCTGGCCACCCACCCCCTCGTGTGCCACAATGCCGGCCTTCATAGCTGCTGCTGCTACTCGCTATAGCAGCACTTGCCCCAACAGTCTGTTAAGGCTACACGGTGGATATTTGTCTTTGTTGTTGATGTCCGGATTATATGACGCTACCACCCAACCAATGTTTTAGAATGTTGGGCTGGGGAGGGGAGTCCCTCTTAGAATCTCGTGCGTGTCAAATCGACCTTCGTGTCATCACACGGATGCAGGGCGTCTTATAGTCGCCAGCGTGTGTGTGTGTGCGTGCGTGTGTGCGTGCGTGTGTGCGTGTGTGCGTGCGTGTGTGCGTGCGTGTGTGCGTGCGTGTGTGCGTGTGTGTGTGCGTGTGTGCGTGCGTGTGTGCGTGCGTGCGTGTGTGCGTGTGTGTGTGCGTGCGTGTGTGTGTGCGTGTGTGCCCGGGTGCGATCAAGGGATGGCTCCCTATTGGTCAACCACGTTATGTATGCCGATGATTTGGTAATAGCTGCTCATTCAGAAGAGGAGTTGGAGGCGCTGCTGCTGAGACTGGAGCGTGCCACTAAGAGGTGGGGCCTTACCATCAGCCCCACCAAAACCAAGCACCTGCCTGGGTATTTTGTACCATCGGACACTCCACCCCCACAACTCCCAATTGGTGATGGGGCAGTTGTGGAGAGAGTGGAGAGTTTCCCATACCTGGGCAGTGTGCTTATGACCGGCTCCAGTCTATCAGCAGAGGTCTCACTCCGAATCAGTCGAGCGGCAATATCTTTTCATCGGTTGCGTAACGCTGTGTGGAAGCTACCTGGTCTGTCGCTCCGCACGAAGCTTCAGGTCTTCTCGGCCACGGTCATTCCCTCCCTTCTCTACGCTTGCGAGACGTGGACCCCCCTGGTGGAGCATCTTCGCCGGTTGGAAACATTTAGGCTGGCCTGCCTGCGATCCATCCTGGGTTTAACCAGGCTGGATTGTGTGAGGAGCTCACAAATCCTTGAAAGATCTGGGCAAAGTCCCATCAGTGAGCTCCTCCGGCAGGCAAGGCTGCGTTGGCTGGGTCATGTAGCCCGCATGCCCAGCCACCGCATGCCTAAACAGCTTTTGTTCGGCCGGATCGAGGGGGCTAGACGGGCGCGGCACGGGCTGGAGAAGAGATGGAGTGATGTGGTACAGGAGGACGTGGAGCTGAGTGGACTTGCCGATGACTGGTACCAGCGGTGTCAAGATCGGCCTCAGTGGAGGAGGCTCGTGAAGGACGCTACTGGGCAGTTGGAGGCAGTCGCCCTCCAACAACAACGGAGGGCGGAGGAGCGACGCTCACAACAACGAGCGGAGCGCCGGGTGGCTAAAGCACAGCAAGTTGGCACAGTAGGGGGCACAGGTGGTGCATCAGCCAGTCATCTTGGTCATCTCGGTCAGTCGACCAGTGGCATCTGGGTCTGCCCCGTGACCTCCTGCCAGCGGGCTTTCGACACTTCACGTGGCCTCAAGGTGCACTTGGCCTGGCACAAGCATCGTGGTGACGTCACCGCCACTTAGTGGCGAATGGCGGTTGTTGTTGTTGTTGTTGTGTGCGTGCGTGTGTGCTGAACGGGTGGGAACATCATGCCCCCCCTGGTTACTAGCACGGGCTTTTCTTGGTGTTTCCACCCGTGGTGCACCTGGCCTGGCGGATATTGGTACATCACGTGCTGCTCGATGATGGGAACACCGCGCTGCATTTGTATCGTTCACTGCGCCATCAAAGACAAACCGCCCACAGTCCACCTCTTTTCCACTGGCACGTCCGAGCCGTGCCGAGCCAAGCCAGCCCCGGCAGGGCTCACGAGGCCGCCAGATTGTTTTTCGACTGCAGAAGCCGAGCCGTGCCGCGCACGCCTTAACAGACTGTCGGGACAAGTGCTGTTAGCGAGTAGCAGCGCCTGTGGAGGCTGCCACTATGGCACGCCTTTGTCTCCCCCACCGGGTACTCAGTTAAGGCTGAGTCGACCTATGGGAGGCCCAGGACCGATTTATGTGGTGTTGGCCGTGAGCAGTGCGCTCACCGCTATACCATCGCCCCCTGCAGCATCGCGTCATTCGCCACTAAGTGGCGGTGACATCACCACAGCGCATGTGCCAGGCTAGGTGCACTTTGAGGCCACGTGAACTGTCGAACACCCGCCGACGAGGTCACAGGATTGACCCGGGTGCCTTGGGTTGACTGAGATGACTGTGCCCCCTCCTGTGCCAACTTGCTGGGTTTTCTCCGCTCGTTGCGAGCGTCGCTCCGCTGCCCTTCCGTTGTTGCTGTAGTAGCGTCCTTCACGAGCCCCCTGCACAGCATCGCATCTCCCACAGTGCGACACACACACAGCGCCTATCGCACGCCGTCAATTGTCAAGGCTACGGGGGGGGGGGTGCCTCATTCACCGGTATGCTGGATTGGTTTCATGAGCCAAAGTCCCCATCTGGTGGCTTCTGCAGGCATTTCATTGTCGCGTTTCCACCACCACGGGTCAGCCCTGTGCATAGACCTGGCAGAGTCGGCGCCGCAGTGCCTATGAGATGTTAACTACCTCGCCCGGTGTACAGGAGGTCGTGGGTTCGATCCCGACCCTGACGCCTGCTGCTGCTGTACATTGTGAGTCGGCGTGTCTCTCTCCCCGTGGTGGTCGCCACGTGGATTTTTCTCCGTGTCCTCCGGTTTTCTCCTCGACATTTCGAGCTCCATCGCTCAGGGGGCCTCACCTGGCAATACAACACACAGGCCAGTGCAGATTCCCCCGCTGCACATCTCGACCGGGCAGAGCCTCGACACCGACAACTGTGGAACACATTGTGCGAAATATTGAAAACTTTCCCGC
The DNA here is from genome assembly GCF_015708825.2 of Lethenteron reissneri. Classification (NCBI taxonomy): domain Eukaryota; kingdom Metazoa; phylum Chordata; class Hyperoartia; order Petromyzontiformes; family Petromyzontidae; genus Lethenteron; species Lethenteron reissneri. Next base: position 4,361,962 of record NC_083842.1, on the reverse strand, counting down.
GAAAAAATTCTACTTCGGGGCGCTGCCTTGATTTATACTGCAGCTGCGCAAACCAAAATAATATGGATCATCTGCATCATAGTATGTATGTACAGCGATACCTCGGTTCACGAACTTAATTCGTGAACTGACTCTGGTCGTGAACCGAATTGGTCGTGAACCGAGGCACATTTTCCCACAGGGTTCAATGTAAATCTGGTTAATCCGTTCTGACCTTTTTCTTTGGTTTTTGAAGCACAAAAATACAAACAAATGACAATACACATTACTGTAGTAGTGTACAGTATAGTAATGTATAAAGAGAGAACACTAACCTTGCTTGAGATGACTTCTGGCATGGAGGAAGGCAGGTGGGAGGCGGGTGTCACCTGCATTGCTGTTCTTGTCACCTTCATTGCTGCTCCGCACTTTCTTCTTTCCACCATGCTTCTTGGGAGCCATATTGGGAGTCCAGTACAGTAAGCACTCAAACGGGTGAACTGTACAATACAGTAAGTACAGTATTGTACAGTACAGTAGTACAGTACTGTATGTGCTAAAAAGCACACCAAAAATCAAAAAGTCACTGAAAGTGTCTTCACAGTACTCCTTTCTGTGTCTCTGCTTCTCTCCACGATCTTCCTACAGGAAGTCACGACCATGTGACAGCCTGGAATTAGCATAAAAATGGCCGCGGCTCCTGTTCGTGAACCGAAGCGGAGTTCGTGAACCGGAGCATATTTTTATGAAATTTTCTGTTCGTGAACCGAGTTGTTCGTGAACCGGAGCGTTCGTGAACCGGAGCGTTCGTGAACCGAGGTATCACTGTATGCTCAACTTATTTTGCATTCTACGTAGCCAACCGTGCTAATTGGAGCTCCGGGGGAAGGACAACAAACTAAACACAATCCGTTCTAAAGAAATTACTTTTCAATCGAGATGATTTAAAAGTGCATAGCTCCATTGGCTTCCTAATATTGGACGGAAGAGCGTTCCAGACGGCCGCAGAAGCGCATCTGAACGCGCGTGATGTGGTGACCACCACAACTTAACACATTCCTGCGGAGGGAGCTGGTAGGAACGTTGGGTTGCTCGGTCAATGACCAGGGTCAACGGCCAGGGCGTGGTGTATTCCGCAAATATGCCCGACTGTCGCTGCTAAAGGGACAGCCGGCGTGAGTAGGTTAAACGTTGAGTTTTATAAGGGCACCACGGGGTGACCAGCCCCTCCCCACCCAGCCCCTCCCCACCCAGCCCCTCCCCACCCTCCCCACCCAGCCCCTCCCCACCCTCCCCACCCAGCCCCTCCCCACCCTATCCCTCCCCACCCTCCACACACAGACCCTCCTCCACCCTCCACACACAGGCCCTCCCCACCCTCCCATCTCCACCCAGCCCCACCCCTCCCATTTTTGGATGCACGACGGACGGACACAATAATCCCCTGTGGGCTGGTGGAACCAGGTGGTTCCTACCAGTACAAACACAAAACGTAGCAACATCACTCCCTGCTGGCAGACTTTATACGGCCCATCACCCCGTGTGCCACGTGGGGTTGATTGGGGTTTGGCAGGTTCTATAGGCCGTGACGTAAGATGATGATGGTATCTCGTGCGACGAAAGCTCCACGCTAGTTCAGGGTTAAGAACTTAACAACAAACGGTACAAAACCACGATAGCTGTGCAAAGTACAAGAAAAGTAAAAAGATTCCCCAAAAACAAAGAAATACAAACGAAGCCATCCCCGTCCTACCAGACAAGGCCCACTGAGGATTTAACTTATTTTTCAGAAGCGACCTGGCCACACACCGTGTTTATCCTGAGAAACAAACCTGAGACTCGGTGAGGTCTTCTCTGCGTAAGACGGACGCCATGGTGAAAGCTGCGGAGCAGGGGAGTTTAAAATGTCAATCTTCTCCGTGGTTAGGAAACGAAAGGAGTCGGTGCAAGGGTTCGGAGCAGATACGGTGGAGCACACAACCGGTGAGCCGCACGCACACACAGGATCACCACAACGCCCTTGACCACGCACAAAGATCCCCCGTGTAGCCTTAACAGGATGTTGGGGCAAGTGCTGTTAGCGAGCACCTATGACGGCCGGAAGGGCACACGTGGGGGTGGGTGGCCAGCACCACGCCCGACCACCTTTGTGTCCCAAGTGGCGATGTTTACACACCGCACCGGGTACTCGTTTGAGGCCGAGTCGACCTAGGGGAGGCCCAGGACTGGAATCGAACTCGGGTCACCGCGTTTGGAGTGCGGCGCGCTAACCGCTGCACCACCGCTCTCCGCACACACACACACACGGACCACCCTCTCGTGTGCCGTGCCGCCCTGAATAGATGCTCGCTTTACAACACATGCCTCCCACGGGCTTGTGTGGTAGGCCATACGGGGAGGGGGATCTTGATATCTGTGTTGCGCGTGCGTGTGTCCGTGTGCAGGCGATGGCATTCGCGAGTTTCTGCTGAGTCTGCGCTACTTCCGGATATTCATCGCCATGTGGAACATCCTCATGATGCTGTGCATGGTCGTGTGAGTTCACGCCGCAAAACGTGATGAGTAGAGAAAAAGTTAAAGTGATTTCGCTGATCACCGAGTCAGAGGGGGGGGGTACAGCCTGCGACTCGCAGTCAGAAAAGGTCGCAAGTTCAAATCCTGGTTGGGGGTTTGACTTGGCCCCATCATCCTTCCAGGGTCATTAAAACGGTACCACTTTATGGGGCACTCTCACATCATGGTTGTTACATGGCTATACTCGCCCCGTCCCCCCGTCGTAGGAATGTGGAATTTCCACCACTGGCTTGAAGCTGTAACCAGGAGATGAGCGCCCAGCGGTAGCACCTATGTCACTTGTTGCAGTGTTTTGCTGTTCGAATCCTGCAGGCCGTCCTGGTTAATACCGCGGCGTGGCGGACCACGTTTTAAAATGTTATTTATTATTGGGGAAACGTGCAGCAATCGAAACATATTAATCTGCCAGGAACACGAGCATAACAATATCTATATTTTATTATTATAATAATAATGCCTGCCTTCATAAGAAAGCATTGTAGACGTTTCGAGTTAAAGCTTTCGTGACTGCAGGGATTCATCTTCTTGGTTCTTTCGGTAAAGTCACGTAGAAGGGAAATAATAAAATAAAAAATAAAAACATTATAAAAAAATAATAGTATTTTAAAGTAATTATATTATTTTATTATGTTTACATTTTATTTATTATTTCCCTTCTACGTGACTTTACCGAAAGAACCAAGAAGACATTGTAGATGTGTAACGGAATCACGGTGGCCGGCTAGAGGCGCTTGACGGTTGCCGGCTATAAAATGATTGGGCTCTCCCCCCCCCCCCCCCCCCCCCCCCATGTTGTGTTCGTTTCGTTCCAGGCTGTTTGGTTCGTAGCGGAGACGTGGGTGCCATCACCCTCCGGCCCCGTACCCTCTACTCCTCTTGCCGATTTCGCCGAGCCTCTCCCGGTTCCCCCCCCCCCCAAACGCCCTCACCCAGTTACATTTGGCGCCACCAAACACCCAGCCAGCCCGGAAATGTCCGGTGCCGATTTTGGCTTTCCTCGCTTTTACCGAATACAATAGGGGGCCCGCTCGCAGCTGCACCTTCTGAAGAAGATGAAGGATTCTTTTTCTTGGACCAAACGCCGTCAGAATCGTGGCGTTTCGCCGGGCTGAGTGGCACGGTTAACGCAAGTCGACGATGAGAAGTTGCTGTCTGCGAGGCTTTTCATTTCGATGTCTTTTCGCGCGCAAGATTAGAATAGAAGCAGCCAACGTAATCCTACGCACGTGACCGCTAATCCGCATCCCTCTTGAAGACCCCTCTCGTCACCTCTCTCATCTCTTGTTTATGAATTATGTCCGTTCCGAACTGCCTAACGCAATTCAATCCACCAGACAGTTGTTGCGATGCCCACTCGGCTGGGTCGTCCCAGCCGCTCACCCCGTGAGTTGGCGAAGCCTCGGTCATTACTTAAATACAAAAGCCAAACTAAAACTCGTGGCGGGCGGCAGAGGGCGGTGCGGCGCAAACCAGTTGCTGTACTGCACTTCTATGCTTCCATGTTCAAGTGGATGCCGAGTAACCGTCACAGGGGGCGATGGGGAGGGAATTGATTCCACGGTGTGGTAAGTGGGTTGGTGGGTGAATCAACGAGTGAAGTTTACGGGACGGCCATCATTCTAGCGGCGTTAGCAAAGTGGTGACGAGGTGACTGACCACCGGCGAGTCACTGGAGTGAATTGGCGAGTGCCAGATCATCAATTCTTATCTGGCAACGGCAAGATGGGAGGGCTGTCGAGGTTCCATCTTCAATTTAGGTGAAAGAGACGCGTGAAACACCGAAAGCTTCCGTCGTTCGACGCGACCGTAACGCACCATCGTTTGACGCGCGTTGAGCCGCTTGCGTGGTGGTGACGGTGGTGGTGGTGGTGGTGACAGTGGTGACGGTGACGGTTTTCCCGGCGTACTTTTGTGTTGCAGCTGTCCCTTCAGCAGCGACTACCTTTGAGGTCAATAAACGAAACTCCCGAGATGCGTTCATGCCGCACACGTTGATCCGCGACCCACGTCACAATTGGCCCGGTGGCTCAGCAGAATCGCAATGGGTAACGGGTGGAGAAGTTCAACTCCTGGCTGGCGGTTCTTGGCTCGTCACATCGGCCGGATTGCGCTGGGATAGGTGACCACCATCCATGAGACTCCGGTGGTTTAGGTGTTGTAGGTTTAGTTGTAGGATTAGGTGTTGTAGGTTTAGGTGTTGTAGGTTTAGTTGTAGGTTTAGGTGTTGTAGGTTTAGGTGTTGTAGGTTTAGGTGTTGTGGGTTTAGGTGTTGTAGGTTTAGGTGTTGTGGGTTTAGGTGTTGTGGGTTTAGGTGTTGTGGGTTTAGGTGTTGTAGGTTTAGGTGTTGTAGGATTAGGTGTTGTAGGTTTAGGTGTTGTGGGTTTAGGTGTTGTGGGTTTAGGTGTTGTAGGTTTAGTTGTAGGATTAGGCATTGTGGGTTTAGGTGTTGTCGGTTTAGGTGTTGTAGGTTTATGTGTTGTAGGTTTATGTGTTGTAGGGTTAGGTGTTGTAGGTTTATGTGTTGTAGGTTTAGGTGTTGTAGGTTTATGTGTTGTGGGTTTATGTGTTGTGGGTTTAGGTGTTGCAGGTTTATGTGTTGTAGGGTTTAGCTGTTGTAGGTTTATGTGTTGTAGGGTTAGGTGTTGTGGGTTTATGTGTTGTAGGTTTATGTGTTGTAGGGTTTAGCTGTTGTAGGTTTATGCGTTGTGGGTTTATGTGTTGTAGGTTTATGTGTTGTAGGGTTAGGTGTTGTAGGTTTATGTGTTGTAGGTTTATGTGTTGTAGGTTTATGTGTTGTAGGGTTAGGTGTTGTAGGTTTATGTGTTGTAGGTTTATGCGTTGTAGGTTTATGTGTTGTAGGGTTTAGCTGTTGTAGGTTTATGTGTTGTAGGGTTAGGTGTTGTAGGTTTATGTGTTGTAGGGTTAGCTGTTGTAGGTTTAGGTGTTGTAGGGTTAGGTGTTGTAGGTTTAGGTGTAGGTTTATGCGTTGTAGGGTTTAGGTGTTGTAGGTTTATGCGTTGTGGGTTTAGGTGTTGTAGGGTTTAGGCGTTGTAGGTTTATGTGTTGTAGGTTTAGGTGTTGTAGGTTTATATGTTGTAGGGTTAGCTGTTGTAGGTTTAGGTGTTGTAGGGTTAGGTGTTGTAGGTTTAGGTGTAGGGTTTAGGTGTTGTAGGTTTAGGTGTTGTAGGGTTAGGTGTTGTAGGTTTAGGTGTTGTAGGGTTAGGTGTTGTAGGTTTATGTGTTGTAGGTTTAGGTGTTGTAGGGTTAGGTGTTGTAGGTTTAGGTGTTGTAGGGTTTAGGCGTTGTGGGTTTAGGCGTTGTAGGTTTATGTGTTGTAGGTTTATGTGTTGTAGGGTTAGGTGTTGTAGGTTTAGGTGTTGTAGGGTTAGGTCTTGTAGGTTTATGCGTTGTGGGTTTAGGCGTTGTAGGTTTATGTGTTGTAGGTTTATGTGTTGTAGGTTTATGTGTTGTAGGGTTAGGTGTTGTAGGTTTATGCGTTGTGGGTTTAGGTGTTGTAGGGTTTAGGCGTTGTGGGTTTATGTGTTGTAGGTTTAGGTGTTGTAGGTTTATGTGTTGTAGGTTTATGTGTTGTAGGTTTAGGTATTGTAGGGTTAGGTGTTGTAGGTTTAGGTGTTGTAGGGTTTAGGTGTTGTGGGTTTAGGTGTTGTAGGTTTAGGTGTTGTGGGTTTAGGTGTTGTAGGTTTAGGTGTTGTAGGTTTAGGTGTTGTAGGTTTAGGTGTTGTAGGTTTATGCGTTGTGGGTTTAGGTGTTATAGGGTTAGCTGTTGTAGGTTTATGCGTTGTGGGTTTAGGTGTTGTAGGGTTAGCTGTTGTAGGTGTATGTGTTGTGGGTTTAGTTGTTGTAGGTGTATGCGTTGTGGGGTTTAGCTGTTGTAGGTGTATGCGTTGTGGGTTTAGTTGTTGTAGGTGTATGCGTTGTGGGGTTTAGTTGTTGTAGGTGTATGCGTTGTGGGTTTAGGTGTTGTAGGGTTTAGCTGTTGTAGGTGTATGCATTGTGGGTTTAGTTGTCGTAGGTGTATGCGTTGTGGGGTTTAGTTGTTGTAGGTGTATGCGTTGTGGGTTTAGTTGTTGTAGGTGTATGCGTTGTGGGTTTAGTTGTTGTAGGTGTATGCGTTGTGGGTTTAGCTGTTGTAGGTTTAGGTGTTGTAGGTTTAGGTGTTGTAGGTTTAGGTGTTGTAGGTTTAGGTTTTGTGGGTTTAGGTGTTGTAGGTTTAGGTTTTGTGGGTTTAGGTGTTGTAGGTTTAGGTGTTGTGGGTTTAGGTGTTGTAGGTTTAGGTGTTGTAGGATTAGGTGTTGTAGGTTTAGGTGTTGTGGGTTTAGGTGTTGTGGGTTTAGGTGTTGTAGGTTTAGTTGTAGGATTAGGCGTTGTGGGTTTAGGTGTTGTCGGTTTAGGTGTTGTAGGTTTATGTGTTGTAGGTTTATGTGTTGTAGGTTTATGTGTTGTAGGGTTAGGTGTTGTGGGTTTATGTGTTGTAGGTTTATGTGTTGTAGGGTTTAGCTGTTGTAGGTTTATGCGTTGTGGGTTTATGTGTTGTAGGTTTATGTGTTGTAGGGTTAGGTGTTGTAGGTTTATGTGTTGTAGGTTTATGTGTTGTAGGTTTATGTGTTGTAGGTTTATGTGTTGTAGGGTTAGGTGTTGTAGGTTTATGTGTTGTAGGTTTATGCATTGTAGGTTTATGTGTTGTAGGTTTATGTGTTGTGGGTTTAGGTGTTGCAGGTTTAGGTGTTGTAGGGTTTAGCTGTTGTAGGTTTATGTGTTGTAGGGTTAGGTGTTGTAGGTTTATGTGTTGTAGGGTTAGCTGTTGTAGGGTTAGGTGTTGTAGGTTTAGGTGTAGGTTTATGCGTTGTAGGGTTTAGGTGTTGTAGGTTTATGCGTTGTGGGTTTAGGTGTTGTAGGGTTTAGGCGTTGTGGGTTTATGTGTTGTAGGTTTATGTGTTGTAGGTTTAGGTGTTGTAGGTTTATGTGTTGTAGGGTTAGCTGTTGTAGGTTTAGGTGTTGTAGGGTTAGGTGTTGTAGGTTTAGGTGTAGGTTTATGCGTTGTAGGGTTTAGGTGTTGTAGGTTTAGGTGTTGTAGGGTTAGGTGTTGTAGGTTTAGGTGTTGTAGGGTTAGGTGTTGTAGGTTTATGTGTTGTAGGTTTAGGTGTTGTAGGGTTAGGTGTTGTAGGTTTAGGTGTTGTAGGGTTAGGTGTTGTAGGTTTATGCGTTGTGGGTTTAGGCGTTGTAGGTTTATGTGTTGTAGGTTTATGTGTTGTAGGGTTAGGTGTTGTAGGTTTAGGTGTTGTAGGGTTAGGTCTTGTAGGTTTATGCGTTGTGGGTTTAGGCGTTGTAGGTTTATGTGTTGTAGGTTTATGTGTTGTAGGTTTATGTGTTGTAGGGTTTAGGCGTTGTGGGTTTATGTGTTGTAGGTTTAGGTGTTGTAGGTTTGTGTTGTAGGTTTAGGTGTTGTAGGTTTATGCGTTGTAGGTTTATGTGTTGTAGGTTTATGCGTTGTGGGTTTAGGTGTTGTAGGGTTTAGGCGTTGTGGGTTTATGTGTTGTAGGTTTAGGTGTTGTAGGTTTATGTGTTGTAGGTTTATGTGTTGTAGGTTTAGGTGTTGTAGGTTTAGGTGTTGTAGGTTTATGTGTTGTAGGTTTAGGTATTGTAGGGTTAGGTGTTGTAGGTTTAGGTGTTGTAGGGTTTAGGTGTTGTGGGTTTATGTGTTGTAGGTTTATGTGTTGTAGGTTTAGGTGTTGTAGGTTTAGGTGTTGTAGGTTTAGGTGTTGTAGGTTTATGCATTGTGGGTTTAGGTGTTATAGGGTTAGCTGTTGTAGGTTTATGCGTTGTGGGTTTAGGTGTTGTAGGGTTAGCTGTTGTAGGTGTATGCGTTGTGGGTTTAGTTGTTGTAGGTGTATGCGTTGTGGGTTTAGTTGTTGTAGGTGTATGCGTTGTGGGGTTTAGTTGTTGTAGGTGTATGCGTTGTGGGGTTTAGTTGTTGTAGGTGTATGCGTTGTGGGGTTTAGCTGTTGTAGGTGTATGCGTTGTGGGTTTAGTTGTTGTAGGTGTATGCGTTGTGGGGTTTAGTTGTTGTAGGTGTATGCGTTGTGGGTTTAGGTGTTGTAGGGTTTAGCTGTTGTAGGTGTATGCGTTGTGGGTTTAGTTGTCGTAGGTGTATGCGTTGTGGGGTTTAGTTGTTGTAGGTGTATGTGTTGTGGGTTTAGTTGTTGTAGGTGTATGCGTTGTGGGTTTAGTTGTTGTAGGTGTATGCGTTGTGGGTTTAGCTGTTGTAGGTTTAGGTGTTGTAGGGTTTAGCTGTTGTAGGTTTATGCGTTGTGGGTTTAGCTGTTGTAGGTGTATGCGTTGTGGGTTTAGCTGTTGTAGGGTTTAGGTGTTGTGGGTTTAGGTGTTGTAGGTTTAGCTGTTGTAGGGTTTAGGTGTTGTAGGGTTTAGGTGTTGTGGGTTTAGCTGTTGTAGGTTTATGCGTTGTGGGGTTTAGCTGTTGTAGGTGTATGCGTTGTGGGTTTAGCTGTTGTAGGGTTTAGGTGTTGTGGGTTTAGCTGTTGTAGGTTTAGGTGTTGTAGGGTTTAGCTGTTGTAGGTTTAGGTGTTGTAGGGTTTAGCTGTTGTAGGTTTAGGTGTTGTGGGGTTTAGCTGTTGTAGGGTTTAGGTGTTGTAGGTTTAGCTGTTGTAGGTGTATGCGTTGTAGGGTTTAGCTGTTGTAGGTTTATGCGTTGTAGGGTTTAGCTGTTGTAGGTGTATGCGTTGCGGGTTTAGCTGTTGCAGACTTTGTGGGCAGCAGCAGCAGAGTGCAGTGTCCCCATCGGCGATGCTCAATCCACTGCTGGATGGAGGCCTCCTGGAACCACCGCCACCTCCACCGCCGCCACCTCGCGACCCTGCGATGTCAACGGGTCCACGCGACTCGGATTCCATCGCTCCATCTCCCAGCGGTGGGAGCCGACTTCCACCAGAACGCAAATTCCGTTCCTTTGAGATGAAAAAAATGCCAACTCTCAATATTTACGCGATCAAACCCAAACAAAAATTACGGATGATATTATTTGGGTCTTTCGGTAAAGTCAACGTAGATAATTAAATACAATTAATTTTTGTATTAATCTGAGACTTATAAAAATAAAGTGAACTTTATAATAAATTGACTTTAATAAAAAAAATGTTTTTACTTAATTTGAACCTATCTACGTGACTTCTGCAGTCACGAAAGCTTGAAGTCAATATTTCTCATGGGTTATATTGGTCGCGAGAGCCCACGTGTTCAACTCTTTACATATTTAGGTGAAGTATGGTCAAACAACCCAGCACCTACGACGCAATTGTGTACGCGAAGACGTCATCACGCATAGAATGACGTCGCCGCGTACCACCGTGGTGACGTCACGCACGGCAAAGACACCCACACCCCTTGCCCTGACGTCATCGCGCACCGCTTCGCACGACAGCAGAGTGACGCGCACGAATGACGTCACCAGGCACGTCGGAAACGACGCGTGACGTCACCGCGTACGCTTGCCGTGATGTCAACACGCCGAGCCACGCCCACTTGCCACGTCTTGCGCGGTGACGTCACCGCTCCCCCCCTCTCCCGCGCCCACAACGCGCGGCTCCCATTGGTCCTCCCCGCGGGGTCACGCGACCTCGACGCTAACGCGGAAGTCGATCGGCGGCGTCTGACGTCATCGTCCGGGTCGCGTCACCTCCATTCATTGGAGGTGGCGCGCGGAATCTTTCCGCGGGTTTGTATCGCGTCACGATCCACGGAATCGATTCCCCGTCCGCTGGGGTTTCCACGTTGAGTGTTCTCATCAGCGAGGTTCGGGCTGCCGCGCCATCACAAACTCAACGCAGCTTTTTTTTTCAACTCAAATTCATCTCACGAGGTAGAAGGCGCACTGAGCTGTGCAGATTAGTTTTTCCTTTAACCCAAAAGCGGCCTGACCACAATCGATGACCCAACAACGTTGGGGCTCATCGTCGCAATGCGCAGATTCATAGCGGCGGCCAAACGCTCTGAGCGCGAGTTGATGTTGATGGTGACTCCAAACGTGGAGGGGGAACCCGGAGGGGCCGCGCAGCGTCCACGCGGAGAGAGACGCGCAAACTCCAAATCTACAGCAGCAGCAGCAGCAGGCGTCAGGGTCGGGATGGAGCCCACGACCTCCTGTACACCAGGCGAGGTAGTCAACATCTCATAGCCACCGTGATGATGATGAGAGAGACACGCAAATCTACAGCAGCAGCAGGCATTGTCAGGGTCTGGATTGAACCCACGACCTCCTGTAGACCAGGCGAGGTAGTCAACATCTCATAGCCACCGTGATGATGATGAGACACGCAAACGTCACATGCAGCAGCAGCAGGCATTATCAGGGTCGTGATGGAACCCACGACCTCCTGTATACCAGGCGAGGTAATCAACATCTCATAGCCACCGTGATGATGAGAGAGACACGCAAACTCCAAATCCACAGCAGCAGCAGGCATTGTCAGGGTCGGGATGGAGCCCACGACCTCCTGTATACCAGGCGAGGTAGTCAACATCTCAGCCACCAAAGTAAACAACAACAAACAACGACAACAACAAACGCGGCGTTGAGTTGCGTCGCGAACACAATGTCCCAGTGTGTGTCGAGCTCTCCGCTGTTTCGTGGCGAGAGATCTTTGGGGTTGAGATGTGTGTTGGGGGTTTGCCGCGTTCCTGCGCCGATTGCTGATGGGACTCCGCTGATCCCGTGAAATAAAGAGCTTCATGGCTCATCGGATTCCTCCTGCAGTCGGAACAAAGATGCTGATGGCGGGACGCAAGACCGCAGTTCTGTTTATGTGACAGCCTCACGAATTGGCTGCCGCGTGGTTTGTCACGTCAACAGAACGTGGACAATTTGTTACTAGTACAGCACTAGTATGTAGTGTAGTGTATAGTGTAGTGTATAATGTTGTGTAGTGTATAGTGTAGTGTTTAGTGTAGTATACTAGTACAGCACTAGTATGTAGTGTAGTGTATAGTAGTGTATAATGTAGTGCAGGGGCGGTTTCTTCATTAGGGCGATTGGGCGACGCACCACCAATGTCATTCAACCACAGAGTCACGCTAGCCGTCACTGTGCCTCTGGATATAGTCCAATCAGCGTCATGTCACGTTCTGTGGAGTACCGCCTCTTTTTGGGCGATTTCACTCCGGCTGAGAATCGCCCCGAGTGGCCCCATAGACTTACATTCAAAGATGTTTATTTTCGACCGGGGGGCGCTGCAATGCATTCTCTATGGCTTCCGGGAGGGCTCGAACGTGCTTACGTCATCATACGTGCTTACGTCATCAAACGTAAGCACGTTTCATCCAACAATATAATTTGTCGCCACCGAGTGGAATCTTTAATAAAAGAAACTTGAGTGGATTGTATTAATAGTGAGTATAGAAACAAACAAGATGTATTGTAAGAGTCACTTTATTTTTCATTAATATTAAAGAAGTGAAGTTGCCTTTACATGCTTAAGCTGTTAATTTATCCATTGCATGGGTGGACCTTATCCTTATCAATCATCCAGACATTTGCCCCCCCTGAGAGATTTTGCAGGAGCCGCCACTGATGTAGTGTATATCTTCTTGGTTCTTTCGGTAAAGTCACGTAGAAGGGAAGTAATAAAATAATAAAATAAAACATAATAAAATAATTTTATAATGTTTTATTTTTATTCTTTTATACGTGACTTTACCGAAACGTGACTTTACCGAAAGAACCAAGAAGATGAATCGCTGCAGTCACGAAAGCTTGAAATCGAAATGTAGTGTATAGTGTAGTATAGTGTGTAGTGTATACAGTAGTGTAGTGTATAGTGTAGTGTATAGTTTAGTGTATAGTCTAGTGTATAGTGTAGTGTATAGTTTAGTGTATAGTGTAGTGTATAGTGTAGTATACTAGTACAGCACCACACCGGTGTGTTAGAGAGCCAAGCCACAACATTTACAATCTAAGTCCGACGTTTCGCCAGTAATCACAACCACCTTCACCAGGCGACAGCCAGAGTAGCGAAAAAACCCAGATTTGCATTCGCCCGTATCGATTCAGGAATCGTTCCGCTTTGTAATCGTTGAATCGATCGGGTGTGCGTGTGAGCGGGGAGTGGGGTTCTTAACGAACCCATCAGCACCATCGCCGCTGCCGCGTCAACTCAAACAAGAGCCCCTCCTCACGACCCTCCACCTCATCTCACGCTCACCGCCGGCCCGTCAGCATCGTCATCATCATCTTGCTGCTGCTGCTGCTGCGGTGGTGGTTGTTGTTGTAAGGGAAGTCTACGAGCAGAGTGAAGTGAACCATGGCGCTTGTTCCCGAGGTGGTGTTCGTGCTGGGAGGACCCGGAGCTGGGAAAGGGACCCAGTGTGAGAAGATCGTCGAGGTGAGGATGAGGTGGTGGAGGTGGAGGGGGTGGTGGTGGAGGTGAGGGAGGGTGGAGGGGGTGGGTGATGTGGATAAGGATAGAGTGGGGTGGTGGAGGTGGTGGTGGTGGAGGTGAGGGAGCGGTGGAGGTGGTGGTGGTGGAGGTGAGGGAGGGTGGAGGTGGATAAGGATAAAGTGCGGTGGTGGAGGTGGTGGTGGTGGTGAGGGAGCGGTGGAGGTGGTGGTGGATGAGGTGGATAAGGATAGAGTGGGATGGTGGTGGTGAGGGAGCGGTGGAGGTGAGGAGGAGGCGGTGGAGGAGGTGGATGATGGATGAGGTGGAGGTGGATAGAGTGGGGTGGTGGAGGTGAGGAGGTGGGAGGGCGGTGGAGGTGGGAGAGTGGTGAAGGTGAGGTAGCGGTGGTGGAGGTGGAGGTGGGAGAGCGGTGGTGGAGGTGGTGGAGGTGGTGGTGAAGGTGAGGTAGCGGTGGTGGAGGTGGTGGAGGTGAGGGAGCGGTGGTAGTGAAGGTGGTGGAGGTGGGAGAGCGGTGGAGGTGGGAGAGTGGTGGAGGTGGTGGAGGTGGTGGAGGTGGGAGCGAGGAGGGGGTGAGAGTCTGGTGCAGGCTGTGTGTGTGTGTGTGACACGTGGTGTGTGTGTGTGACACGTGGGGTGTGTGTGTGACACGTGGTGTGTGACAGTGGTGTGTGTGTGTGTGACAGTGGTGTGTGTGTGTGACACGTGGTGTGTGTGACAGTGGTGTGTGTGTGTGTGACAGTGGTGTGTGTGTGTGACAGTGGTGTGTGTTTGACACGTGGCGTGGTGTGTGTGTGACAGTGGTGTGTGTGTGTGACAGTGGTGTGTGTGTGACAGTGGTATGTGTGTGTGTGACAGGGTGTGTGTGTGTGACAGGGTGTGTGGGTGTGTGTGACACGTGGTGTGTGTGTGACAGGGTGTGTGTGTGTGTGACAGTGGTGTGTGTGTGTGACGGTGGTGTGTGTGTGACACGTGGTGTGTGTGTGTGTGACATGTGGTGTGTGTGTGTGTGACATGTGGTGTGTGTGTGTGTGACACGTGGTGTGTGTGTGTGTGTGACACGTGGTGTGTGTGTGACAAGGGTGTGTGTGTGACAGTGGTGTGTGTGTGACACGTGGTGTGTTGGTGTGACAGTGGTGTGTGTGTGTGAGACAGGGTGTGATGTTGTGTGTGTGACACGTGGTGTGTGTTGTGTGTGACAGTGGTGTGTGTGTGTGACAGTGTGTGTGTGACACGTGGTGTGTGTGTGTGACAGTGTTGTGTGTGTGTGTCACACGTGGTGTGTGTGTGTGTGACAGTGATGTGTGTGTGCGTGTGTTGTGTGTGTGTGACACGTGGCGTGTGTGTGACAGTGGTGTGGTCTTGATGACTCACACACACAGATCCCCGTTGTACGCCCTGAGACTTGTGGTGGGGCAGGAGCTGTTAGAGGAGCGAGTGGCGAGCATCTGTGAAGGTCGCCACGGCGCACGAGGTTGGGTGGGTGACCGGCACCACGCCCGGCCGCCTTTGTCTCCCCCGGTGTCGATGGTTTCCCCTCGTCGCCCCGGGGTAGACTCCCTTGAGGCTGAGTCCAATCTAGGGGGTTCAAACAATCGTCACCGGTGTTGGCCGTGAGCGGGAATCGAACTCGGGTCGCCGGGTTAGTAGGGCAGCGCGCTAACCGCTGCACCACCGCTCCCCTCGCACCCACCGTCACGAAACACCCACAGTCTGGCACGTGTGCCCACCCTCTCGCACCCACGCACGCATTCACACATCACACACACATGCACTCCCACGGACACCTTTACAATCCCTTGCACACCCACACATCACACACCCACACATCACACATCCATGCACTTCCACGGACCACACATCACACACACATGCACTCCCACGGACCACACATCACACACACATGCACTCCCACGGGCACCTTGACCATCCCCACTGTCCTGACTGCCAGGGAAGGGACATTCAGAGACGGTGATGCCTTTATTTACTGTAATCCCAACTTTAATATATCTTTCGGTTGTTTGTTTCTGTTATCTAGGCTGAAACTATCACGCTACAATTTGAAAATCCGGTTTTAATTACATACGGGCCAAAGGCTGACTTAATCGTTTACAAAAATGCTAAATATTTTCTGAAATGTGACGATTGGGACATTCTTCCCTGCATTGCTGATGGCTTACCGCAAACACATCCCGCAAACTGCGGCCTCTCTAATAAACAAACTATATAAAACTACATCCTAGAAGAACTCCTCTTGCCCACCACTCTTGCAACAGCGCGTTAAACCGCTCGACGCAGGGAGTTTTGCGGTTCGAGCACAGCGGCCGCCCTGGTTAATACCGCGGTGCGGATCGACCGTAAAGCACCGATGAATCGGCCGCGATAACACTCGAAAGCTCCGCACCGCTAGATTCATTGCCAGGCAGTCTCCCCCCCCCCCCCAATCCGCGTACTAACCAGGCTGAACCCCCGCTTAGCTCGCCGCGAGCCGGCGCTATTGGGCAAGGTTCCACGTGAATTTGTCGTGGGCGTTGGCTGTGCGAGTCGGGAGGTTATTTGCAGGGAGCGAGAGTCGGGGTGCGCCGTGGCTGCAGGCAAGGGCGGTGTGCGTGCGTGCGTGTCTTGTGTGTGTGTGGATGGATGGATACGACTTCAAAGTGACCAGACGGGTTCGAACTCTTGCGTCCTGTGCAAGTGAACCGCACAGAAACAGGAATGGACACGCTGTGTGGGATGCCATCAAAGGTTCGGATTTTTCGGTCGGTGTTATAGGGTCGGTGTTATAGGGTCGGTGTTATAGGGTCGGTGTTGGGGTCAGAGTCGGTGTTAGTGTCAGGATCGGTGCTAAGGTCAGGATGAGTGTTAGTGCCACAGTTTGGGTGGTTCTGGACTTCATTTGGCAAAATGCCAGCCCTGAGAATTAAAGACTCATTCGATTACCACGACATTTACACTGTGGCTATGCGCGCGTGTGTGTGTGCAAGTGGGTGTTGTGCCGTGTGCGTCTGCATGTCTGTTCTGCCGTGTGTCTGTGTGCGCCCGGTGTGTTTCCACGTCTCTCTCCGTGCGCTGTGAACGTGCGTGCGTCTAAGTGCGCACGTGAAAGTGTTCCGCAGGCCTCTGCACCGCGTGACGCGTCCCCTGTACGTCTGACTAAGTGGCGCGTGCTTTGCTCTGCGCTGTTGAACCCTTGGCAGACCTTTGGCTACACACACCTGTCTGCGGGCGACTTGCTGCGGGCAGAGAGGTCGCGGAAGGGCTCCGAGTTCGGCACCCTCATCGAGAAGTGCATTCGGGAGGGCAGCATCGTGCCGGTGGAGATCACGCTCGCCCTGCTCAAGAAAGTACGGCGCACGTCCCTCGCAGCCGTCCACCCGCTTCCCCGCGGCCCCACGAACCTGTGTCCTCATGTCCCTGCATCCCTGTGTTCCTGCGTACCCACGTATCTATGTACCCATGTACCTGCATCCCTGTGTCTCTGCGTACCCACGTACCTGTGTACCCATGTACCTGCATCCCCACTTCCCCGTGTCCTCACGTACCCAAGGCCTCGCGTCCCCACGTACCCGCGGACCCGTGTCCCTGTGTAGTGTACCCGTGCCCCCCCACGGCCTTCGATGGCCTTCGATGGCCTCAGAGTGGCCTCATTGCCGTGGGTGCTGGCTCCGTGTGTCTCCGATAAGGCCATGATGAACAAACATTTGAGAGAGACACCCATACAGGCCCAGGGCTCGAACCCGTACTCTTCCAAGCGCTGGCTTTGGTTTCGCTGACACGGCCAACTTTGTTGAGCTATCATTCATGGCAGCCAGATTGCTTCTGAAAAACACATTGTCCTGCGGAGGGAGCTGGTAGGAACGTTGGGTTGCTCGGTCAATGGCCAGGGTCAACGGCGGCGTGGTGTATTCCGAAAATATGGCCGACTGTGAGGGCGGACACAAGCCGGCGTGAGTAGGTTAAACGTTGAGTTTTATAAGGGCACCACGGGGTGACCAGCCCCTCCCCACCCAGCCCCACCCCACCCAGCCCCACCCTCCCCACGCAGCCCCTCCCCACGCAGCCCCTCCCCACCCTCCCCACCCAGCCCCTCCCCACCCTCCCCACCCAGCCCCTCCCCACCCTCCCCACCCAGCCCCTCCTTCCCCACCCAGCCACTTTTTTCAAATTTTCTTGCTGTGGATTTTGACACCTGATGATAATTGCTTGTGTTGCAATCGAAACGTCGTGATCATTTTATTGTTTGGTATTTGTATTATTTAATTCTTTCCCTTCTACGTGACTTTACCGAAAGAATCAAGAATATTGCGATTCTGGTAAACCTCCTGAGACCCAGCCTCAACGATGAAACCCAACCCTTTCCCTCCTCCCTTCTCCTCCCCCCTCCCCTCCTCCCCCAGGCGATGGAGGAGACGATGGCGAAGGATCCGAGCAAGAGCCTGTTCCTCGTCGACGGTTTCCCGCGCAACAAGGACAACCTGGAGGGCTGGCAGCGTCACATGGAGGGCAAGGCCAACGTCAAGTTTGTGCTCTTCTTCGACTGCAGCAACGAGGTGAGGCTCTTCGGCTGGAGGAGGAATCCGATGAGCCGTGAAGCTCTTTACTCACAGATGGTCCAAGTAGGGGCGCAGGGGTCAGGGCGTTGCAAACAACGACACAACAACAACAGATGCACGATACGAGTGCAAAGCATAGGGAGGGGAAACAGATCACTTAAACAATACGTTTACACAAATGCAACTCAACTACTACTGTGGTATCTTGCCAGGGAAATCCCACTGAGCTATTAGCTGATTCTTCAGAAAGTTCAGTGTGAACTTGACCCCCCCGCTCCCTCCCACCCCCCCCCACCTCCCTCCCACCCCCTCCCACCCCCTCCCACCCCCCCACCTCCTTCCCACCCTCCTACCCCCCACCTCCCTCCTACCCCCCACCTCCCTCCTACCCCCCACCTCCCACCTCCCTCCCACCCCCACCCACCTCCCTCCCACCCCCACCCACCTCCCATCCACCTCCCGCCCGCCCGCCCACCCACCCCCGCCCACTTTTTCCCTCCCTCCCACCCTCGCCCACCTCCCTCCCACCCCCGCCCACCTCCCACCCACCAACTGCCACCTCCCACCCACCCCCCCCACCTCCCTCCCACCCTCCACCCCCCTCCCACCCCCCCCACCTCCCTCCCACCCCCCCCACCTCCCTCCCACCCGCGCCCACCTCCCTCCCTCTTCCTCCAACCCGGCCTCCAGATTGGCCGAGGCTCCCGCTGGAATCGGCGGCGATGATGATGATGATGAAGTCGTGCGTTGATTGCGGAGCCCACCGGGGACCACATTCCTCATCATCTTCTTTATGCGTCTGTCACGTTCCATGCACTGCTGGATGACCCCCGACCCCCGCCCCCCGGCCGTCCGCTCTCTCACACTCAGGTCTGCATCGATCGCTGCCTGGAGCGGGGGAAGAGCAGTGGACGCTCGGACGACAACAGAGAGAGCCTCACCAAGCGGTGAGAAGTCGCCCCCTTGCGGCTCACCCACTCTAAACTCACCCTCAACTCACCCTCCACTCACCCTCAACCCATCTGTGGTTGGGTCCACCAACCCGCTCCCCCTCCTCCTCCATCCCCGTCTCGGCAGGATCGAGACTTACCTGACGTCCACCAAACCCATCATCGACAGCTACGGCGTGGAGGGGAAGGTCCGCCGCGTCGATGCGGCCGGCACCGTGGCCGAGGTGAGGGCTCCTCCACCCGGCGAGGGGGCGGACGTCGATAAGACTCGGGGCTCGCTCGCAGCGACTCGCTCACAAAGCACGGTCGCTGCGATCGTTGTGCGAGTCTGTGGAGGGTCTCTGCGTGGGTATATCGGTGTCTGTGTGAATCTACGGGTTTGTGTGCGGGTCTGTGGGTCTGTGTGAATCTACGGGTTTGTGTGTGAGTCTGTGGGTCTCTGTGTGTATCTATGGGTTTTCGTGTGAGTCTGTGGGTCTGTGTGTGTATCTATGAGTTTCTGTGTGAGTCTGTGGGTGTGTGTATGCATCTATGGGTTTATGTGTGAGTCTGTGGGTCTGTGTGTGAATCTGAGTTTCTGTGCGAGTCTGTAGGTGTCTGTGTGTATCTATGGGTTTCAGTGTGAGTCTGTGGGTCTGTGTGTGTATCTGTGGGTTTGTGTGTGAGTCTGTAGGTCTCTGTGTGTATCTATGGGTTTTCAGTGTGAGTCTGTAGGTCTCTGTGTGTATCTATTGGTTTTCAGTGTGAGTCTGTAGGTCTCTGTGTGTATCTATGGGTTTCAGTGTGAGTCTGTGGGTCTCTGTGTGTATCTATGGGTTTATGTGCGAGTTTGTGGGTCTCTGTGTGTATCTATGGGTTTTCAGTGTGAGTCTGTGGGTCTGTGTGTGAATCTATGGGTTTCTGTGCGAGTCTGTGGGTCTCTGTGTGTATCTGAGTTTATGTGTGAGTCTGTAAGGTCTCTGTGTGAATCTATGAGTTTGTGTGAGTCTGTAGTTGTCTGTGTCGATCTATGGGTTACTGTCGAACCCTCGACCTCCTGTATACCCGGCGAGGTAGTTATCGCGTGGTAAGCATTCGTAACAAGCGGCGTTGTCAAGGTGTTCACTCTCAATCATTGACGAGCGTACCCATGGCCTTTGACCCTCTGTCCTCTGTCTGCAGGTGTTTGCCGAAGTCAAGAAAGTGTTCGGGAAGAAGTGAGACTGCCCCAGTGCCACTCGGAGCGTGCAGAGTCCAAGGCAGTTGTGAAACTCGGCTTGTTTAATTTCTTCACTTTTCTCTCTCTCTCCTCTCCCCTGGGTCGTCGTCGCTTTCTCGCAAAATGGGATGCTACGAACGGTGAATG
Organism: Lethenteron reissneri; assembly: GCF_015708825.2. Classification (NCBI taxonomy): domain Eukaryota; kingdom Metazoa; phylum Chordata; class Hyperoartia; order Petromyzontiformes; family Petromyzontidae; genus Lethenteron; species Lethenteron reissneri. The sequence goes on along the minus strand of NC_083842.1, from coordinate 4,342,134 downwards.
ACGGTGGTGGTGATGGTGATAATCATGCGATCATTTTTTTAATTCAGGGAAGTAACATTCTGAAGAAGTGTGCGTGAGTGAGTGTGCGCGTGCGTGCGTGGTGGCGTTGGCTGTGACGGTCGCTTGAACTTGTTTGCTTGGGAACATCGTCGCGATCGTCAACATCATCAATATATTTATCACGGTTAGCTAGGTACGGTGCGAATGAAGTTCTACGTACATACACGATCAACGTCACCCTCAACAAAGACAACACCACCAACATCCTTAACATCGTCGTCAACATCATCGTCGTCAACATCATCGTCGTCAACATCGAAACGTCAGTCGTCGCGACACCGTAGAAAGCGCTGTGCCCAGCGCTCGCGTTTCTACACCGGCGCTGCCCGACATCACGACCTCACGCACCTGCAGCTCGGCACAGAAACCCCCCCCCCCCACACACCTCCTTCGCTCCAAACACCGCCTTAGGATCCCGAAAGAGCCGAGCTTTCAGCCGCAACGGGCACGTCCACAACAACTCGCTGGGGCGCGGCAGATAAAGCGGCCGCGTCCGCGGATCGTGTCGTGCGATCGATCCCGAGAAGGCGGCCTGGGTCACGTGACAGGTGGCTGGGTCAGGTGACGGGTGGCTGGGTCACGTGACGGGTGGCCGGGTCACGTGACAGGTGGCTGGGTCACGTGACGGGTGGCTTGGCCGCGGGGCCCCGGGGCTTGGCGTCTGTATGTTTAGCCGCGTGCTCCGAACGTAGTCATCGTTATGTTTCGTTCCGCGTCAAGGACTCGCAATGCGATGGAAAAATAAAAATAGAAATCACGGAATTAACAAATTGGGTGTTAACCCCAGCGGGGCCCGGGGTGGCTCCGACGGCCACAGACGCTGAGAGGCTGAGGGGCTGAGAGGCTGGGTTCCAACCCGGGTCTCAGCCACCCACCCTTAGTGATTGCACCACAGCTGATGGTCTCACCTGTGACTGACACAGAGACCCATAGACTCACATAGAGATCCATAGACTCGCATAGAGATCCATAGACTCACATAGAGACCCGCAGACTCACAGAGAGACCCACAGCCTCACACAGAGACCCAGAGACTCGCATAGAGATTCATAGACTCACACAGAGACTCATAGACTCGCACATAGAGACCCATAGACTCGCATAGAGACTCATAGACTTATATAGAGACCCGTAGACCTGCATAGAGATTAAAGCCGATCACCAATGACTGCACAATTACATTTTTAGTTTTTTTTTTATTGTTGCTTAATTTGGCCAAATTGCAGCTCGGAGAATGACAAATATCAGCTTTGACTGCCATGCAACGCTACTCATCATATCAGGGCACGGTGGTGGGTACTGCCCCTTCGTGTGTGTGTGTGTGTCAAGAGCTATCACTTGAAAGGAACTGCAGAAGGCGTTCCGCAGTTTTGAGAGTGAGCCATGAGCTGCACTCCCAGAGTTTCCGTCTCGCGGTCGATGCAAAGACGATGACGACGACGCCGCATCGTAACACGCCGTTGTAAGAAGACATTCCCCCCCCCCCCCCCCGGAGCCTTTGACGCAACACCCTCTTTCAGATCCGCTCGCTCTGCTGGCCCCGCGAGGCACACACACACACGTGTGTGTCTGTTGAACTTCTTTCACCCATGTGACTCGGGGGCCAAGCAGGGCCAGGCGAGGGGGGGGGGGCGGCATCCAGCGAGTTGGAGGGGCAATTAAATACCGCCCGCGTGTGTTGTGTGTGTGCACTCCATGAACCCGGCGGCCCGAGTTCGATTCCCGCTCATGGCCAACGCCGCCAGTGATCATTATCTGAACTGGTCCTGGGCCTCCCCTAGATCGACTCGGCTGCAAATGTGTGTAAAATCATCGCCACTCGGGAGACGAAGGTGGTCGGGCGTGGTGCTGGCCACCCTCCCCCTTCGCGTGCCGCTGCGGGCTTCACAGGTGTTACTCGCCCCAACAGTCGGTTAAGGCTACACGGGGGGGGATCTTTGTCTTCTTTGTGTGAATGTGCCGGGGCTGGCTTGGCACGGCACCGGCACGGCTCGGGTGCGCCAGTGGAAAGAGAGGTGTCGGTGGACGGTTCGAATCGCAGGGGGTTTACCCAAGCCCTCGGGCGGTGACGTCCGCTTTCCCAGCGTGCGTGCGTCGCTCGCTCTGCGCGTGGCGTCCGTGGTTCTTCTCGTGTTTATATTTTGTAGCGTTTTTGTTGGGTGGCCTTCGTGTCCCACCTTCGACAACTCTTCTTTGGCTCGCGGTTTTTAGTTTAGTTTTTTTTTCCTGCCGGTGGTCACGTACGGATCTCCTTGATTTGTTTCGTCGCGGCGATTTGAAATCGCTCCTGCGTCTTGTTCTTCTTTCTCAGTCCCCGTCGTCAGATCGTGTCGTTTCCTCGCAACGTATTTGGTGCAAATAAAGGTGGCGGTGACGGTGGTCGCGGTGAGACGATGTCGCTGGTGTTGGCACGATGCGGTTGAGCGGAGTGCGCGCTCCTTCGGCGGAGGAGGAACGGCAAAACGACACCGACTCTCAACTCGTGACGCCCTCTCGTCGCGGTGAGAAGACCTCGACATTGACATCTCGCTCTTGAACGTCAATCTCTTGAAGGTCTCGCTGATGAATATCGAACTCAACGCTTAGCTCCTGCACATCCAATGGTGGAGCCAGGATTTTCAGGTAGAGGGGGGGGACAGCCCCTCCAGCAATGAGAAATGATAGAGGAGTTGTTAGCAAGTGACGACTTGTCCCTTGGTTTTCATTCGACGCGTGTGCGGCGATGGCGCGGCCATCGATTGAGGGTGGAATTGGAACGGCGTCGTGTGATCGGCATCGCGCTCGCTGCAGCTGCTGACGCCTCCAGGGAAGTCGTGGGCTGGACACGCAACTGCGCACAATTCTGTGAGTCACTTATAGCCGCTTTGCCCTTACTTATTGACAATTATGGACTCAGACTATTGTCCTATCATCTCATCGAGTCCCTGGCACGTAGTAATATGCTACAGTGGCAGTGGGGGTCGCAAAATGCTGATTTATTACTAATAAACCCCAATGATCCGATCGAAATTAGGGATTTCGATCGGATCATTGGGGGGGGGGGGCACGTTCCACCCCCCTCCGCCAGCGTGCAGCACATCTAGCATCATGAACGCCTACCCCCTGAACGTCTTTCGCATGAACGCCTACCCCCTGAACGTCTTTCGCATGAACGCCTACATCCTGAACGTCTTGCGCATGAACGCCTACATCCTGAACGACCGGGCGGCAGAGTGAAGCCCTCAGTCTCAGAGGTCACGAGTTTCAAATCCCTTTTTGGGCGTAGACTCGGCCCCCACCATCATCCCTCCGGGGGGTCGATAAACCGAGCACCACTTTGTTGTTGTGAAGTCTACAGGCGGTTGTTCCTTACGGTGGGGACTCGCTCCCGTCCATAGGAATGTGGATTTTCCACCACAATGAGCAGCAGGAAACTGGTGTGTTGGGGGGGTGTTTTATATTCCGGAGAAGACGGTGGCCTGCGACTACTTGGGAGCGCGGGCGACGTCAACTCCCTGTGAACGTGCGAATAGCGCAGCCGGGCGGGAGTTCACGGCGTTCGTCAGTCGCTGTCAACGTCGCTCTTCATCAAGTCCACGTGCTTGTACTCGTGGGTCACGGCCGGCTGCCTGAAGGTTCCGTCTAACTGGGCTGGAGCGGCGCAGGATCTTATTGCCTGTCGTCCGTCCAAGGACGATAGCACTGACGAACTTGATCAGGTTGTTGATGAGATCGCCATCGACCAAGACGACTGGGCGAGGAGGTTATGGTTCTTTCGGTAAAGTCACGTAGAATGGAAATAATAAAATAATAAAAATAAAACATAATCAAATAATTCTCACGACGTTTCGGCCACAACGCAAGCAGCCGTCCTCAGGTGAAGACCAGGTCTGTCGGGGAGACAGCATCTGAATGAAACAGCACCGTGCTTGGAGCGTATATTTAATCTGGGTTGGAAGGGGGGGGGGGGAAGGGCGCCTTGACAAAATAATTTGCGTATCAAGAGGAATTTAGCATATTTATGGGAAATGCAGGTATGTGATTAGTACTACTTATGCCCGTGCATTATGCAGGATTAGCAGCATCAAAGGGAGGGGATATGGGAAATGCAGGTATGTGATTAGTAGTACTTTTACCTTACCTTGCCGAGGCCTACCCACCCCACCCACCCAGCCCCTCCCCACCCTCCCCTCCCCACCCAGCCCCTCCCCACCCTCCCCAGCCAGCCCCTCCCCACCCTCCCCTCCCCACCCTATCCCTCCCCACCCTCCCCACCCAGCCCTTCCCTGCACGACGGACGGACACAATAATCCCCTGTGGGTTGGTGTGACCAGGAGGTTCCTACCAGTATGACATTTTTGTATGGCTCAGACGTATGCCAAGGAGGAGTTTGGCAAAGGAAACGAAGCAATTCCTAACGAGTGACACGTGGGGCCGCTGTAGCTGCACGTTATCAATCACCGTGGTGGGGAAAGTCCGGGCCGCGAAATCATTTGTGTCTGGCCCTGCCAAGGCAACCGGGGGCGGTACTCGAAATTCAAGAAATCTCGGAGCAAACCTGGAAAAGCAGCGAACATCATCACGCCTCGCCAAAGAGAAGCAGTTCCAGCCGTCGCATTAGGGGCGAGTTCATTACACGTTTGAGCAGATTTCACGGGCTAATTTTTAAGTTGATAATTTTGTATGGCCCTCGCTGTTTGGAGGGATGAGGGAATGGTTTGTTGGTGTGTACCAGAGCAAGATTTGTGTGACTCTATCCGGAATCAGAATCTTAATTTATCCTGGAGAAATCTGGTGAGATATGAAGCTATTTCACCCCCTCCCACAGATGTTCCGTATTCAATCAGTCAAAGTGTATTGGTCGCATACACAGTGAAGCTGAACATTGCAATAGAATGTCTAACGAATACACAGCAACAATTAAAGACAACAAAATCACGAAACATACGAACGAATCCAAATGACAACCAAGTAACGTTTTAACAACAATCCAAATAACAATCTGTGCATATTTGCATGGGATGTATGAACACACGCATATATATACTGTGAATGATCTGTGCAGCAATCGATATGAGAGTGAGCTTTGTCGAGTACACGGTATGTAAATACGCAGTGTATCGAAACAATGTTCACATTGTGTCCAAAGTGCAAAGTCTCGATATTCATAAGACAGCAGCATGGACTGTGTGTGTGTGAGTGAGGGTGTGTGTGTAGCAATGTGTGTGTAGCAGTGTTTGTGTGTTTGTGAGTGATGGTGTGTGTGTCCGGCAGGCAAGGCTGCGTTGGCTGGGCCATGTAGCCCGCATGCCCAGCCACCGCATGCCGAAACAGCTTTTGTTCGGCCGGATCGAGGGGGCTAGACGGGCGCGGCACGGGCTAGAGAAGAGATGGAGTGATATGGTACAGGAGGACGTGGAGCTGAGTGGACTTGTCGATGACCGGTACCAGCGGTGTCAAGATCGGCCTCAGTGGAGGAGGCTCGTGAAGGACGCTACTGGGCAGTTGGAGGCAGTCGCCCTCCAACAACAACGGAGGGCGGAGGAGCGACGCTCACAACAACGAGCGGAGCGCCGGGTGGCTAAAACACAGCAAGTTGGTACAGTAGGGGGCACAGGTGGTGAATCAGCCAGTCATCTCGGTCATCTCGGTCAGTCGACCCGTGGCTCCTGCTGGGTCTGCCCCGTGACCTCCTGCCGGCGGGCGTTCGACACTTCACGTGGCCTCAAGGTGCACCTAGCCTGGCACAAGCGTCGTGGTGACGTCACCGCCACTTAGTGGCGAATGGCGGTCGTTGTTGTTATTGTTTTAAAATAATAGTGATTTAAAATAATAGTCAGATTAATCGTCACTGTGGTGTTGGCCGTGAGCGGGAATCGAACTCGGGTCGCCGGGTTCGTAGCGTTGCGCGCTCCCCCCCCACATCCCCCCCCCACATCCCCCCCCCCCACATCCCCCCCACATCCCCCCCCACATCCTCCCCACCCCCTTCCACCCCTCCACCCCCCCCACATCCCCCCCCACATCCCCCCACCCCTCCCCCCACACATCCCCCCCAATCCCCCACCCCCTCCACCCCCCTCCACACATTCCCTCCCCCCCCACATCCCCCCAACCCCCTCCACCACCCCCCTCCTCTTCTCCCCACCCCCTCTCACCCTCCTCCCCCCACCCCTCCCCCTCCTGCCCCCACCCCTCCTCCACGCAAAGTGTATTGGTTGGCCATGTTTGTTTGTTGTAGTACAGAGTTAGACTGATGGCCTTAATCTAAGTTGTCTTGTGGTTGTTGTTGTTGTTTGACTTGCATCCCACTGGGATGTTTGCACACAGCGTTGGTGTGCGGTGATTTTCTGCAATATTTTGCCGTCTTTTCTTGGATTTTCTGTTTGCACTTAGTCACATATTCACTTCAAGATGTTTTATTTTTGTTTGTTGCGGTTGCACCCGATTCAAGAGCCGAATGGCTCACAGGGAAATACCTAATCACTGAACTTGAACGCGCCTCTCCTCCTCCCACCCCGCCCCCTCTCACCCCCTCCCCCCACCCCTCCTCCTACCCCGCCCCCTCCCCCCACCCCCCACCCCTCCTCCCCCACCCCTCCCCCCACCCCTCCCCCTCCTCCCACCCCCCCACCCCTCCACCCCCCCACCCCTCCTCCCCCCACCCCTCCCACCCCCCACCCCTCCTCCCCCCACCCCTCCCCCTCCTCCCCCCACCCTTCCACCCCGCCCCCTCCTCCCCCCACCCCTCCCACCCCCCCACCCCTCCTCCCCCCACCCCTCCCCCTCCTCCCCCCACCCTTCCACCCCGCCCCCTCCTCCCCCCACCCCTCCCTCCCCACGTGACGCCGCTATAAACCCGCCCCTCGGCCTGCGAGGCCGAACGGGAAGCGCCAGCAGCAGCAACAACAACAACAGCAGCAGCAGTCGTCAGCAGCAACAACAACAACAGCAGCAGAAGCAGCAACAACAACAGCAGCAGCAGTCGTCAGCAGCAGCAACAACAACAACAGCAGTAGCAGCAGAAGCAGCAACAGTAGCAGCAGCAGCAAGAAGCAGCAGCAGGAGGAGCTGCTGCTGCAGGCGGCGGCTTCTTCCCCACTTGTCAAGGTCCGGGTTCAGACCCCGTAGCCCGCGTTCACATGCACGTGCGTTGCAGAGCGATGGCGGTGGTGGTGGTGGGTGATGGTGGTGGGTGATGGTGGTGGTGTTTCAGTATGATGGTGGTGGTGTTTCAGTATGATGGTGATGGTGTTTCAGTATGATGGTGATGGTGGTGATGATGGTGGTGTTGTTTCAGTAGGATGGTGGTGGTGTTTCAGTATGATGGTGATGGTGGGTGGTGGTGGTGTTTCAGTATGATGGTGGTGGTGTTTCAGTATGATGGTGGTTGATGGTGATGGTGGTGGTGTTTCAGTTTGATGGTGGTGATAGTGGTGTTTCAGTATGATGGCGATGGTGGTGGTGTTTCAGTAAGATGGTGGTGCTGATGGTGATGATGATGGTGGTGGGCCATGTTAAACGCACGTGGTAATGCCACTGTATGTACAGTGTCAGTGCGCCAGTTAAATATGGCTTTATCTATTAATTATCTGACAGTGCTGTTTGGTAAACTCTTTATTTGTTCAATGCCCCCATTGGTTTAAAGTTGTTTTTAATGCACTGTAATGTAAACTTACTTTTTAACTCTTCATGCAATGTACGTCGTGTCGTTTCGGTCAGATTTTATTTTTTCTGTAAGATACTTCCCATTTATTTAGTAAACTTTGAGAGGGACGTAAAGACGGATTTTTTCCCAAAAATCAATTTTCGCTGTCGCGGGCTGGCTTCCGGGGACTGATTTTATAATCGCGGGGTTCGCGGTCGGGATCCGCCAGGCAGCCCCGAATAATCCCGTGGGCGCACCCCGGTGGCTATGAGATGTTAACTACCTCGCCTGGTCTACAGGAGGTCGTGGGTTGGATACCGACCCTGATGATGCCTGCTGGTATATTTTGAGTCTGCGTGTTCAAATAAAGTTTGTCTGCTGCTATAAATGTCAACGCTGTAAGCCACTAAGTTGAGCTATCACTTGTGGTGTGCCAGGTTGCTTCTGGAAAAGGCCTAGATCGAGCTCTGTGTGGGATTCTCTTACCTGGTGAAATAAAACAAATTGTGTAAAAATCAAATATAAAAAAAATACTTTTTTAAAAACCACGCTTTAATGAAATGTACTGTCCGAGCTGCCCCTCCCCCCATCGCCCCTCCCCTCCTTCCATATCCCCCGCCCCTCTGCGTGGCTCCCCGAGGCTTGCCGTGACGAAAGGGACCACGTGGTGATTTACAGGCAACGTGAGTTGAGCGTGGACAATTAGAGCCGTAAAAAAGATTGTTAAAAAATATATATTTTTAATTGTTATGGTAGAATATAGTATTGTCATCAGTATGACATACCTATACCAAGTTTGCAGTCTATGCGACGTTGGGAAGACGGTTAAAATTGAGTTGCAAGATTTGAGGATACGACAACAGACAGAGTGAGTTAAGTATGTAAAATGTAAAAAATATATATTTTGGATTTTTTATGATAGAATATAGTCTTGTCATCAGTGACATAAGTATACCAAGTTTGCAGTCGATGGCACATTGGTAAGTGGGTACAAATTGAGTTACAATATTTTAAAGGATACGACAACAGACAGATTGAGTTAAATAAAAGCGTGCAATAAAAAAGAATAGTATTGACTATTTGAAATATCACGTGCTGTTTCGCTCCGCAGTGGAGGGTTACAGATTGAACATCGCCGTGGTGAGTGGGCATCGTCGTCTTAAATTTGCTAAATATTGGAAAGTAAAAATACTCCCAAATTACCGGGGTAAAACTGGCAGGCCCCCTCCTGATATAAATCCTTGAGCTGGTTTGAGGCTTCCCTGGGTAACCCAGTTGTAATCGAGCGTGGGTCGTCACCACCCACTGCTAAAAAACATCATCAGCCATTCTCTATCCGCTGCTGGATGACCTGTGTCCATCTCACGACCGTGTGATGTCTGTGTGCGCGTGTTGGATTCCTTTCGCACCAGCGGGGAAGGACCGCATATTTTCAACGCCCAAAAGTGGTGCGAAGGAATCGTGTATTTTTTTTTTAGATGTGTAGACGCTGTTCGATGACGGTGGCTTCCTAATATCGGAAGAAGAGCGTTCCAGACGGCCGCAGAAGCGCGCCTGAATGCGTGCGATGCGGTTACCGTCTTAGTTCGATGGCAAGTCAAAGTTGTCGTCTATAGCAGTGTGGCATCTAGCCGTGTGTAGTGTAGAGGGCACCTGAAAGCGTGCCACGCAGTGACCGGCTTGCTCGATGACCTCCCGCTGCTGCGGGAATGACCAGAGCTCGCCTGACCGATGCATCACATTGGTGACCCATTGAGATTTTCTCTCGGTCTGTCTCTCACTCCCCGCCTGCATCTACAACCTTGTGATGTTTGTTTCACGAACCAATTCTATTCATAAAAAAATTCGCTTGCCAGCCGTCGATGAATTTGGTGCCAGTTATTATTCCGTGTGCAGTGTTGGCGCGTGTTTTATCCGCTTCTGCCGGATTAAATCGCTTACATTTGCTTTTTCTTTAAACCTTTAATTGCATCTTACCCGGGGGGGGGGGATTTATCTGTAATCGCGAGACAACTTCACCCCTTTTTAAATCCTTTATATTAAGTTCACTTGCTTGTTTGCTTGCGCGCTCACGACCGTGCAAATCTTTCGGTCGTTTTTTAACCCACTTCCCGTGATCCAATCGAGCTGACATTTTGCACACAGACTCGTTGTGCGTGCCAATTTATTTTCGTGAAAATTTTTTTCCTAAATTTTACACTTTTTAGGAAAAAAATAATTATATTTAATTACCAATTGCTTAATGGTGGCAGCCATTCATCTGACCCATAGGTGGCAGCCATCTCAAGCCAGAGGACGAGAGGACTCTAGCCGCCACGCATATAAAGGATTTATAGTGAAAAACTTTGTTTTTACGGGTTAATTTTTTAGTCTCCAGCTTACGAGGCACACTTTGTTTTCCCCAAACGGGTACATCTTTACGCAAAAGTTGTGGATGCGTGTTATGAATCCTGGTCAGGTGTGCGCGTTTGTGTGTTTGGTCACGTGTGTGCAACTTTTTATTGACCACCGGGTGCATGTTTGGGGTGGATATTACCATGCAGAGCATTGTACTTTTTGTGGGGTTTACTCTGCAACACCACTTACTGCTGAACTATTCACGAAATCGCGTGTTTTGTTTGCGTGAGAACCCTTACCAATTGGTGGTGGTGGGTTTAACGACCCATTTTTTATATTTACGAAATCCTAACCAGAAAAACACCTATGTATGGTGTGTATACTTACAGATAGTCCCCGAGTTACGATGGTGCGACTTACGATTTTTTGATCTTACGATGGCGATACGACAACATTGTAAAATATTTTAAATTTCGTGTGGCAAGCAAACGCAGCAGCGTAAGATTTTATTGTAGTGTTACCCCGATACGTTCAATGCATGTTACAAGTTTTGTTTATAGCAGATAGGATTGTTTCCTGAAAAAAACTTTCTATTAAATTGCAGTTCATATAGGTAGGCTCAGAATTTACCTTGTTTTAACTTTACATTTTACTGTACAATACAGTATTGTAATTAATAAATACATAATACGGTATATAGTTGATACAGTACGCTACTGTAAATTGCTCTGTTTTGCTAAATTATCACCATTCTTTAAGACTCCTGGGTAGGCTAGGCCATCTTCGACTTACGATATTTTTGACTGACGATGATGGGGTCGTCGTAACGCATCTCAATCGCAAGTCGAGGACTACCTGGATTGCATTAACCCGTGTATTTGTGTGTGTGTGTCGCAGGCTGGTGGCGGTGGTTGTCGTGGTTTCCTTATTGCGCTCCAAACCGGGAGTGCCACAGTCCGCGTCCGAGCTGAGTGCTGTCGGAGCTTCCTCTCCACCGAGACCCACGCAGCCATTCTCTATCCACTGCTGCATAGAGGCTTGCAGCCCCGTATTGTCTTCCTCGTAGGGGCTCGCTAACATCGCTGTACCCAGGTGAGCATTCCGTTGTATGGCTACACAGGGGATCTTTGTCTCTGTGTTTTATCTTCGCCGAAATATGCATTTTTGAACTGGTGAAAAAAGTTATTACTTCGGTAATAGAATTGGTATGGGCCTGCCAGCTTATCGGTAGTGCGATGCAGCTCGCAATGGAGAGGTCACACATTCAAATCCGGGGTGGGGGGAGCGGGGAGGTTGACCCGGCCCATCATCTTTCTCTCCCTGGGGGTCGATAAAAATAGCACCACTTTGTGGGGGAAGTCAAGTGATTTTGTACCGTGGGTAGACTTGCCCCCGCCACACCAATGTGGAATGTCCACCGCTCGTTGCACGGGGCGGTAAAGCGGGAGATAAACACCATGGGGTCTGTCCTCTCTCGCGTGAAGGTGCATTCTGTTCCTATAATTGTACCCAGGTCTCCCGTAGTGGACGTTCGTCTGTGTGTGGGGAGCGGTGGTGTCGTGGTGAGCGCTACGCTGCTCTATAAACCCGGCGACCCGCGTTCGATTCCCGCTCACGGCCAACACCGTCAGTGACTGTTATCTGAACCTGTCCTGGGCCTCCCCTAGGTCGACTCGGCCTCATGAGTAGCTGGTGTGGTGTGTAAACATCGCCGCTGAGGAGACAAAGGCGGTCGGGCGTGGTGCTGGCCACCCACTCCCTCGTGTACCGTTCTGGCCTTCGTAGGTGCTCGCTAACAGCACTTGCCCCTACAGTCTGTTAAGGCTACGCGGGGGATCTTTGTCTTTGTGTTTGTTCCTGGTGAGTGGCTGCCGCCCGCTGTTTTCATGCGGTAAGAAGGAATGAGTGAATTGCAGTGGTACCTCGGTCTACGTCGTTAATTCATTCCAGAAGGTAGGAGGACTTGTAACGAAAATGACGTACACCAAACACATTTTTCCCATAAGACATTAAGGGAAAGGAAATGATCCGTTCTAGAGCGTAATAAATGATATTTTATGTGGCATATTATACATTAATGGGGTTGTCTAAAATAATTGAGACACTACTTAGTACTAAAATAAATGCACATTTTTTTTTACATCACTTTACCTTGCTGAAAATTCACGTTAAAATGACAAAAAACACGTGAAAATTCACAGTTGTAGCAAGGGTTGTGCACTGAACGAGATCTACAGGCAGACTGAGGAGCGGCGTTTTGTTTCAGTCGTGAACGGGGGGGGGGGGGGGGGGGTCTACGCGGGTACGCGGTGACTCATCCCGACCCATGCAAGTTCTAGCAAGCGCGTTGTATCCCAAGCAAGACGTCGTATCCTAAGACATTTTTTCTCGTCCAAACACGACGTCTACCAAATTCGACGTATTCCAAAGCGCTCGTGTACCGAGGTACCGCTGTACTTGAATGTCGCGTTGTTTATTTGGCGTGTTGGGAGTTGGTGTTTCACACCCTTGGAACAGCTTGTGCAGCATTGTGGAGGCTTTGCTTAGTCCTTGTACTTCTGCCTAGGGAGCGGGGGGGGGGGATTAGTGGGAGACCACTTTGCTGGAGTCCCAATTGCTTTGGGATTTGAGTTGCCGATTGGTGTGTGCCGTATCGCACGCCCTTGCATTGTGGCAAACGCCACAATTTTTGGACATGAAATAAATGAGAACCCACTTTAGGTGAACCCCAAAGCTATGAGCGAACGGGGGATTTGTCCTAAAGTGTAGATCTCCTGCAGCTGACGTGATGCATGGTTCATATTTTGGTTTGAACGATTTTTTTTTCAGTCCTGAAAAAAAAATTCAGTCCTGAAAAAAAAAATTCAGTCCTGAAAAAAAAATTCAGTCGTGAAAAAAAATCTTTTGTCCTCAAATAATTTATTTTTTCTCAGTCCAGAAATAATAAGAAATAAATCGCAAGTCATTCGGACTTCCTGGCTTGTTTCCGCCGTCCTGGGTCGCGTCCTGGCGATGCTTGATGCAGTTTCACAATCAGATTGTCTGAGCTCAACGTGCCTGTGAGAATTGATGCCATTTGTGCTCCGGAGCGGGTGCGGTTTTGTTTGACCACGACCCCTGCAGCCGCGAGAGGTCGCTACGTCCACTGAACGGTGACCTCCCCCCCCCCACTCCCCTCGTATTGTGACCATGTAGAGGTTTGCCCCGGAGGGAAATCGCAAAGGCTTCGTATTTACACGGTGTATAAATACAACTGCATCTCAAGACGCCACACACAAACACGGGGCGCGTTTGATTTAGTTACGAGGTCGGTGGTAAGACCCTGTCAGGCTGTGGCTCTGTGCGATTCTACGGGTCTCTGTGAGCTCATTGGCCTCTCTGCACGAGTCCATGGGTCTGTGGCAAGTCCATGGGTGTTCGTTTGCGACCCACTTTGGGTACAGTTTGCATTTTTTTTGAGACAGCTTTCGGATGCGCTTCTGCGGCCGTCTGGAACGTTCTTCCTTCCCATATTAGGAGGCCATTGGAGCTATGGACTGTTAAAAAGTCTTGATTGAAAACTCCAGTTCTTTAGAACTGCTTTTTGTTTACCTTCTCCCGCACCTCCGGTTTCGCACGGTTGGTTACGTACGGTGCGAAAGAAGCTCTGCATACACAAGTACAAAAGCGGTCGCCTCGCAAGCCGCTGTACAGAAACAGTCGGTGCGCTCGGGAAGATTTAAAGGGGGAGGCCGTGAGCTTGGGCTTGTTCTATTGGGGAGAGCCGGTGGAGGGATACGAGCGTTGGGTGACGTGGGCTCTGCAGCGATTGTGTCGTGGTGAGCGCACCGCTACGAATCTGGCGACCCGAGTTCGATTCCCGCTCGCGGCCAACACCAGGTGACGATTGCATGAACCGGTCTTGGGCCTCCCCTAGGTCGGCTGGGCCTCAAATGAGTATCTGGCGCGGTGTGTAAAAGCCACCCAGCCCCTCGTACCGTGCCGGCCTTCATAGGCACTGCTTGTGAGTAGCACTTGCCCCAATAGTGTAATGCTTTCGGGGGTCCTTTGTCTATGTTTAGGTTGACTAAGTGAAGAGATGCCGCTTGGCTTTGATTCATAATAAAGGTGTTTTGGGTTAGATCTCAAAACACAATGTGTCGTAACCCTCCACCACCCGACACGGCCAATCGGACAAAATAGTTCAATACTTTAGCCCCGGGGTGTTGAAGCGTGAAACCACAACATTTACAGTTTTTGAGTAGTACGACGTTTCGCTGGTAATTTCATCCAGCATCATCGGGCAATTTGCCAGAATGGCGATCTAAACCAAAAACCTTTTTTATTATGAATAATATTGGTCGCGAAAGCCTGCCACGTGTTAAACTCGCTTTGCTTTGCTTCGTAAGGAATGGCCAGGAACCATTCTGCTTGTCTTTGGAATGAGGGCCGTGCATCACCGCGTTTGGCAGAATTGCGTATCCTAGATCCACGACTGCTCCCATTGAGAGTCAACTTGCTTTGCCTTTATTCGATCCGCGTCTTGTTTTGTGGGTGAAACCACGTGGCGTTGTTGTTAATCCGGCTGTTACGGATTGACTTATGCAGCTCGTGAAGGATGCTAGTTTTAGTGATGTGTGTGTGTGTGTGTCGCTATTGTAAACTTTTAATCACATTTGTTGGGAAAACTGTTACGTTGTTTATATAGCATTGTTTTAGTAAGTTTTAGAGGGGCTTGGTTTGGCCCGATTTTTTTTAATTTAGTACAGATTTATACTTATAATTTTGATCTGTATTGCTATTGGGATCAAACATCGAAATGGAATGTTTTGAACTTTCTGTACGCAGCATGGACGGGTGTTGATTTTTCTGTAGGATTTTATTGTTTACGCACGCGATGTTCAGATTAGTGTACAATGAACTTTCGGTGTGTCTTGTAATTTTATTGTTTGTTGCGGTTGAACCCAAATCAAGAGCCGAATGGCTCGCAAGGTAAATCCTAATAAATGAAAACCGAAAACTGAAACTTAATTTCCCGCGCTGGAGCAGTCGCACCCAACCGTGTACCCTGGGTCATTGCGGTGTTGCCGTTACGTTTTCTTAACGCTGCTGTTAACCACCCCATTGTTTTTAAATATCAGCGGGGACCAACCTTGGTCGCCTGTACGTCGGTCGATCGACCGGCGGAACCCTGAGCGTCGTAGTCCGTGATTTTAAACTTGCACCGGCGCTGTCAACCTTGGCAGGATGTTTTACGATCTGCCTGCCCACTCTTGGAAACCGTGCCGCTGATCTTGAAGAGGAAATAAAGTCGCGGGGAGAATGTCGCTCGCGGGAGGAGATGGTGTGCGGTAGTAAGCCAGGAAACTGGTTCCAATTTTTTTATTGATAAATGATGAATGCTGCTCCAATGTGTAATTTGAAATTAATAATAGCGCCCGATGGCCAAGCATGCACCCTGGCTTTTCTCGGTGTGCAATGCCAGGTATCTCACCAGCCACTACCTACCGCACACGAGAAGGATGTTATTAATATGAGATCCCAATAGCCTCGGAGCTACAGAAACTAACGACAACATCTTAACCCCCGACTCCCCCCCTCCCCTGCATCCCTCCTCCCTGGCTCTTACCCTACATAATCGCTTGTCACATACAGCTCTCTGCCCACTAGAGTAAAACAGTGTTGCTGCGGTTGTTCCACCTGATGTCGGAGGCTTGTGTTGCCTCGGAAACGGCGTGATTTAGTTATTTTACTTTAACCTTCGTGATTTTAGCGAAAGACCCCGAGGGTCGGTGAGTAATGAGAGGTTTGTTTGGTGCGTGGGGAGACGCGACCATGCACCCCTCCTCGACTCGGTGGCGACCTTTGACATTTGAAAAGCGTCTTGAACCTAATCCTGCCGGAGTGCCGGCCTAATAATAAATCATAATCCAGAACAAGCACACGTCCCCTTCGCGAGGGCTGCTCCGTGTTTACTCCAAATTAATTTTTTTTAAAAGTCATCTCCACGTCCTGCCACGTTTATTTATTTATTTATGCCAGTCTCGCCAAAAGTCCATCGTCCCTGCCCGAGCCCAAGTCCGTTCAATGTCAATAACGTGTGTGCGTGCGTTCTCTCCTTCACGTGGCGAGTGCTGGTGCAGCGCTTGGCACGCTCCGCAAATAATCTAAGTTCTCTTGTGGTTGTTGTTGTCTGACTTGCATCCCACTGGGATATTTGCACAGGGTTGGTGTACGGTGATTTTTCTGCAATATTTTGCCGTCTTTTCTTGGATTTTCTATTTGCACATAGTCACTTTAAGATGTTTTCTTGTTCATGTTTTTGTTTTTTGTTTGCTGCGGTTGCACCCGATTCAAGAGCCGAATGGCTCACAGGGCTCTATACCTAATAAATGAAACTTTAAACTTTAAAAATCACCCGGTGACCCCCGAGTTCCATTCCCGCTCGCTCCCACCACCCCGCTAACGATGATCTGAGCCGGTCCTGAGCCGACTCTGCCTCCAATGAGTGCCCGGTGCCGTGTGCGGTGAACGTCGCCACCGGGGAGACAAAGGCGGCCGGGACGCGGTGCCGACCCCCACCACCTCGCAGGTGCTGCTTGCTACCGGCACTTGCCCCGGCAGTGCGTGGAGGCTACACGGGGGATGTGATTCCGAGGCTTTCCACACCGCCTCCACGCACTTGTTCGTTACCCCGCGTAATTGCGAGGTTCACTGCGGTTTCCGCGGTCTTGTTTGTTGCCCGCTACTAAAGATGCCCTCCGTTGACCTGGATCGTGTGTGGTGTGGGTACGTGCGGCACTGCATGCTGCTCGTGCCGTGCTATAAATAGTGCACGCTGGCGTGTGCACGTATTGTCCACACTTGCGCGCACACACGTGCACTGGCACGTGTGTAGCTTTAACGGGCAGTCGGCAAGTGCTGTTAGCGAGCACCTAGTTTAAGGTCGGCACGGCAGGGCGTGGTTTAGCCGGTTCCACGCCCACATCAAAGATAAAGACAAACATCCCCCGTGTAGCCTTAATAGGCTGCAGAGGTAAGTGCTGTTAGCGAGCATCTAATGAAGGCCTGAACGGTACACGAGGGGGTGGGTGTCCAGCACCACGCCCGACCGCCTTTGTCTCCCAGTGGCGATGTTTACACACCGCACCAGGTACTCATTTGAGGCTGAGTCGACCTACGGGAGGCCCGTGACCGGTTCAGATAATCGTCACTGGTGGTGTTGGCCGTGAGCGGGAATCGAACTCGGGTCGCCGGGTTTGTAGCGCAGCGCGCTAACCGCTGCACCACCGCTCCCCACGCGCCCACATAAGCCCATGCACGCGCACACTCGCTCTCTCAAACGCGCGCACAAATACTTGCGTGCGTACAATGTGCGTGTGTGTGTGTGTGTGCGTGCGTTTGTGTGCGCTGCGCTATGAACCCGGCGACCCAAGTCGGATTCCCACCCAAAAGTTGGTGACCAATGTCTGGACCGGTCTTGGACCTCGGCTCTGTTGACGGAGCCTCAAACGAGTACCCGGTGCGTAAGCATCGCCGCTGGGTACTCTACAAAGGCAGTCGGGCCTGGTGCTGGCCACCCACCCCCTCGGTGTGCCTTTGCCGGCCTTCATAGGTGCTCGCTAACAGCCCTTGCCCCAACAGTCTGAAGGCTCTACTGGGGGTCTTTGCCTGCGCCCGTGTGAATGTCTGTGTCTTTGCCCGTGTGCAGGCTCGGAGTTTGCAACGAACAGTGGTGACAACGCTTGCCCTGACGTCCTGTTGCGGCTGTATGGGGAGGGCGGCGGGGGGGTGTATCTTTGTCGCGTGTGTGTTTGTGTGACAGGTTTACGCGAGCCCCGGTCTGACCTTGCTGTTGTGGAATCGCGTTCAAGTGGCGTTGTCTCCACCATTGCCCCACTGCGACCATTGCAGCCGCCCCCTACCCCTCGCGGTAGCAACAACAACAACAACAGCGGCTGCCTTTATTTAGCGTGCAGGTGCGACGGGGACGGCCAACTCGGCGTGGGGTGAACTCTGGGCGGGCGAGCGGGGTGGGTGAGCGGGGCGGGCGATCTGCTGTTGCGCAAGGGCGCCGCTGCGCCTCTGCCGTGTCTAATGTGAAACGTGTGGCCCAGTGTTGCGTGCTTTTGTTATTTTCCCTTCCCCCCCCCTCCCCAATTGGCTCCTGCGGTGTGAACTTGCGTGGCCTTTGACTGTGGATAACGTGCGATGTCGTCCGATTATCGCAAGCCGAGCAGCTTGTAAGAATAATAACAACCCCGCGCGTAGTGGGTAGTCGTAGGTTTTAGCGGCCGAAATAATTCGTTTGAAATGTTTTTATTGTTTCCCCCCCCCCCCCCCCCCTGTTTTTGGGCCACGTAAAATTATCCGGTCCAAATTTGTGTCCGTTGAGGTGACCACGGCCAAAGACCTTGAATTGCCATGTGATGTGACCGACCGGCGCTTAATGACGCGCCGTTTGTATTGTCGTTTTCGCCTAAATTGGAAACTCTTGGGTTGGTGAGAAAATAATTTCCATTTTGCAAATGGAGGTAGATGTCTCGTGTGTGTGTGTGTCGCACGATTCTAGACGGTGCTAATTCAAATTTAGATGGCGACCTTTTGCGTGTGTGCGGTGGCATGTGTGTGCGCGTGCGTGTCCCACTTGGCTGGTTTAGAGGAGCTCGCAGATCCGTGAGAGATCTGGACACGGTCCCATCATCGGCGAGCTCCTCCGGCAAGCAAAGTTGCATTTTTAGCTGCGTTGGTCATGCAGCTAAAAATGATGCGGTTCACAAGGATGTGGAGCCGAGTGGACTTGCCGATGACCGGTACCAGCGGTGTCAAGATCGGCCTCTGGAGGAGGCTCGTGAAGGACTCTACAGGGCAGTTGGGGGCAGTCGCCCTCCAACAGCAACTGAGGGCGGAGGAGCGACGCTCACAACAACGAGCGGAGCTCCGCGTGTCAGTAACACCGCTCGGTGTGACGCGCCGGTCTTGGTAGACGCTCGCTCACCGCACTCGAGCCCCAGGAGTCGTGTGTGCAGCGTTGTGGAGCTGTGTGTGGTTGTACGGGCGGAGTTGTCAGCCCGTGAAGAGCCCATGTGCATCCATGGCTTGCTTGTTAACAGTTGGCGTTGGCCGGGTGCATGGGCCAGCAACGCGTGGTGGGCGAATGGGGCGGGGGGCGGTGTTTTGGTGGTTGCGAGTGGCTGCGTCAAAATGTGGGTCATGGGTGAGCTCCAGTGTGGGTTGTGAGCTCTGTGCGGGTGGTTGTGTGGAGTCGCAGTGTGTCTTTGGTGGGTGTGTGAGGAGGCGGCTGTGTGGTTGGTGGTGAGGGGTGGGTTTTTATTTTATTTAATACTCCTATTCAGAGTCTCACGGCTCTTGTCAGGAGGGTTGCCAAGTTTTGGCAGTGGTGGGGATCGATGCTGCTGCTGCTGCTGTGTGATTCCCAACGGAGTAAATGTCGTGCGGTATTTAGTTTTCCAAATTTGGATTCTGACACCACGTGGGTCTTTAATGTCCGCTCTGTAGCGGACGACGGCACCGCCTTGCGGTTCGTGAACGCCGCGGTATTAACCAGGGCAGCCGCCGAGTTGAAACAATTTTTTTTTCTCTCTGGTAAAGCCCCACTTAGATATGTAGCTCCCCTGATTTTTCAGAAGCAACCTGGCCACAAATGATGGCTCAGCAGTTTCGTTATCACGTGGCAATGTACAGCAGCCAAATGCTCTAAACGCGTGATGTTGATTTTCTAAATGTGGAGGAGGGAAACAACTGGAAATCTACGGGGAGAGAGCGAGAGACGCAAGCTCCAAATATACAGCAGCAGCAGCAACAGGCATCGTCAGAGTGGGGATGGAGCCCACAACCTCTTGCATACCAGGCGAGGTAGTTAACATCTCCTAGCCACTGTGATCGATGAGAGAGAGACGCACATTCCAAATCTACAGCAGTAGCAGCAGGCATCGTCGGTGTCGGAATTGAACCCACGACCTCCTGTAGACCAAGCGAGGTAGTTAACATCTCCTAGCCACTGTGGTGATGAGAGAGACGCAAACTCCAAATCTACAGCAGCAGCAGGTATCGTCGGGGTTGGAATTGAACCCACGGCCTCCTGTAGACCAGGCGAGGTAGTTAACATCTCCTAGCCACTGTGATGATGAGAGAGAGACGCAAATTCCAAATATGCAGCAGCAGCAACAGGCATCGTCGGGGTCGGAATTGAACCCACGACCTCCTGTAGACCAGGCGGGGGAATGTGAACTGCTGCAACAAGCTGCAAATGCCGCCACCACCTGTGTCGTTCCCCGCGGGTGACACGTTTGAGTGGTTTGGGGGGGGGGGAGATGGTGGGTGGCGTTTGCGAACGAGGTGGGTTGTGGCTGCGGGTCGCGGGATGTGTTTTGCAGACGAGGTGAGGTGGGGGGTGGTGTGTGAGTGGGTGAGGTGGTGGGTGGGTTTATGATTATGGAGTCGTGTGTGGATTGGTCTATTAGTGGGGGTGTTTTTGTATGGAGGTTGTACCTGGTGCGGTGTGTGTGTGTAAAGATCACCACGCGGACGTACGTACGTTGGGGCTGGCCAAACCCAGCCCCGTCTTGTGCCGTTCCGGCCTCCCATCATAGGTGCTCGCTAACAGCACTTGCCCCCAAAAGTCGGTGAAGGCTATACGGGGGGAGGGATCTTTGCCTTCCTTTCTATGGGTAAGCGAGGTGGGGTATTGGGTTAGAGGGTGAATGAAATGGGTGGGTGGGTGGGTTATGGGGTGCCGTGGGAGAGTGAGGTGGGTGGGTGGGTGGGTTATGGATGGGTTAGTGGGTGGGTGGTGGTGAGTGGGTTATGTGGTGGTGGGTGGTGGTGAGTGAGTGGATGGTGGTGAGTGAGTGGGTTATTGGGTGGTGGTGAGTGGGTTATTGGGTGGGAGGGAGGGTGGGTGGGTTGGAGTAAGCGAGTGAGTTTTTGGGTGGGAGGGTGGATGCTTGGCCTGGGTGTGCTAGTGGTGGGAGGATGGGTGCGCGGTGTCGGTATGTGGTCGATGATATTTTCTGGCTGTACTTCTGCGCAGCGGATTTTGTTTCTTGCTGAGCTCGTGCCGTGCGTGCCGCTCTCTGCCTGTGCGTCGGTGTGGTCGGCGTCCGGCCTGTGCCCGTTCGTCATTCCTCTCTGTGTGTGCGCGTGGACCTTGAGTGCGTGGTCGGTTCGTGAATACCTGCTTGTGTTTGTGCGCGCGCGTGTGTGTCTGTACAGGAGGTTGTAGGAGGCGTCCGTACGCGTGTGTGTGCACGCGTGGCTATGTCTGCCCATCAACCACCCATGGTGGGCAGGAAGGGCCATGGGGGAGGAGGAGGGACGGCGACGACGGCTGCGCCGCTGGCGATGTCTTCGACGCCGCCGCTCGCCCCGGCGCTGCCCGGCAAGGGCGTCGGGAGCGGGGGCCACGGCCGGCGGGAAGCGCGGTACAAGATCGGCCACTACAGCCTCGGCGACACGCTCGGGGTCGGCACGTTTGGCAAGGTCAAGGGTAGGTCTCTCTCGTGCGGCGCGCGCACGTTCAAGTACACGCACACGGGCACGCGTACAAAGACAAAGATCCCCGTGTAGCCTTGGCAGACTGTTGAGGCAAGTGTTGTTAGCGAGTAACTCCTTTATGAAGGCCGGCACGGCACACGAGGGGGTGAGTGGCGAGCACCGCACCCGGCCGCCTTTGTCTCCCCAATGGCGAAGTTTATACAACCGCACCAGGTACTGATTTGGGGCCGAGTCGACCTAGGGGAGGCCCAGAGCTGGTTCACATCTCAGCAGGGAATCGAACTCTGGTCGCTTGGTTGGTTTGTGTATAACAAGTGCACGCTCGCATAAACGCGCGTGCGCACATACACGTGGATGCACGCCAAGTTCAATGCATGCTAGCAGCACTTGCCCCCAGCGGTCTGCTAAAGGCTACATGGGGGGGGGGGGGGGGAGGGATCTAAGTCTTGATTACCGTGTGTTTGTGTGCGTGCGTGCGTGGACACTCGAACGTGTCCGTCTATACGCTGCTGCGTGTGTGTGAGCTCGTGTCTTTGTACACGAGCGATGGGGGGGGGGGGGGGAATGTCGCGCGTGTCCGGTTTTTAATTTTGAAAGCGCGATATTAAACCCGCGTGGGGGGGGAGCGGTGGCACGACGGTCGGACCCCTCTGTTCGAACCCCCGGTCACGGTCCTCTGTTCGAACCCGGTGACTCACCCCCCCCCCCCAGCTCGCCATAGCAAGGTGGAATTTCCTCCACTGCCTCCCAGGGCTGCTGTACACATTAGATGACATTTCTTCCCACCGCTTGCATCTTCAGTGTTGTCACCCGGAGTCGAGGTGTAGGGTCTCGCTTCCCCGTCCCCCACCTTCTTCCAACCTTTGACTCCTCTGGGGGTGGGAGACCCTTTTTGCTTGGCAGTGTCCTTCCCGGCCCAGGCTGCTGTGGGATCGGCTGGGCTGTCGGCATCCCCGTTCCCCTCGTGCCGAGTGAGGATCGGCGTTTTTAGTTTCCAACACCCCGAACTCCACCGTCGTTTCATTTGCCGGACGAGAAACGTCGCTCTCACGTCGCGCTCGTCCATTGCACACGCCGATGTGCTCGCCGCAAATGAACCGCGATGCCTCGCCGCCGCTCTCTCGTCGTGGAGGTGTGAACCATCGTCGCGCGATCTGCGGTCAGCCTCGCAGCCTCGCAGCCTCGCAGCCTCGCAGCCTCGCAGCCTCGCAGCCTCGCAGCCTCGCAGCCTCGCAGCAGTAGCGGCAGTAGCGGCAGTAGCGGCAGTAGCAGCAGTAGCAGCAGTAGCAGCAGTAGCGGCAGCGGCGGCGGCAGCTTTTGGCTGCCAAGTCATCGAACAAAGACGGTGGTTGCCGCATCGCGGCGCTTTCAGATGCGCTTCTGCGGCCGTCTGGAACGCTCTTCCATTCCGATTATTAGGAAGCCACTTGGAGCGATGCGCTTTGATATCATCGTCGAGATTGACAGACTCGTTTCTTCAGGACTGCGTTTTTTGTTTTCCGTTTGTTCCTTCCCTGCTCACCTCTGATTTTGGCAACGTACGGTGCTAACGAAGTTTCAACGTACACATGCCGTAGTCCAGTCCGCTTCTTTGAGTTCCCGTTCACGTGAGCATTGAGCCCATTGGTGCTCTCTCACCCTGCAGAGCCAGGGTGGAAATTCCACGTTCCTGTGACGGGGTGCCGGGGTGCTCCGCTACGGTATTCTCCGTGGGACACCGAGCATTGTCGACTTGGCCACGGAAAGTTCCTCTTTAGATTTTTCAAGTAGATTTCTTGTGTCACCAGCTGTGGGACTCTTGAGAGACCAGGGCAGGAGTCTCCATTGGCAACTTTGTTGTCACGGAAATGGGGGTGGGCGGGGGGGAAGCAACGTGTATTAAAACGAAGGAAGTAGAAACATCGGAGCAAAATAAACTCTGTCGCTTGAGAAACGTGTCAACACAAACCCGCGTGTGTTTTTTATTTAAATACTACATTCCTGGGCAGATAGTTAGACCCACCGCAGCACAAGTGCAACATTAAGTTACAGTAACGGATATGCGGGTTGGGCTTGGGGGGGGGCGGGGGGGGGTTTGTGTTCCAGGAATGTGTTAAACAGAACAATAAATGCCTGTTGGTCATATCTCCCGTGACTCTGAGTAAATAAACAACAGATTTTATTTCATTAATCGTCAAATGCAAGCGATACCTGTTTTACCCGCTCCGGGAGGGATGATGGGCCGTGTCCAACCACACCCCCCATGCCCCCAAACCAGGATTTGACCCCGTGATTGCGAGCGGCTCTCTGCTCCCCGCCGAGGCTCCCGCCCAC
Organism: Lethenteron reissneri; assembly: GCF_015708825.2. Lineage (NCBI taxonomy): Eukaryota > Metazoa > Chordata > Hyperoartia > Petromyzontiformes > Petromyzontidae > Lethenteron > Lethenteron reissneri. The sequence goes on along the minus strand of NC_083842.1, from coordinate 4,318,301 downwards.
CGCCGTGACCTCTCGCCGTGACCTCTCGCGGTTTCTTTACAAAAAATATTTCTTTCAAAAATCTTCCCGCTGATGGGGCCCCCCCCCTCCCCGCCCCGAGTTATCTTCCCCGTCCGGAACCGGAGTGGCTCTGCTGTCCGTGGGCCCGAGGCTCACTCAGGCCCCTAACGAGTCGCGCTCGGCCTGCCGGCCACGTGCCCAAACGTCGTCCTGCCTCCGTGTGCGTTCGTTGTTTTTGTGTGGCCTGTGCGTGCGCTCCGTGAGACCTGAACCGGTTTTTGGGCGCTTCCCCCTAGGTAGACTCGGCCTCAACGAGTCGTGCTTTAGCGCGGTGTATAGAAACCAATATCATCCAGAATAGAGGTTGTTTTGGGTTGGATTGCGTATAAATATCTATCTAAATGTGTCGTTGAAACCCACCACCTCCTGACAAGGCCAACTACTAAGCCTGTGTTGGGCCACACGGGCGATCATTCTGTCGGGTGGTGAATATGACGATAGCGGTGGAGGTGACCGATTTTTACACACCGTGCCAGGTACTCTCCATTTTACAGGCCGAGTCGACCTAGGGGAGGCTCTGTCCAGTCACCGTTTGAGATCCTTCACTCCTGTCATGGCCGTTAGCTGGGTAATCGAGCGTGGCTGTGCTGGGTCCGTCGCGCGGCGTGTGCTAACCACGACACCACCACCGTTGTTGGTCTGTGCCGAGCGCGTGTGGCACATGCGTCGCTCGCATGTTGGCGTGTCGGCGACTCTGTTGAAACCAAAACCTGAAAAGCAAACGGGATGAGAAGGGGGGGTCTGCTGGCCGGAGGAGGAGCGCCGTGCGGGGTTCAGTTGCTGGGCCTGGGGTGGGCCTGCGGGCACGTAGCGTGGTGTGGTTTGCTCTTACGGTGTTAGGGGTGCGGGCGGAGTGTCTAATTCTGGTTGGGGATGAGTTTGTTTGTTCGGGCCAGTGTTGGAGACTAGTATGGTGGTTCGTGTGCTGGGGGGGGGGGGGGGGGCAGTTGACTAGACGGTCGTTCCTCGACGGCACGCGGTGGCACACGGTGTCACACGATGGCACTCGATGGCACGCGATGGCACACGGTGTCACACGATGGCACGCGATGGCACGCGGTGGCACATGATGTCACGCGATGGCACATGATGGCACTCGATGTCTTGCTCCAAGTGGGCATCGTGGCTAGGCCTGCATCCTGCTTGGATCACGTGGGTAGGGGGCTCGGATATCAGGTTTTTTGTCTCCCCCCCGGCTATCAGTTTTCCCCCTTTTCCGAGAATCGCCACCACCACCCTGGAACCGCCGGTTCTCTCCGCCGGTCGTGAACCCGAGCAACCCTGATCCGAGCAAAGTGCATCTCGCTCACACGGCCAGGAACGACTGCCGCCCCCCCCCCCCCCGCCATGTGTGTGTGTGTACACGGCCGTGCGGTAGTGTAGCGCTTAGAACGTTGCCCAACCCGGCGACCCCGAATTCGATGTTCTGCTCGCGAGGTATTTGAACCGGTCCTGGGGTTCCCTCGATCTACTCGGCCTTAAAATGGTGTGGCGTGTTAGAACAACAACAACAAGAATAAATCCACACTTGGGGGATCCAATGGCGGCCGGGCGCGGTGCCGATCAACCCCCCCCGCGCCTCCGTAGATGTGCCGGCCTTTATCGGAGCTGCTCTCTAACATCACTCGCCCCCGTGGGTACGGCCAAGACTCCGCGCTTGGGGGTGTGCGGGGGGGAGGGGGTCTTGGCTACGCACGGAGAAACCTCCTCCTCGTGCGGCGACGTTGGAACTGGGACGCGAGCGTTGCCGTGACGTTTGTGTGTCCGTGCGGTGGTTGTTTTGTATTTCTGCTTGTGTACCCAACGTGCTTTTTCAGGAGAGCCCTTTGCCAAGTCTTCACCATCGGAGGCTGATTATTGCTGCGTTTTACCTGTTTTGTTGCGATTTTCATGATTTCGGTAATGCTCCAGCGGGGTGCGATTGGACCGCAGCCCCAAGACCTGCCCCCCCCCCCCCCCGGTGTAGGTGCACCACGAGCTTTCGTTTTTGTGGTTGTAAAGTTTTCGTGGCTGTCCGCATGCGCCTGTGCGCATCTGTGTAATACGTGACGCTTGTGACATTTGGGCGACTGCAACCGGACACCCATCGCCACCCCCCCCCAGCTCCGGCCCCACGGGTGATGTGTAGCGGCAGAAGGCGCCATCTGTCCGTCCGTGTGTCGCTCGCTTGCGTGCGTGCGTACGTACGAGTCCTTTGTGCCTCCGTTGCCTCCTCGATCCCGTGTCCACTTGTCTCTGTGTTGGTGTTTTGGGTCCATCCCATCGGTGTGCGTGTCCGTCCGTCTGTCCCGTCGCTCCGTCTCCCCGTCCTACCGCACGTCACACGATCCCCTGTTGGGTCCGCTTGGTCGGCCCGTGCGTGGCTGCTTCTGTAAAAGAGAGCTCCTATATTGCTCCGTTGGGACCTTACCTTGTAAATAAAAAATAGTGGCCTGGCCTTCGCTTGGTTGGCCCCGCGTGGCTCGCATCGATCTGCGATGCATGGGGGGAGGGGAATTGGGGGTTCTGCAAACCACGTGCTTTTTACTAATAGTCCAATGGCCTTGGGTTTACTTTATCCAGTGGCTGTTATTTATTGGTGCCGGGTGCACGTGTACTTGGATGTGGGGTCTTCGTTCCCGCTCGCCTGCGAGTCCGTGCGTGTGCGGCCGTGGTGCTGGCCCCCCACCCCCCTCCCGTGTGCCGTGCCGGCCTTCGTCGGCGTCTCCTGGGGAGCGGTGCCTCCCTCACAGCGGCACTTGTCTCGCCAGCGGTGGCGTGCAGAGTTGGGCGCATCGCGATACCAACCCGGCGATCCGGACGTCCGCTGGAAAATCCCGGAACCGATCCTGGGCCTCTCCTCGTAAGCTTGACTTTGGCCTTTTAAAACATTTTTTTATAACCGAACCGAGCACCTGGTGCGGTGCGTAGAAACATCGGCACCGGGGAGACCCAGGGGGCCGTGGTCTTGACCGCACCACCCTCGTCTTGCGCCTGCGTGTCCGTGTGTGGATTCCGATTGGGTGCTTGTGAGTGTTGGCCCGCTCCTCCTCGGTTCGGGGCGGGGGGTTGATTGCCTGTCCATCCTTCTCTGGGTCGATTTTTAACCGAGTACCACCTTGCAGGGAACTGAACGGTGATCGTCCTGTGGTTATGGTTATACTCTGCTCCGTCCATAGGAATGTGGAATTTCCACCACGGGGCAGTGAACGGGAGAAACGGCATCGATTCCTCGTTCAGGAACACGACATCTCTTCTTTGACTCTTGCCTCTACTTTGGCTGCCCCAGTGGTCCGTGAGCCAACGCAGAGGGGGGGCGGGGGGGGGTGGCGAATCTGTGTGTGCGTGCGCGTGGCGGCTGTGCTTTCTGTTGACCTCCGTTGCGTCACACGATGTCCGAGCCGCCAGGAGCCGGCAACACAAACGCAAGCGATCGCGGTGTCCACTAACGTCGCCACGTCGTCGTCATCCACACCGCCATCATCGCTGCCACCAAAGACAAACATCCCCACCCTTCCCATGCAGCCACACTCCGACTGCTGTGGAAATAGAAGTGCTGTTAGCGAGCGGCCAGCACGGCACTGCTGCCCCTCTTTGTAATGAACCCTACGGGGTCAGAGGTCGATGCCCAGGCCACGGCTGACTAAGTGGCGGGGTGATTTTATTGGAATCGGTTCTGCCACCCCCCTGGATGCCACCGTTGACACGGACAGAGAGAGATGCACTCCGCAGACCTACACGAGGACTGTGCAGATCCTCGCAGGGATGAACGCACGCATACATGGGCGGGCGGACGGATGTGCGTGCGGGCGGCCGGATTGGTGAGGCGAGCGTAGCAGCCGGCAGGTGGGCGAGCGTGTGGCGTTGGGCGGGCGTGTGACCGAGGGACACGGCGAGCGTCTGTGGGCGGTGCGTGCGTGGTGCGTGTGGCGGTGACCGAGGGATACGGCGAGCGTCTGGGCGGTGCGGTGCGTGGTGCGTGTGGCGGTGAGCGAGGGACACGGCGAGCGTCTGGGCGGTGCGGTGCGTGGTGCGTGTGGCGGTGAGCGAGGGACACGGCGAGCGTCTGGGCGTGGTGCGTGTGGCAGTGGGCGAGCACGAGCAGACCGGGTGCAAGGTCGCCGTGAAGATCCTCAACCGGCAGAAGATCCGCAACCTGGACGTGGTGAGCAAAATCAAGCGCGAGATCCAGCACCTCAAGTTCTTCCGCCATCCGCACATCATCAAACTGTGAGTGCACGCACGCTCGTGTCGCCAACAGCACACGTGCGGTGCGGAAAAAGTTCGACAATCATCATTTAGGAGCACACACACACACTCACTCGCTTGCACAAGCACATCATCACACGGGGCACGCACACACGCTCAATGCACTCGGCGTGTGTTGCGTGCGCAGGTACCAGGTGATCAGCACCCCCACCGACTTCTTCATGGTCATGGAGTTTGTGCCGGGAGGGGAGCTCTTTGAGTACATCTGCAGGAACGGGCGCGTGAGTCCCGCACCCTCCCCGTGCTCGCCGCTGGTGACCATGCTGGAACTCCCCCCCCCCCCCCCTCTCTCCACGAGGTCGTCGTCGTGTTTTTGGGACCAATGGGCGGGGGGGTGGCAGTGGGGGGGGTGGCTTCCTCTCCCGTGCTGGACTCGCTGTCTGGAGCGTCGTGCTGTGCGGGAGATCTCGGCTGTGTGTGTGCGCGTGTGTGTGTGCGTGCGTGTGTGCGCGCGTGTGTGCGCGTGCGTGTGCGTGTGTGTGTGTGTGCGTGCGCGTGTGTGTGTGTGCGCGCGTAAACGGAGGGAGCGGCGGCGCCTTGGTTAGCGGGGACTGCGCTACGAACCCGGCGAGCGGAGCTCTATTCCCGCTCGTGGCCATCGTTGGTGACGAATTCATGAACCGAACCTTGGCCTCCCTTTTTAAATCCTTTATATTAAGTTCACTTGCTTGCTTGCTTACGACTGTGCATATTTTCGGTCGTTTTTTAACCCACTTCCCGTGATCCAATCGAGCTGACATTTTGCACACAGACTCGTTGTGCGTGACAATGTATTTTCGTGAAAAAAAAATTCCAAAATTTTACACTTTTTAGGAAAAAATAAATTATATTTAATTACCAATTGCTTAATGGTGGCAGCCATTCATCTAACCCATAGGTGGCAGCCATCTCAAGCCAGAGGACGAGAGGACTCTAGCCACCACGCATATAAAGGATTTATAGTGAAAAACTTTGTTTTTACGGGTTAATTTTTTAAAGTGTCAAAGCAATACAACAATCGGCACCGGGGGGACATGGGAGGCGACTGGCCTGGGCATGGTGCTGGCCACCCCAAACCCTCGTGCGCCGTGCCAGCCATCCAGAGCTGCTGCTGCTACGATGAGCCAACAGCACTTGCCCCAGCAGTCCGTTACCCGTTTTTTATTTTTAAGCGCAACCTTGCCAAGCCCCACACCCTTTGCCCTGCTGCTCCCAGTTGCCGGAACATTGGTGCCGGACAGAAGCTCCCTAACTCGCTCTGCTGTCCGGATATGGAACTGCCTCCCCGATTGACACCTTTGCCGGCGCCCATCATCACCGATTCTGGTCTTTCGGGCCTTCGAAATCCGAGAAACACGCCTGGGACAATCGCCTAACTTCACCGCACGCCTTTTGTAGTGAACCGGTGATTCTGCCCGATTTTTATTTATGTTTTAGATGTTACTAATGTCTGAATATGGCCGTTGTTCACAATTGCACCGAATAATCATGATAAACGGCTAATACGGTGGTAAAGCCTTTTGGTAAAAGCACAAAAAATCGCCACCTTGGAGACTGAGGTGTGGTGCTGGCCACCCATTGCTGCTGCTGCTGCTGCTACTGGCTAATGGCACTTGCCCCAGCAGTCTGTTAAGGCTATAAGTCCGTGTATGTGGGGAGCCGTTGGCACGCTGCGCTACGAACCCGGTGACCCAAGGTTCGATTCCCGCTCACGGCCGACACCACAGTGACGATTACCTCAACCGGTCCTGGGCCTCCTCCCCTAGGTCGTTTCAGCCTCAAATTAATATCTGGTGTGGTGCGGAAAATCGCCACTGGAGGGGGGCGGTGTGGTGCTGGCCACCGACCCCCTCGTGTGCCGTACCGGCCTTCGTCGGTGCTACTCGCTAACGGCGCTTGCCCCAGCGGTCCGTTGAAGGCCTCTCCGGGGGTTGGGGGGATCCGTGTCTCCTCCGCAGGTGGAGGAGCGAGAGGCACGCCGCCTCTTCCAGCAGATCCTGTCGGCGGTGGACTACTGCCACCGGCACATGGTGGTCCACCGTGACCTCAAGCCCGAGAACGTGCTGCTCGACGCCAACATGAACGCCAAGATCGCAGACTTCGGTAAGCGCCCCCCCCCCCGTTCGTTCCGTTTTTTGTTATTTCGGTGCTTCCGGCGCTGTTGCGGCTTCGATTTCCAACCCCGACGATGCCTGCTGCTGCTGTATATTTTTAGTCTGCGTCTCTCATCAACATCACGGTGGCTAGGAGATGTTGACTACCTCGCCTGACATGCAGGTGGTTCGGGTTCGATCCCAACCCTGGACGATGCCTGCTGCTGCTGTATATTTGAAGTCTACCAATCGTTCTCTCTCTCTCTCCCCGTGTTGCGTGCATTTTTCTCAGGGTCCTCCTGTTTTTCCCTCCACATAGCTGTTACTATAAATTTCCACTTTGATAAGCTATCATGATTTTTTCATGGCCAGGTTGCTTCTGAAAAAGAACTAATACATTGCTCGGCTTGGTGCCTTACCTGATGAAATAAAAAATACTTTTTGTAAAGTTTCTTTTCTGGGCTCTCGGGCCCAAAGACATCCGTCAACAAACGACACCGGCAGAGTTTGTAATTGGTAACCGGCACTAAACTATTAAACTATTGTTTAGTGGAGCCGAGCGGTGATGGAACCCCAACGGGTACCATAGCCCTGACCCCCCCAGCAGTCTTTAACGATTTAAACTCTTTTTAAATCCTTTATATTAAGTTCGCTTGCTTGCTTGCTTACGACCGTGCAAATCTTTCGGTCGTTTTTTAACCCACTTCCCGTGATCCAATCGAGCTGACATTCTGCACACAGACTCGTTGTGCGAGACAATTAATTTTCGTGAAATTTTTTTCTCCAAAATTTTACACTGTTTAGGGAAATAAAATTAAATATTTAATTACCAATTGCTTAATGGTGGCAGACAATCATCTGACCCATAGGTGGCAGCCATCTCAAGCCAGAGGACGAGAGGACTCTAGCCGCCACGCATATAAAGGATTTATAGTGAAAAACTTTGTTTTTACGGGTTAATTTTTTTATTTTGCCAGGTAAGGCTTACTGAGTGATGCAGCTCTTTTTCAGAAGTGCTCACAAATGATAACTCAACGAAGTGGCTTATCACGTGGACATTTATAGCAGCCAGTTACTCGAACCGCATGCCGATTCTATATGTGGAGGGGGGGAAACCGGAGGAACTGAGCAGGAAATTCACACGACCCACGGGGAGAGAGGTGGGCGCACTGCAAATATACAGCGGTCGGGATCACACTCGCGCGACCTGCATGCCAGGCGAGGTAGTTAACATCTCGCCGCCGCGGATTTACTTGGCCCATCATCCTCCTTCCCAAGGGATGATAAAGCCAGCAGCGCTTTGCGGGGAAGTCCATTTAAAAATGTGGAATTTCCTGCACCCTGGTTCGTGGCTTCTGACGCGATGGCTGGCGTGAGGTGTGCAGTGCTCCATGGCAAGCGTGTGTGTCCCCCCCCCCCCCCTTCGTAGGTCTCTCCAACATGATGTCGGACGGGGAGTTCCTGAGCACCAGCTGTGGCTCCCCAAACTACGCTGCCCCTGAGGTCATCTCGGGCAGGTACGAGTGCCCCCCCTCCCTCGCCCACCCCCCACTCCCTGCCTCATCTGTCCCGTGGCACTCCCGTGCACGTGTCTCCGTGTGTCCCTCCTGCACCCTCGCTGCGAGTCTCCCTTGTCCCCGCGTCTCTGCCTTGCCTGTCTGCCCATGTAGGTCTGTCCCCGCGTCTCACCCGTGTGTGTGTCGTGTGTCGTGTCTCCATGTCTCTCCCTTTCCCCGTGCGTCTTCGCGATCCCGTGTCTCTCCACCCCCGTCTCTCCACCCCCGTGTCTCTCCACCCCGTGTCTCTCCACCCCGTGTCTCTCCACCCCGTGTCTCTCCGCGTCGCTGCACTCCGACTCTCGGCTCATTGTCCCCACCCGCCGTGTCCCGCAGGCTGTACGCGGGCCCCGAGGTGGACATCTGGTCGTGCGGCGTGATCCTGTACGCGCTGCTGTGCGGGGCGCTGCCCTTCGACGACACCAACGTCCCCGCGCTGTTCCGCAAGATCCGGGGGGGGGTCTTCCACGTGCCCCCCCACCTCGACGCCGACGCCGCAGATCTCCTGGCCGAGATGCTGCGAGTCGACCCCGTGAAGCGCGCCACCGTCCGCGACATCCAGTACGCACGCACACACGCGTGTTCTCGTGTGTGTGTGTGATATCCAGTACGCACGCACACACACACACACGCGTGTTCTCGTGTGTGTGTGTGTGTGATATCCAGTACGCACGCACACACACACACGCGTGTTCTCGTGTGTGTGTGTGTGTGTGATATCCAGTACGCACGCACACACACACGCGTGTTCTCGTGTGTGTGTGTGTGTGTGTGATATCCAGTACGCACGCACACACACACGCGTGTTCTCGTGTGTGTGTGTGTGATATCCAGTATGCACGCACACACACACGCGTGTTCTCGTGTGTGTGTGTGTGTGATATCCAGTACGCACGCACACACACACGCGTGTTCTCGTGTGTGTGTGTGTGATATCCAGTACGCACGCACACACACACACGCGTGTTCTCGTGTGTGTGTGATATCCAGTGCGCACGCACACACACACGCGTGTTCTCGTGTGTGTGTGTGTGTGTGCGTGATATCCAGTACGCACGCACACACATGCGTGTGTTCTCGTGTGTGTGTGTGCGTGATATCCAGTATGCACGCACGCGTGTTCTCGTGCGTGTGTGTGTGCGTGATATCCAGTATGCACGCACGCGTGTTCTCGTGCGTGTGTGTGTGCGTGATATCCAGTACGCACGCACACACGCGTGTTCTCGTGTGTGCATGCACGCTGGATGTCGCGCACATGCTTGTGTGTACAGTGATACCTCGGTTCACGAACAACTCGGTTCACGACCAGAAAATTTCATAAAGATATGCTTCGGTTCATGAACTCCGCTTCGGTTCACGAACAGGAGTATGACTTCGTCAAGGTAAAGTTCCTCCCCCCCAACACAACACCACTTCTGCAGCCCATGGACCAGCAAGTCATCTGCAACTTCAAGAAGCTGTACACAAAGGCGCTCTTCACTAGGTGTTTTAATGTCACTGAAGAGACGTCCTTGACTTTGAAAGACTTCTGGAAGAAACATTTCAATGTTGTCCACTGCATTAACCTCATTGACAAAGCCTGGGAAGAGGTCACTCCCCGAACCCTAAATTCAGCCTGGAGGAAACTGGCCAGAATGTGTCACTGAACGTGAACATGACTTAGAAGGGTCTGATGCAGAGGTAGTGGAGGAAATTGTGTCCATGGGCAAGAGTATGGGTCTGGACGTTGATTGTGCTGATGTGGAAGAGCTTGTTGAGGAACATAGGGAGGAGCTGACCACGAAAGAACTTTCTGAACTCCACAGTGAGCAACAGAAGGCACTTCTTGAGGAGCATTCCACTGAGAAAGAGGAAGAAAGGGAGGAGGTTAGCAGTGATGCCATGAAATCCATTATGCAAAAATGGAATGAGTGCCATGACTTTTTTGAAAAGCACCACCCCAACATAGCTGTCACGAACAGAGTGTTAAATCTCATGAATGATAATGTGGTCTCTCATTTCCGGAGGGTTATGCAGCGCAGGAAGAGACAAGTGACATTGGACAGATTTTTCAGCAAAACTGAGCCTGCAGCTAGGAGACAAAGGAGAGAGGAAACCCCTGAAGGAGATCCCCCTGATGTCCTTATGGAGGGGGACTCTCCCTCCAAACAATAACCGCCTCCCACCCGCCTCCCACCTGCCTTCCTCCATGCCAGAAGTCATCTCAAGCAAGGTTACTGTTCTCTCTTTATACATTACTATACTGTACAGTACTACAGTAATGTGTATTGTCATTTGTTTCATATTTTTGTGCTTCAAAAACCAAAAAAAAAGGTCAGAACGGATTAACCAGATTTACATTGAACCCTATGGGAAAATGTGCCTCGGTTCACGACCAGAGTCATTTCACGAATTAAGTTCGTGAACCGAGGTATCACTGTACTCTGTGTGTGCGTGTCTACCTTCCAATCTGGGCAAAGTCCCATCAGTGAGTTCCTCCGGCAAGCAAGGCTGCATTGGCTGGGTCATGTAGCCCGCATGCCCAGCCACCGCATGCCTTTAACAGCTTTTGTTTGGCCGGATCGAGGGGGCTAAACGGGCACGGCACGGGCTAGAGAAGAGATGGAGTGATGGAGTGATGTGGTACAGGAGGACGTGGAGCTGAGTGGACTTGCCGATGACTAGTACCAGCGGTGTTAAGATCGGCCTCTAGAGGAGGCTCGTGAAGGACGCTACTGGGCAGTTGGAGGCAGTCGCCCTCCAGCAACAGCGGAGGGCGGAGGAGCGACGCTCACAACAACGAGCGGAGCGCCGGGTGGTTAAAGCACAGCAAGTTGGCACAGTAGGGGGCACAGGTGGTGCATCAGCGAGTCATCTCGGTCAGTCGACCCATGGCACCTGGGTCTGCCCCGTGACCTCCTGCCTGCGGGCGTTCGACACTTCACGTGGCCTCAAGGTGCACCTAGCCTGGCACAAGCGCCGTGGTGACGTCACCGCCACTTGCTGGCGAATGGCGGTAGTTGTTGTTGTTGTGCCGACAGTATTTGTCGCTCGTGTCTGCTCATGCCCCGTGCCGCTGTGCCCTCCGCCCGTGTCAGCGAGCACCCGTGGTTCAGCGTGGACCTCCCCGAGCACCTCTTCCCGGTGCTGGGCGAGGAGCCGTGGGACGACGACACGCTGGACATGGACGCCGTGGAGGAGGTGTCCGTCAAGTGCGAGTGTAGCCAGGAGGACGTGCTCGACTCGCTCGACTCCGACGACCTCCAGGTGCGCGGCGCTCGGCGGGGGTTGGTGGGTCACCGCACACACTCCCCTCCCGTGGGCGGCGAGGAGGAGGAGACCGTACCCCTGGCTCGCCAGCAGAAGGCGGCACAGCAAGTGGGATAATCGCCATCTGTGTCCATCTGTACGCGGGGGATCGAGCGTTTTCCCCTTACCACAAGGCATGCTCTGGTTCCTTCCACGCGTGTATAATAGTTTAACACGTCGGCTTTCTATAGTCAAGGTTTTCAGAATTACTGGCGAAACGTCGTACTCGGATTGTGAATGTTGTGGCTTGGCTCTCCCACACGCAACCGGTGTAGTGCTGTACTGGTACACTACACTATACTATACACTACACTATACACTATACTATACACTACATACTAGTGCTGTATTAGTATACTACACTATACACTACACTACATACTAGTGCTGTACTAGTAACGAATTAGCGTGTTCTGTTTACATGACAAACCCTACTAATTGGCTGTGTCGGCTGGTGGCGGGTTTAACGACACATTCAATGACCCAATGTAACCCAAAAGACCTGTAATTACGCCTGCATAATAGTCATTGAAAACGTCTTTTTTTTTTAATTAAAACACAACAAAATGCTTCTGCTGCAGCAGTAGCAGGGAACCGCCCTCCTACGGCCTGGGGCTATCCTGGACAAGTGAAATGAATGATTATTTTACTCATCTCTTCGAAAGAACCAAGGAGTTAAATTTTGATTTAAAGCTTTCGTGACTGCAGGGATTCATCTTCTTGGTTCTTTCGGTAAAGTCACGTAGAAGGGAAATAATAAAATAATAAAAATAAAACATAATAATATAATTCTCACGACGTTTCGGCCACAACGCAAGCAGCCGTCCTCAGGTTGAGACCAGGTCTGTCGGGGAGACAGCGTCTGCAACATTCAGACGCTGAAACATTCAGACGCCGTCTTATGTTTTATTTTATTATTTTATTATTTCCCTTCTACGTGACTTTACCGAAAGAACCAAGAAGATGAACCAAGGAGTTGATTACTAATGTTCAGTTTTATTGGTGCATCGATGCGTCTGTCCACCGAGCACCAATCCCATCACGCCCCCCCCCCTCCCGCAGGCCCCCCTCACGGTGGCGTACCGCCTGCTGCTGGACAGCCGGCACGCCAAGCCACTGTACGAGGCCGTGGGGGTGCACGCCGGCGCCGCCGGGGGGCTGCTGTGGAGCCCCCCGCGAGTCTTCCTGCCGCCGTGCGGGGACAGCCTCTCCCCCCGCGAAAGGCAAGCGGGGCGAGGGGGAGACCCCCACCACCACCACACGTAGCACACATCACACATCACACACGCGCACACATCACACACGCACATCACGCACATCACACACGCGCACACATCACACACGCACATCACGCACATCACACACGCGCACACATCACACACGCGCACACATCACACACGCGCACACATCACACGCACACATCACACGCACACATCGCACACGCACACATCGCACACGCGCACATCACACACGCACACGCGCACATCACACATCACACACGCACACGCACACATCACACACGCACACGCACACATCACACGCGCACATCACACACGCTCACCACACACGCACACATCACATGTACACATCACACACGCGCACATCACACACGAGCACATCACGCACACATCACACACGCACACATCACACCACGCACACATGTCACACACACATGTCACACACACACATCTCACATCACACACAAACATCCCACACACACACAACCCAGCATAGCCTGAAGAGACTTGGGGCAAGTGCTGTTAGCGAATAGCACCTAATGAAGGCCGGCAAGTCACACGAGGCGGTGGGTGGCCAGCACCACGCCCGTCCGCCTTTGTCTCCCCAGTGGCGATGTTTACACGTCGCAACGGGGGGGGGGGGGGGGGGTGGGGGGGGGGTGCTCGTTTGACATCGGGGGTCACATTGACCTCGGCCTTGAATGAGGAATCTGGCTCCGTGTGTCCAACACGAAGCGCTGGGGACACGGGGGGTCAGCGTGGTGGTGTGGTGGGTGTGGTGGGCGTGGTGGGCGTGGTGGGAGCGTGCCGGCCTTCGCACCCGCCACGCTCTCCAAGCCGCGCTCACCGCGGCAGAACTTCAGGCGACGCGGCTTGAGACTTTTTTTTTCGTCTTTTGCCTTTCACAGGGCGCAGAGCATCGAGAGCCCGGGCTCTCCGCTGGGCGCCGACGGCCTGTCGGGCCGCTGCCCGCTGGGTGCCCTGGACCCCACGCGGCCCAAGCACCTGGTGGTGCAGCGCGCCAAGTGGCACCTCGGCATCCGCAGCCAGAGCCGCCCCGCCGACGTCATGAAGGAGGTGTTCCGCATCATGAAGCACCTCGACTACGAGTGGAAGGTGCGTGTGTGTGTGCGTGTGTGTGCGTGTGTGCGTGTGCGGGAGGTGGGTGGGCCTGCGCTACGCTACGAACCCGCTCGCCCGATGGTTCAATTCCCGCTGGTGCGGTCAACATCGGTGACGACCCCTAAGAACGTGACCCCCTTTGTGTGGCGTGTGAAGAGACTCGGTGCTGACCACCCACCGCGCCCTTGGCGTGGCGTGCCGGCCTTCACAGACAGCCACGGGCGAGGGGGGGGGAAACACAACGCCTTTCGTGCACGCGTGTAATGCGTTGCGTGTGTAGCGTGTAACGTATGGGTGGTCGCACTGCACTACGAACCCGGCGACCCCGAGGTTCGATTACGGCTCGCGGTCAACACCAGGTGACCGCTTATCTGGGCCCCCCTCCCCTAGGTCGACTCGGCCTCAAACGAGTACCTGTCGCGGCGTGTAAACGTCTTCACGGTGGCGTGCGTGCCGACAACCCCTTGCCAGCGCCTCGACCTTATTACAGACCAACTCGGACCGTATCGGTCACCCCGGGGTCCTTCTAAAACTCAACGTTCATCCTTCAAAGTCCCGTCGCGAGGGAGGAATGGAAACAAACGGACAACGAAACTTTCATTTGCCCGTATTGATACGGCCATACGCCGTACGGACCCCAGTCCCTGCACGAGAACACGGGGTCAACCCGGTAATTGTTTGACGGCGAATGCGGCGGCGCTCGCCGCATGACCCGCCCGTGCGCCGTGCTCGCCCCAACGGTCGCGCTTCGCCCACAACGAGTCTCTTAACGCGACAACGTGGCGGTGGTGGCGGTGGTGGGGGGCACTGTCGTCCTTTTGCAGGTGGTGAACCCCTTTGCCCTGCGAGTGCGGCGGCGCAACCCCGTGACGGGCAGCACGGTGAAGCTCAGCCTGCAGCTCTACCAGGTGCAGGGCCGCAACTACCTGCTGGACTTCCGCAGCGTGGACGGTGAGCGGCACCTTGACGCGCCGCGCACCGCCACCACGACTGGCCGTGGTGGCGCTGACGATGCGCCAGCTCGCACACCTCTTCACTCCCCCACCCCCACGCCTCTTCACTCTCCCACACCTTCACTCTCCCACCCCCACACCTCTTCGCAGAGGAGGGCGCGTCCGGAGGCTCCACGCCCCAGCGGAGCGGCTCTCTGTGCGGCGGCCGTCCCCGCCTCTACACGGACCCCGTGGCCTGCGCCCCGCGCCGCGCCGCCGCCCGTCGCCACCAGAGCGGCGACGGCCTCCGGCCCGGCGGCGGCAGCAGCGGCGGCAGCAGCTGCGGCGCCAACACCGGCGACGGCTGCACGGGGATGGCGGCCGCCCCCGGCGTGTACAGCACGACGCTGGCCACCGCCGTGAACCCGGCGCCGGTCTCGCCGGCCAGCCTGCCGCGCTCGCTCGGCACCTACCTGGCGAGCCGCGGCGTCGTCAACGCCTGGGCCACGGGCGACGGCCGCCAGAGCCGGCGCGACGCGGCCCTCGCGCACTTCACCATCGGCGCCGGCTCCAACGCCACCACCTCCACGTCGTCCTCGTCCGACGCCGGCGTCGCGTCGCCAGAGTCGGACGGCGCCGGCGGCGGCGACGCGGCCGCCTCGCCGGCGTCGCCCGTCCCGCCCACGTCGCCGACGGCCTACGCCGCCGCGTACAGCCTGCTCGCCGACTCGAAGGCCGGCTCGCCACCGGGGCCGCCGTTCGGTCGGCCGCACGAGTCCGGTGCCCACGCCGCCGCCGCCGCCGCCCCGCCCCGGGTGGGCAGCACCACCATCGAGTTCTTCGAGATGTGCCACGACCTCATCAGGCTGCTGGCGCACTGACGCCAGCAGCCTGGCCGCTGAGTCTCGGGCGGCTGCCGGGCTGTCGGCAGGCAGTGGTTGCCGGTGTTGTTTGTGGTGCTGGGTGGGGATGGTGGTTGTGGTGGTGGCGGTGGGTGGTGCTGGGTGGTTGTTGTTTCTTCAACGGGAGCCGCGTGGACCGGAGTAGGAGGTGGGGGGGTCGCACTGGGTCGACCCCGGGCAACGCTAACGACGGCTCGTTGATTTAATCGGGTTTATATATTTCTTGTTAATGGATTCCTTCCCAACTTCTTTGCGATTCGCTTCACGTGACCCCTGCACAGCCGCCTCCATTCAGTGTGAAGTAATCTCCGTGCCCGTGCCGAATCGTGGCGACGCGTGCGATCTCCAGCTGCTGCCTTGCCTCCTCCGCCGCAGACCCACGCGACCTCCGCTTTGCCGGACGTGAGACGCCAACGTTCGTGCCGTAACTCAATGTTTTGGTTTAGTTTTGTGTTCGTCTGCGGCGGGTTCGGTCACCCGTCCTGCGCTCGGCGTGTTCGGTCGCTGCGCGTGGCTCGTGCCTCACGGATTATTATCAAAAAATATTTGAGGAGCGGCCTTCCCCGTGGCGTTCATAACGAAGAGTTGGTGCACCCTGGCGACAAATCGATCGGTCCATGGCGACCCTCGTGAGCTCGTTTCTCGCCGCGCTGCCGCGTCCCCCCCCCCCCCCAACCTTTTAGCGGCTTTACTGACGTGCCAAAAATTAAATCACATTTGTGCCACGATTGCCGTTCAACGACTTACCTGCAAGTGGCTCATCTGCCCCCCCCTCCCGCCGTCTTCGGCTGACACCGCGTTCTGGTCTTAAAGCCTGGTGCTCCGCAAGCGTGCTTGGAAAATGCCCGGCGACAAACCGGTTGTCGCCCGGGGTCACCTGCCGTGTGCACGTGGTACAGCGCGGAGGGAGGGAGCGAGGGAGCGGGTTGCCGGTTAGCCGACCGGTTAATGGATGGGTGGGTTCGGTTTGTACCGTGGTTGTTTTTGTTATTGGTAAGCAAGGAGAGTCAACTGGCTCGTCGGATAATCCCGTTTGTCGCGTTGGACAGTTTTGTGTCATCCGGATATGTCCCAAGTCACTGGTCGGTTACCGATTATTATTTTTTTTTTTTCAAACCGGATGAGTGTTTAATTTATCAACAAAATTAACGGTGAACTGTTTAAACTTGTTGGCTGCTTCATCGGTTACCCGGGTGTGGATGTTTATATTGGCGCTATTTTTCTAGTTCCATGTTGATCTGGCTGCTTCTTGCTAGGTCGGGATTCTCAGCTGCCACGTCTGGCTGGTCCCTAGCACCGGCTGTTACCTGGTTGCTTGTGAAACCGACTCATCTGCTTGTCTGCAGGACTGGTTACTTGGTAATTTGCAAGACCGATTGTTCTGGTTATAGGTGTAGCGCTGGTTACCTGCCGATGTTTATATGACCGGTGACTTGGCTTTATTGTAAGACTTTTTTTTTACCTGATTATCTGGAGGATGGGGGACGCTGCATTGTGGGCTTTAGGCCTTTGTCCAGGGGGCAGTCTCTCAGTGTTTCTGATGGCACTGTCCATCTGTCTGTCTGTCTGTGTCTCTCTCGAACCTTGCGGACCCCGAGGCTCTCCTGTGAGATCGATCGATCGCCAAGTCTGACGACCACCCCGGTGCTCAGAGCCAAGCCTTCTTCATCCCAAGCACTTTAAAAACTCAACTAAAACTGTAAAGATTAATCAAAGTAGCATCATGTTTGTTCCCCCACCCACCCCCTCTCTCGTCTCTCTTCGGCACGGAAGCGTTGCCACTTGGTTGCCGAATCATTTCAAAGCAATATCTGGCGCGGTGCAGCGAGGCTGCCGAGTTGACTGCGGTGGCGCGTTTCTCGGGGGTAAAACTTTCTCTATTTTGTTTTACCGGCGTCGTTTGCCGCGTCGATGCGATCCCACCGCCCCTCGTGTGCACGCCGTCTTCTCGTGTAAATACTCCTATCAGCTGGTGGCGCTGGCTGTAGGACAATCTCCCCTCAAGGCTCCCAAGTCGTTGTCGGGACCCCCCCCCCCCCACATGAGAGGAGTGAAACCAAACATCGGCCCGAATTGAAATCCTAGCAACCAGCCAAGATGATGAACAAAAATAGAACCTCACATCTCTCTCCATTTGTCGAAAGCTCATCTCGTATCTGTCGTTATCAGTCCTCTCACCGCATCCGTCTTGACCCCCCCCCCCCCCCACTTCTGTCACCTCCGCTATGATTGTTAGAAATTGCGTGGTGGGGGCGGGGGTAGCCCCCCACACCCCATCAAACACCACGAGGACGGAGTCGTGGCGGAGATGCCTCGACAAGTCCCTCCCCCCCCACCCAATACTCCCATCTGTGCGTTCAAGAGGGTCTCCTGGTCTGACATTGGCGGGGACGTTTTGGGCCACTTCTTGCCAAAGGGGCGCTGCTCCACTTCTGCGTGTGAACCTGCTCTTGATCCTACTTGCCGTGCTGCCCACCGCCCTGGGGCAAGCTTGCCCCCCCCCCCCCGCTCTGTCCGCCAACCCCGTGGGGGGGGTCGTCGTGTCTCCGCGAGTATTCCCCACTTTGTAAAACTCTCGAGGAGAGTTGCGGTGTTTCTCCTTGCAGGTCGGGGGCTGCTAAGGTTGGAGCCCGGGGCGGCGATTTGAGAACAAATCTGCAATGGTCGGTTTAGTCGAGTACTGTACACGGTTGTTGTTTTTTAAAATATCACTTTTGGTACGGAATATAAAAAAAACAACCTCTAAATTAATTGCTATCAATGCATGTAAGATAAATATTGTCTACGATTTAAAAATAAATATATATTCTTAATGTTATCTACAAAAATGTGAACAAAATTTTTGCATCTTATACTGTGCTGTGCCATTCAATTTACTGGTTTGGAGAAATGAAAAAAAATGTTGAGCACCATTTAAATAAAACCCACCCCCCCTCCCCCTGTTTTTATTGCGTGATGGTTTCGTCCGAGTGGCCCAGCTGCTTGTGGCTACGGATGGGTGAGGACGGATCCATTTGAACGTGGGGGGCATTTGCATCCCAAATGAAAGTGTGTGGATCCGGCCACCTCAATCCTCTTCCAATACAAATCAAGGGTCGCTTGGACTGCCATCTCGTTACTCGGTGGGGGTTGGGGGGGGCGGGGGATGATGGGTCACACGCTGTGCTGTGCTTTATAAAGTCCACTCCAGGTTGTCGAGATATTTTTGAATGTTTGTGTTTTTGACACACGAATGTAAGACGGGCTTCTGGAACGGTGAATAAAAATGCAAAGAACGTCCATCTCGTCATTTTTGTATTTTTTAAATAACACATTGTCCTGCGGAGGGAGCTGGTAGGAACGTTGGGTTGCTCGGTCAATGGCCAGGGTCAACGGTGGCGTGGTGTATTCCGCAAATATGCCCGACTGTGAGGGCGGGCACAAGCCGGCGTGAGTAGGTTAAATGTTGAGTTTTATAAGGGCACCACGGGGTGACCAGCCCCTCCCCACCCCAGCCCCACCCCTCCCACCCCCCACCCAGCCCCACCCAGTCCCTCTCCACCCAGCCCCACCCCTCCCACCCTCCCCACCCAGCCCCTCCCTGCACGACGGACGGACAGAAGAATCCCCTGCGGGCTGGTGTAACCAGGAGGTTCCTACCAGTATAACTTTAATCAGTCATCCCTCTCTGACACTGTCCGCCTTTTGGCGCTGTTCTCTGGACTAAAATGACTAAGCCATTTCAAGAAGGCCGCCGTCTCGTGTGGAGGCCAATCCGTTTCAAAAACATTGTCGGAGCATGTTTGTTTAACACGTAGTAGCAGGCTTTCGCAACCAATATTCTAAAGTTTTTTTTTTTATCGCGTAAGTCTAAATGTGTCCGTAACCCTCCACCACGCGACACGGCCAATTGTTAGTAAGGGGATTTGTCACGTAAATAAAACGCGTGCCAATTGGTGACTACCATCGGTGTATTGGAGTGTAAATCCGCAACATTTACAAATTGGAGTTCGACGTTTCACTGGTGACCTTCATCGAAGCTGGCACGGTGGGATCCATTTTTAGCTGAGCCCAGGCCCATTTGCACGTGCATTGCTCCCTCCCGTACATCAAATACAAGGGTGAAAACCCCGTTGAGGCATGATAAACAGGTCCCAGTCCGACTGGTCGCGTTCACTTGGTGGCATAGCATGGAAGTGAGGGTTCCATTTAAACGCTCCATCATCCCATCGGTTTGAGGGTGAGTAGGGCGAGGTACGGATTTACTTTGTACCGACGAGGTCCCAGATCTTGTTGAGCTGTAGAAGAAAAATTCCGACCGTGGTCGGTCAGAATCTGCTCCAGGTGTACACCCTCATCTAGAATGTAGCCGTGCAAAAAAGCGTCGGTCATGGACGAGGCCGACTTGATCTTGTAAGGGCCACACCATGGGCCGGCAGATGCTTGTGGCCTCGCTGAGAAGTTGGGAATGGGCCCAAAATGTCAAGGGCCACAAGTTTGTTGACGCGAGGAAGCCGTAGGCTTCAGACGCGCGCAATCCTGGCAGCCTTTAACAAATAGCGCCACGTCGCTTTCCCTGCCCGGCTAGTAGTAGCCGCGCTTAACGGTCAACAAGGTTTCGTGGGTCCCGAGGTGCATCAATTTCTCGTGAATTACACGAGTCTTTACACCATTGGAACCTAATTTGCCAGTAGAAAAAGTGCGCCTTTTGTCGTCATCTGGTCCAACACCATGTGAGACTAGGCTCTAAGGAAAGCTGTCTCGGGTGTGGACCAATCCACTTCAAGGACAGTGCATACATTATCAGAGTTATATTTTTTGTTTGCATTATGACTGCAGGTATTGTGGTCTATGCAAACATGACTCCTCGTAAAAAAAAGGTGTCAGTTTTGTTGCCAGATAGAAGGGTAAAAAGACAATTATTACACGAGTCTGTTTCCGCCGCAGGTCTGTGGGCACCACAATACAGGACCTCTCCAGCTACGCGTCCCAACGCACGAGGAGGCCGTCATGCAGGGCAACGGCCGGGTAGGTCGTCGGGCTTGAGTCATGCTTGCCAGATTGAACCCTGCGCCGACATTTCAACAGAGGTATCTGTGGGCGAGACTATTCATCGCGAGGGGGACCAAGGCCACAACCCTCGAGGTGAGCCGCTGCTCTGGGGCATGGAGTCAACTGGAGCTCTGCAACGATTCGAGGCAGTCGTGCTTGCACACCTCCTGTCCTGTGGCAAGCGAGATGATGCATCCGCATTTCCGTGCTGTGCCCCCTTCCTGTGAACGCATCCTCCTGCAGCACCTCAAGCCAGCGGGACAACTGACCTCAGGGTTGATCTATGCGCAAGGAGGATTGTAAGGCGGCATGGTCCGTCCGTATGGTGATCCGCCTGCCATACAAGTCGGGCTCGTACAACTGGATGACGTACACAATGGAAATTCGTTATTTTCTTTGGACCTATCAGCTACGTGACTTTACTGAAAGACGAGACCAGTTTGAGGCTTTTGAAAGGGCAGCCTTAAATGTGACGGGTATCTCAGTCGTAATAAAATCACGATCTTCAGCGAAAGAGGAAACGCAAAACATTTGCAGATGAGAGCTCGGAGGCAGACGTGACACTTGAGGGGAGGGAGAGGTTCAAAATAGAAACATTGTATGTGGTCATTGATCAGCTGGTGGCATGCCTTGGGTGTCTAACAGTGATGTCACAGTGGAAAAGGTAAATGCACTCTCCGCTGCATATCCATCAGACCTGGACATGAACTTTGCCAACGAACTCATCCAATTCAAGTCTCTCACGCCTGACTCTGAGAAGTGCCCAACTAAATCGCTTGAGTCGTTGCAGGCACTTCAGCTGCTAGTCGGCGTTCTCCAAAAGATGTGCCCAGGAGCTTCACAGGACCATGATCCGGACCTTCCAAGGGCTGCTTTGCGACGTCCCAGCGGAGCCATCCCCACCCCACCCCTCCTCTGAACGACGGTAATCGGGTCCCAACAAGCGGTCGTTAGGTGATTTAGTCGTTCAGCGAGTACGGGAAATGCATGTGGAAGGCAAGATTCGTTTCGGGCAGCATCGAAAGTTACCCCTACCCCCTCGCCCCCACCCCCTCGCCTTTTTTCACCCAAAATGACCTACAGTACTTTATGACATTTAAACAAATGGACAATAGATGAAGATGCTAACATCAATATAAGCGCATTAAAGGAAACGTGGTGAATCAATGCATTGCTATTGACTACTGGCAACAGCCCATCGTGAACAGGGGAATGGTAGGTGAACAAACATTTGGCTCTATGGAGGCACTACACTATACACGACTACACTATACACTACAACAACCACCATTCGCCACTAAGTGGCGGTGACGTCACCACGACGCTTATGCCAGGCCATGTGCACTTTGAGGCCACGTATACACTATACGCTACACTATACACTACTATACACTATACATTGGGCTCTATGGTGGCACTACACTACAATACACTACACCACTATACAATACATTACTATACACTGCACTATACATTACACACTACACTGCTATACACTCCACTATACACTGCACATTGGGCTCTATGGAGGCCTGTCGTGGAATTGCTCGTTAACAGCGATGGTCGCTCAGATGGGTTCCACTGTGTTCACATTCATTGCGGCTCAATAAATTCGAGTTTTATTTTTTTACCGAACTGCGCTTGGACCAGAGCAGCCTCACAATTTACCGAGCAATCCTCCCCGGGGGATCACAAAAGCGGAGCCAAGGGGGAAATAACCCCCCCCCACCACCACTGCTGCCCCCCCCCAAATCAAATCACGGCCTGTTGCACCACACCTCGGGACTGGGACACGGCCGCAAGCAACCCCCGAAGCGATCGCGACCTCGGCAGTCTGGAGGGTCGTGGGAATTGTTTTTATTAATGCATACAATATCACCGCCATCACATTATGTACACTTGTTGAAGAACAAAAGAAATCCGAGCAAAAGAAACGTCGAGTCGTCGGGCGCAGAGAGGCATCCGGCCCAAAATCCCAGGCGACTTTCCTCGCACGCGCAACACAGAGACGACCCCTCTAGTCACACAAGTCGGCGGAGACGATAAGACCACACACACACACGGTCTCAGAATCAACACACGGTCTCAAAATCAACACAAAGTCCCAGACCAAACTCGGCTCCCCGTCATACACTTCCACTTGTCTGGTGATGACGGTGACGACGCTGCCGATCGCGACGACGCTGGACATCGAGACATAGAAAATATCTCCGAGTCCATTCGGATTGTGGGTGGGCGGGGGGGGTCCACATGATGCACTGTGGCTCCCCATCAGCCCTCACGGGTTCACCTTGGCAACCTTCCCCCCCCCCCCAAACCTGACCATGACGAGGGCTCCAGCCTTCAACTGGGTCTGCCCGGCACGGCGACCCCCGAACAAATATCTCTGCTCCTCCCAGCGAACCGCATTCGGTATGCCTCTCGCCGTGGCGACGTGTCGCTTGCCATCTACAAAATGACCTCGTAAATATTCAGTGACGGATTAGGCCTCACCGTGGCTGTGCCTACCATTATTACGTTGTCACCTACTCCACCCTACCAGCGACCCCCCACCAAAAAATTGAGGAAAAAATAATCCCTCGGCTCCGCTCGTCACCCTGTCTCGATCGAACGTCACAGCAGACGGGGCGGGCGACCCGCGGAGTGAAGGAGAGACGGCCATTGGAGTAGTCGGGGAGCGCCTCGGCTACGCGGCGCCGGTTCCGTGCCGTTTCACGCGCGAGTCCACGCCGCAGACGGCGGCTCCAAAGGCCGAGGGATTTGGCGAACCTGGACGCTCTGCTTGGGTCGCCGGGGATGGCGATGGCGAGCTCACACGCAGGGTAGCAGGCGGCAGCTTCACTTGTCGGGAGGAGGGGGGCGGCGGGGCTGAATCACGGGTGGTGGAGGCGGTTGTGGGGGGGGGGGTCACAGGTAGACACGGCGGAGGTCGCGAGGCGACGTGATGGCGTTGCAGCGAGGGCACAGCTTCTTGGCACCCTACGGAAGGCGGGGAAATAATGGTGGTCACACGGTTGTCAAGACGGTAACGCCAGCGTGTTGTGAGCAATGCCATTGGGAGGGGAGGGGGGGGGCTGACGCTAATTGGCTCATTATCCTCGTAGCGTTCACGACGACTAAAGTGACGAACGTGTGAGGGGCTGTTAACCCCTCTCCGCCTTCAATAAATTACCAAACACAATACTGAAATTCGAAACTCAAGAGGAGCTTTGTGGGTATTTTGTAAAACATGGATCCTGATGGCACCAGATAACCGTCGAGTCTTGCGAATGACGTCAGGGGGATCTTTACCGTCCACTGTGGAGTAGACGGTGCCGAGTATTTACCAGTGCCGGATTACCCTCGGAGCAACAGTCACTACATGTGTAGCAGCTACACGTGTAGTAGCCACTAATGTAGTAGCTACACGTGTAGCTACTAATGTAGTAGCTACTAATGTAGTAGCTACACGTGTAGTAGTAGCTACTAATGAAGTAGCTAATGTAGTAGCTGCACTTGCAGTAGCTGCACGTGCAGTAACTACATTAGTAGCTACTACATTAGTAGCTACTACATTAGTAGCTATTAGTAGCTACTGCACGTGCAGTAGCTACTAATGTAGTAGCTACACGTGTAGTAGTAGCTACTAATGTAGTAGCTACTAATGTAGTAGCTACACGTGTAGCTACTAATGTAGTAGCTGCACGTGTAGTAGCTGCACGTGTAGTAGCTACGGGTCCCGCACTTTCAAGGGCCATCGTGCTAAATGCTTTCAAGCTATCAATTCCGGTTCAGTGATTCTGCACCAGCTCTATTACTATAGTACTACACCGCCTTCAACTTTTACGAACGACCGTGTGTTTATGGTTAGCGATTAGTCGTATTATCTGGCCGTATAGCGAATGAAAAAATACAATTACTTTACTGTGCAAGTAAAAAATTAAAGTGTTTTAATATTTACGTGTTTTTTGTTTAATTTAGGGCCCCTTTATAACATAATGCTACAGGCCCTGCACTAGCTTAATCCGGCACCGAGTATTATTAGGGTTATTGTACCCACAGTAATAACTGGCACGGCCGCTCGATTAGAACCGCAACCGTCTGTGTGCGTGTGCGCGAGTGCTTTGTGGTGTGCGTGTGTCGTGCGTGCGGGTGTGCGTGTGTCGTGTGTGCGTGTGTGCGTGTAACTTGGCTAATCACCAGTGAACGCAGCCAGCACTCCTCACAGTGCACGTGCCAGCACTGCACGGACACGAGCGGCTGAGTGTATGGCTCCTGCAAAGACAAAGATCCCCCGTGTAGCATTAACAGACTGCTGGGGCAAGTGCTGTTCGTGAGTAGCACCTATGAAGCCAAATCCACACAAGTGCACAAACAAACACACGTACCAAGACACATATCCACACTCACGTTTTGCGCGTATAGGAATTGTCAATGAAGGGTTTGGAGATTTCATGCAGGAACTGAAACATTGCTACATCGTAGTTTGCTGCGGTGCCTCTCCACGTACGGGTCGACGCACCCTCAATACCTCATCAAGACCCGCATATTCACACAACAGGGGCGGCAGCAGCAGCAGCAGCTCGTGCCGAGTAAACGTGCGAGAGACTCGCCATGCATATGAGGCAGTGGTATCGGTCTCCTCTCTCCACCAGCCTCTCCAGCTCCTGAACCCGGGCCTTGAGCGCCTGGATCATCACGCCGCTGGAGCTGCTGCCCGGCCTGAAAGCGGAAGGGAAAAAGTGTCTCCCCTCGACCGCACGCGCACTGACAGCCTTTTCCACAACAGAGGCCAAGGGCCATTTGGATATTTGTAACATCATTCGCGGGCCATGCAAAATTAGCAACTTAAAAATTTGGCCGTTATGTTTGGTCAAACATTTAATTAACTCACCCCTAACGCGATGGCTGGAACAGACCAAATGATTTTGCGGGCCTTATACGCACCATCAAGGCTGAAGATCTGGACAAGATCGGTCACATTCCAGCTGATTTGGTCAAAGGCACAAGTACAATTATCCTCCATCTAAGCCTACACAGGCCATTGTGGCGAGCACTGTTTAGTGCGCACCCATCAAGGCTGGCGGGGGGCAAGGCCGGGTGGTGTGGCGAGCACCACCGTGATGATGTTTACACACCGCGACAGGCAGGCACTCATTGGGGGAGATGACTGACACACACACAGGCACACAAAGACAAAGATCCCCCAGTGTAGCCTTAACAGACTGTTGGGGAAAGTGCTGTTAATGAGCAGCACCTATGAAGGCCGGCACGGCACACGAGGAGGTGGGTGGCCAGCACCACGCCCGACCGCCTTTGTCTCCCCCGTGGCGATGTTTACACACCGCACCGGGTACTCATTTGAGGCTGAGTCGACCCAGAGGAGGCGCAAGACCGGTTCAGATAATTGTCACTGTGGTGTTGGCCGTGAGCGGGAATCGAACTCGGGTTGCCGAGTTCATAGCGCAGCGCGCTAAACGCTGCACCACCGCTCCCCACACACACACACGCGCACGCACGCACGTGCGGACACACACATGCACACACACGCACGTGCGGACACACACGCATGTGCGGACACACACATGCACACACCTGTGGATGTCGCTGTTGCGCTGTGTCCTGCTCTTCTCGCTGCTCCCCGCGGCGCTGCTCGTAGACGGAATGTCGTCTGTGGGGGTCGCGGTGGGCCAAAAGAGGTGTCGCAGAGAGGGTGCAGAATCAAGATGGGCGTGTATGCGAGCGTGGACGTGAGCGTGTAGGTGAGCGTGTACTCGAGCGTGTGTGTGTACGTGAGTGTGTACGTGTGTGTACGTGTGTGTGTGTACGTGTGTGTACGTGTGTGCACGTGTGTGTACGTGTGTGTGTACGTGTGTGTGTGTACGTGTGTGTGTGTACGTGTGTGTGTGTGTGTACGTGTGTGTGTGTGTGTGTACGTGTGTGTACGTGTGTGTACGTGTGCGTAGGTGTGTACGTGTGCGAGCTTGGAACCCACCCTCTGGTCGCTCCCACTTAGGAGGTTCTCCACTCAGCCGCGTACAGGGGACATCTCCACTGCACACGCGCACACACACAGGCACGCATACACACGTGTTCACACGCGCACGCACACAGGCACGCACACACACACACACGTGTTCACACGCACACGTGTTCACACGCGCACGCACACAGGCACGCACGCACACGTGTTCACACGCACACAGGCACGCACGCACACAGGCACGCACGCACACGTGTTCACACGCGCATGCACACAGGCACGCACGCACACGTGTTCACACACACACACAAACAGGCACGCACACGCACACAGGCACGCACGTGCACACGTGTTCACACGCGTACGTACAGACACGCACACACGTTCACACGCGTACACAGTCACGCACGTGCATACGTGTTCACACGCGTACACAGGCACGCACACACGCACACACGTGTTCACACGCGTACACAGTCACGCACACACACACACACGTGTTCACACGCGTACACAGGCATGCACGTGCACCCACTCGTACACGCGCACACGTGCCACTACACCCACGGCGTGTGCGTTACAGGGTGGCATCGATCACGTGTAAGTCAGGGGTAGACCCTGGGGGATCATTGTCAGGGGTCAGTGTTAGGGGGTAGACCCAGGGGGGTCATTGTAGGGGTCAGTGTTAGGGGGTCAGTGTTAGGGGGTCAGTGTTAGGGGGTAGACCCAGGGGGCTGATTGTAGGGGGTCAGTGTTAGGGGGTAGAGCCTGGGGGATGATTGTAGAGGGTCAGTGTTAGGGGTCAGTGTTAGGGGGTAGAGCCAGGGGACTGATTGTAGGGGGTCAGTGTTAGGGGGTAGACCCAGGGGGATGTAGGGGGTCAGTGTTAGGGGGTAGAGCCAGGGGGATCATTGTAGGGGTCAGTGTTAGGGGGTAGAGCCAGGGGGATCATTGTAGGGGGTCAGTGTTAGGGGGTAGACCCTGGGGGCTGATTGTAGGGGGTCAGTGTTAGGGGGTCAGTGTTAGGGGGTCGGTGTTAGGGGGTCAGTGTTAGGAGGTCAGTGTTAGGGGGTCAGTGTTAGGGGGTCAGTGTTAGGGGGTCAGTGTTAGGGGGTCAGTGTTAGGGGGTAGACCCGGGGGGCTCGTTGTCGGGGTGCCGAGTGTTGTGAGCCGAGGGGCGACGTGGGGCCCTCACTTGATGAGGGCCCCACGAAGGGCCTGCCGCTCCAGGGCGTCCCCCTGCCCGTCCTCGTCGCACGGAACCACGTCCGCCTCCGTGTACCTGCTCGCCGCCCCCGCTCAGGAACTCTAAAGAACTCGCACGGCACGGCAACTCGGGACTGCGACGATACGACGATAAAGGTTTTTATTTTATTGTACCGGGTAAGGCCCGCTGAGCCATGTAGCTCTTTTTCAGAAGCGATCTGGCTCAACAAAAATGATGGCTCTACAAAGATGGATTATCGCGTGGAAAATCATAGCAGCCAAACTGCTCTTGAACACGTCGATTCTAAATGCGGAGAGAAAACCGGAAGACCCGGAGAAAAATCCACGCGACCACGGGGAGAGAGACGCAAACTCCAAATATACAGCAGCAGGCGCCATGCAATACGTGACGTGGATTCACAGGGCATCGATATGAGCCCGCATCTCAAGGCGTTGTATTTCATAGGAGGCGGCCCGAGGAGAAAAGATTGTCCTGCAGCCTGGACTTGGAACACGGTAAGGGAGCTGACAGCACGGACGGCTGAGGGAAGGGAGTTCTCGACTCTAAGGGTAACGTCCCACTGGGCGAAGGTTGACTGGGGAATTTTGATAGGAAAGTCTTCGCTGCAGAAGCGGAGAGTTCCCGGGAGGGCAGCACCCAGAGATGAGAGGGGACTGGTAGGAGAGTATGTGGAGGGGAGCAGAGTGGAATGGAAGGCAGAGGGAGGTTCCCACGGAGGATCTCGTCGAGGCCGATGACTGCCCGTGGCTGCGTCTGCTCGTGAGCTTTGAGTGCCGGGAGGATACTGGGGAGAGCCGAACTGCAGACTCTGATCTCCCTCGACGTCCAACTCCCCCTCACTCTCGTGGCAGACACCGCTGTTCGTTACGAACCCCGAGCCTGCACACGGGGACACGCAGAGGCAGATGCATATACAGAGGCAGACACACGCACACACGCAGACACACGCACACACACGCAGAGGCAGACACACGCACACACACACAGAGGCAGACACACACACACATGCGGAGGGGCTGTTGAACGCCAGCAGTCAAACACAGGCAATCACACACAGTCATGCACAAGGGCTTGGGCAGGGCTTTCATCCAGCAGTGGACGATTCCACCTGGTGACGGCAAACGGCAGGTGCGCGTGCATTCACCGCGGTATCCTCCGACGAGCAGGGAGCTGGCTCGGATGCGCGTCTCCCCGCACCACTCGTACTCCTCAAACGACTCCTCCTCCTCAGAGCTGCTCCCGTCCACACAAACCTTCAGCTCCTCGCGACCACTGCTGCCGCTGCCGCCGCCACCGCGGCTCTCGGCCACACAGCCCTGCTCACACGAGAGCACACAGCAATATGCACCCGTACACAACAACAACCGCCAATCGCACACTCACACGTAGGTACACAACAAGACAAAGATAACCCGTATAGCCGTGACCACTGTTGCGGCAAGTGCTGTTAGCACCTGTGAAGATACCACAGCACAACGGCCGCCATCAGCTACTAAGTGGCGGTGACCCGAGTTCGAGTCCTGGGCCTCCCCTAGGTCAACGTAGCCTTAAGATGAGCGCCTGGCGCGGCGTGTCAACTTCAACACAGGCAGCCAGGTGCGGTGTTGGCCACGGACCCTGCCCATGGTGTGCCCCCCCCCCCCGCCCCCCCACCCCTCGTGGCAGGGGCTCGTGGACACACCCGCGAGAGGCAGGCGTTGACGTGCTGGCTGCGCTCGTGCAGGGAGCCCGAGAGCGGACCCCCGCACACGGGGCACGGCTGCGCTTGCTGCGACTGCTTGCGCCGCTTGGCTCCTCCTCCTCCTCCTCCGCCCGACGGCGCGCCGCGCTGGCCTGGCGGGGGAGCAACGGTCGCACGCTGGTTACAAATCAATGTCGCCCATCGAACCACCGGCACGGGTTTGGTGTCGGCGGCGTTCATCCAGCGCGTCGGCTGTCGCGACGTTGCTACAATCCGCGTGTGAGCACAGTCAAAAGTCAGAGCGATTTATCACTCAAGTGAGCATCTAAGGTTGCTCATCACCAGTTTCCAGTCCTGAGCCAGCTGTGGAAATGTCGCATTTCTATGGCAAGACCCTCGTCTATCCACAGAAGCGACTTTCGACATTCCCACAAAGTAGTACCGCTCTTTACAAACAATCGAACCCATGATGATGGGCCGAGTTTAACTCGCAACCTCCCACAACCATAACTAAGCGTACAGTACAGCTGCAGTATTAACTGGGGCGGCCACTGCGCCTGAACCACAGACCCCCAGACCGGTGGTCTACACAAATTTTCAGGAGCGGGGCCACTTTCGCCGTTCAGACATCGTCATTGTGAGAAGGGCCGCCACCCATTGGAAACCGTTGTGTTTGACAGCACGATGGGGGTGAAGAACACTGCTCAAGAATAATCAGAAATGCTACCGCTTGGCCATATCGTAGCCTGTTTATCATTGGTTATCAAGCCAGTTCCAATATTGTAGACGTTTTATAATCCTTAAAATACGTTAACTGCAAGGTTGCGGGCACGGGGGAGGGAGATTTCATGCCATCACGTCGTGGGATGTGAGTGCCGTCATGATGAGCCTGGTACCATTCTCTCTGGAGTGCCTCCCTCCCTTCACCCGCATCAGCGCCTGTAAGAGTGGAGACGCACAGAGGGGGGGGGATAAGATTCAGTGGGGTCACGACCCCCGAAATGGGGACCCACTTAAAGGGAAATCGTTCTTCCTTTACCCAGAACTCGCTAACTGGAGACTCGTACATTTCAGCCTGCGCCGTGACCTTTGTCGGATTCTTCATTTGACGAAAATCCGACTCTTTAT